>NC_138301.1:59697500-60297500 GCF_965601325.2 Salmo salar
ATGAGAAGTTGAATGGATTAGAAAAAGCTATAAAGGACAATCAAAATCCATTGGACTCCCCAATTACTGACCAGGAGCTCTATAAGAAACTTCAGGCCCTCAAATTTAAAAAAGCATGCGGACCTGATGGCATCCTAAATGAGATGCTCAAACTCACTAGTGCAAAATTTCAATTGGCTATATTAAAACTATTTAATTTGATCCTGATTGTAGGTTATTTCCCTGACATCTGGAATCAAGGATTCATAACCCCAATCTTTAAGAACGGAGACAAATTTGACCCTAACAATTACAGAGGCATTTGTGTGAACAGTAACCTGGGGAAGGTTTTCTGTAGTATTATAAATGTAAGAGTTCTACATTTCCTTAATAAGCACAATGTCTTGAGTAAAAGCCAAATTAGATTTATACCAAAACTGATCATATTTACACCCTACACACCCTGATAGATAAACATGTCCACCAAAATAATACCAAAATATACGCTTGCTTTATCGACTTCCAAAAAGCATTTGATTCTATTTGGCATACAGGACTGTTCTACAAAGTTATTGAAAGTGGTGTAGGGGGTAAAACATATGACACAATTAAATCAATGTATACTGGAAATATGTGCAGCATTAAAATTGTCAAGAAAATAACAGAATTCTTTAACCAGGGGCGAGGCCTTCGCCAGGGTTGCAATCTGAGCCCTGCACTCTTCAATATTTACATCAAGAGATTGCCACTATTCTAGAAAAATCCTCAGCCTCAGCCCCTGATGTTAGTCTCCACAATTCAGAGGTTAAATGCCTACTCTTCGCAGATGACCTATGCCTACTGTTACCCACAGCACATGGCCTACAGCAGAGCCTGGACCTGCTAGAGCAGTACTGCCAGACCTGGGCCCTGGCAGTAAACCCCAAAAAGACTAAAAAAATGATTTTACAGAGAAGACCCAGATTAGAGGTCGACCGATTAATCGGAATGGCCGATTAATTAGGGCCGATTTCAAGTTTTCATAACAATCGGTAATCGGTATTTTTGGCCACCGATTTGCCGATTTTTGAAAATTTGTATTATTATTATTATTATTATTTTTTTACACCTTTATTTAACTAGGCAAGTCAGATTAAGAACACATTCTTATTTACAATGACGGCCTAGAAACGGGGGTTAACTGCCTTGTTCAGGGGGGATTCGTTTTTGCAACCTTCGGTTACCAGTCCAACGCTCTAACCACCTGCCTTACATTGCACTCCACAAGGATTAACAGGCTGACTACTTGTTACGCGAGGGCAGCAAGAAGCAAAGGTAAGTTGCTAGCTAGCATTAGACTTATAAAAAACGATCAATCTTAACATAATCACTAGGTAACTACAAATGGTTGATGATATTCCTAGTTTATCTAACGTGTCCTGCGTTGCATATAATCGATGCGGTGCCTGTTAATTTTCATTGAATCACAGCCTACTTCGACAAACGGGTGTTGATTTAACAAGCGCATTTGCGAAAAAAGTACTGTCGTTGCACCAATGTACCTAACCATAAACATCAATGCCTAACAGGAATATTTAGACTTAGCCACCCGTTAGATAAAATACGGAACGGTTCCGTATGTCACTGAAAGAAAAAAACTTTTGTTTTCTAGATGATAGTTTCTGGATTCGACCATATTAATGACCTACGGCTCGTATTTCTGTGTGTTTATTATATTATAATTAAGTCTATGATTTCATAGAGCAGTCTGACTGAGTGGTGGTAGGCAGCAGCAGGCTCGTAAGCATTCATTCAAACAGCCCTTCGCTGTGCTTCAAGCATTGCGTTGTTTATGACTTCAACCTGGGTGGGTATAATTTGTGGAACGTTCCAACAGGAATCTATTCCAAAAACTTCGTAAATAACAAGGTTTCCAAAAAACAACGCATACAAAGTTGTATAGCGGCAGAATAAGATACCGGGTAGGGAGTGGTCTATTTCATTGCGTTTTTCACTCATCACGTTTATTCCGAAAAATGTCTCTCCTCACATGTCTGTTTGCCTATGGACAAACATTAAGAATAAGCTACGTGGAGAGTTGATGCCTATTCGGCAGCTAGTTAGCTAGATTTGTATGCGTTGCTACTTTGTATGCGTTGTTGGTTGGCAACCTTTTACTTTACATTTTTTGGAACAGATTCCCGTTGGAACGTTCCACAAATTATACCCACCCCTTCAAGCCTGTCAACTCCCAAGATTAGGCTGGTGTAACCGATGTGAAATGGCTAGCTAGTTAGCCGGGTGCACGCTAATAGCGTTTCAAACGTCACTCGCTCTGAGACTTGGAGTAGTTGTTTCACTTCCTCTGCATGGGTAACGCTGCTTCGAGGGTGGCTGTTGTCGATGTGTTCCTGGTTTGAGCCCAGGTAGGAGCGAGGAGAGGGACGGAAGCTATACTGTTACACTGGCAATACTAAAGTGCCTATAAGAACATCCAATAGTCAAAGGTATATGAAATACAAATCGTATAGAGAGAAATATTCCTATAATTCCTATAATAACTATAACCTAAAACTTCTTACCTGGGAATATTGAAGACTCATGTTAAAAGGAACCACCAGCTTTCATATGTTCCCATGTTCTGAGCAAGGCACTTAAACATTAGCTTTCTTAAATGGCACATATTGCACTTTTACTTTCTTCTCCAACACTTTGTTTTGCATTATTTAAACCAAATTGAACATGTTTCATTATTTATTTGAGGCTAAATTGATTTTATTGATGTATTATATTAAGTTAAAATAAGTGTTCATTCAGTATTGTTGTAAATGTCATTATTACAAAAAAGAAAAGAAAAAAGAATCGACTGATTAATCGGTATCGGCTTTTTTGGTCCTCCAATAATCGGTATCGGTGTTGAAAAATCATAATCGGTCGACCTCTAACCCAGAACTCAGGGAATTAGACCAAAGTTCTCAATTGGTACAAAATATACTGCTCAAAAAAATAAAGGGAACACTAAAATAACACATCCTAGATCTGAATGAATGAAATAATCTTATGAAATACTTTTTTCTTTACATAGTTGAATGTGCTGACAACAAAATCACACAAAAATAATCAATGGAAATCCAATTTATCAACCCATGGAGGTCTGGATTTGGAGTCACACTCAAAATTAAAGTGGAAAACCACACTACAGGCTGATCCAACTTTGATGTAATGTCCTTAAAACAAGTCAAAATGAGGCTCAGTAGTGTGTGTGGCCTCCACGTGCCTGTATGACCTCCCTACAACGCCTGGGCATGCTCCTGATGAGGTGGCGGATGGTCTCCTGAGGGATCTCCTCCCAGACCTGGACTAAAGCATCCGCCAACTCCTGGACAGTCTGTGGTGCAACATGGTGTTGGTGGATGGAGCGAGACATGATGTCCCAGATGTGCTCAATTGGATTCAGGTCTGGGGAACGGGCGGGCCAGTCCATAGCATCAATGCCTTCCTCTTGCAATAACTGCTGACACACTCCAGCCACATGAGGTCTAGCATTGTCTTGCATTAGGAGGAACCCAGGGCCAACCGCACCAGCATATGGTCTCACAAGGGGTCTGAGGATCTCATCTCGGTACCTAATGGCAGTCAGGCTACCTCTGGCGAGCACATGGAGGGCTGTGCAGCCCCCAAAAAATGCCACCCTACACCATGACTGACCCACCGCCAAACCGGTCATGCTGGAGGATGTTGCAGGCAGCAGAACGTTCTCCACGGCGTCTCCAGACTCTGTCACGTCTGTCACGTGCTCAGTGTGAACTTGCTTTCATCTGTGAAGAGCACAGGGCGCCAGTGGCGAATTTGCCAATCTTGGTGTTCTCTGGCAAATGCCAAACGTCCTGCACGGTGTTGGGCTGTAAGCACAACCCCCACCTGTGGACGTCGGGCCCTCATACCACCCTCATGGAGTCTGTTTCTGACCATTTGAGCAGACACATGCACATTTGTGGCCTGCTGGAGGTCATTTTGCAGGGCTCTGGCAGTGCTCCTCCTGCTCCTCCTTGCACAAAGGCGGAGGTAGCGGTCCTGCTGCTGGGTTGTTGCCCTCCTACGGCCTCCTCCATGTCTCCTGATGTACTGGCCTGTCTCCTGGTAGCGCCTCCATGCTCTGGACACTACGCTGACAGACACAGCAAACCTTCTTGCCACAGGTTGCATTGAAGTCCCATCCTGGATGAGCTGCACTACCTGAGCCACTTGTGTGGGTTGTAGACTCCGTCTCATGCTACCACTCGAGTGAAAGCACCGCCAGCATTCAATAGTGCCTAAAACATCAGCCAGGAAGCATAGGAACTGAGAAGTGGTCTGTGGTCCACACCTGCAGAACCACTCCTTTATTGGGGGTGTCTTGCTAATTGCCTATAATTTCCACCTGTTGTGTATTCCATTTGCACAACAGCATGTGAAATTTATTGTCAATCAGAAAGTGTGATTGACTTGGAGTTACATTGTGTTGTTTAAGTGTTCCCTTTATTTTTTTGAGCAGTGTATATAGAGTACTGCACACATTACAATTACTGAGGTTTAAATATGTAGAGTACTGCACACACTACAATTACTGAGGTTTAAATATAAGCTCAACTGGACACCTTAATGAGGCAGTGAATGAACTGAGAGAAAGCACGCAGGGCATTCTACGCCATTAAAAAAAGATTCAAATAATACCAATGAAATACCTATTCAAATTTGGCTAAAACTAATTGAATGTGTCATTGAACCAATTGCACTTTATTGCAGCGAGGTGTGGGGTCCACTTGCAAAACAACATTTCACTAAATGGGACAAACACCCCATTGAAACCCTGCATGCAGAGTTCTGTAAGATTCTTCTACATGTCCAGAGGAAAACTACAAACAATGCATGCAGGGCAGAATTAGGCCAATATCCACTAATAATAAAAACTCAAACGTTTTGGAAACATCTAAAATACAGTGACCCCCTCTCATATTATTACCAAGCCCTGCAATGCCAAGAGCTGTGGAAAGAAAAGAGTCCCCTCATCCAGCTGGTCCTGGGGCTGAGTTCACAAACCTGTTCTACTAACACACTGAAGCCTCAGGACCAGAACATCCAATCAATCAGAATAAAACAAATTACAACACAATCAAAACAAAACTACATTGCTTATTGGGAAACACAAGCCAAACACAAAGCAAAATGCAGTGCTATCTGGCCTTAAATCGACAGTACATCGTGGCTAACTATTTGACCATGGTTACTGATCAAAACCTTAGAAAAACCTTGACAAAGTACAGGCTCAGTGAGCACAGCCTTGCCATTGAGAAGGGTAGACACAGGAAAACCTGGCTCCCTGTAGAGGAAAGGCTGTGCAACCACTGCACAACAGCAGAACCTGAGACAGAGCTGCATTTCCTGACAAAATGTCAAAAATATAAAACAACTAGAGAGTGTCAATTCCCCAAATGTGAAACCCTTATTCAAGGTTTCAAAGACCTCTCTGATGAGGACAGGCTACCCGTCCTGTTGGGGGAGGACGCAGAGAGCTGTGGGTTGGCAGCGCACTACATTGCTGCCTGCCATAAGATGAGGGACAGTGTCTGACAGACCAATCAACCTGCACATGTCCTCTACTGTATGCTTATTGTTATTATTCAACGTTTGGTTATGTTGATCTTGGTTATTGTTGTTACTGTTGACAATTTTGATTCTTATTGTTTTCATATTGTAAATATCCAAAGTAAGCTTTGGCAATATGCACATTGTTACATCATGCCAATAAAGCAAATTGAATTGAATGGAATGGAGAGACAGACAGAGACATAGAGAGACAGAGAGAGACACACACACACTGAGAGAGAGAGAGAAAGAGAGACAGACAGAGACACAGAGAGACAGAGAGAGACACACAGAGAGATAGAGAGACACAGAGAGATAGAGAGACAGAGAGAGACAGACAGACAGACAGACAGACAGACAGACAGACAGACAGACAGACAGACAGACAGACAGACAGACAGACAGACAGACAGACAGACAGACAGACAGACAGACAGACAGACAGACAGACAGACAGACAGACAGACAGACAGAGACACAGAGAGACAGAGAGAAATACAAAAATAAAAAACATGCTATTTGGCCCTAAACAGAGAGTACATAGTGGCAGAATACCTGACCACTGTGACTGACCCAAACTTAAGGAAAGCTTTAACTATGTACAGACTCAGAGAGCAGAGCCTTGCTATTGAGAAAGGCCACCATAGGCAGACCTGGCTCTCAAGAGAAGACAGGCTATGTGCACACTGCCCACAAAATGAGGTGGAAACTGAGCTGCACTTCCTAACCTCCTGCCAAATGTTTGACCATATTAGAGACACATATTTCCCTCAGATTATACAGATACACAAAGAATTTGAAAACAAACCCGATTTTGATAAACTCCCATATCTACTGGGTGAAATACCACAGTGTGCCATCACAGCAGCAAGATGTGACCTGTTGCCACAAGAAAAGGTCAACCAGTGAAGAACAAACACCATTGTAAATACAACCCATATTTATGTTTATTTATTTTCCATTTTGTACTTTAACTATTTGCACATAGTTACAACACTGTATATATACATAATATGACATTTGAAATGTCTTTATTCTTTTGGAACTTCTGTGAGTGTAATATTTACTGTTAATTTTCATTGTTTATTTCACTTTTGTATATTATCTACTTCACTTGCTTTGGCAATGTTAACATATGTTTCCCATGCCAGTAAAGCCCTTAAATTGAATTGAAATTGAATTGAGAGAGAGGAGAGAGAAGGAGAGAGAGAGAAAGAGAGAGAAAGAGAGAGAGAGAAAGAGTTTTGAAAGAGAGAAGAAGTGTCACGATCGTCGTAAGAACATTCAGACCAAAGCGCAGCGTGAAATCGATTCGACATTTTATTTGAAGTGAACCGCACAAAAAAAACAAAAAGAACAAACAAAACATTCTGGAGTGCTCACAGGCAACTACACAAAAACAAAACAAGATTCCACAAAACACAGTGGGGAAATGGCAGCCTAAATATGATCCCCAATCAGAGACAACGATAAACGGCTGCCTCTGTTTGGGAACCATACCAGGCCAACATAGACATAAAACAACCTAGATAACCCACCCTAGTCACACCCTGACCTAATCAACATAGAAAATAAAAGGCTCTCTCTGGTCAGGCCGTGACAAGAAGAGAACGAGAGAGAGGAGAGAAAGAGAGAGAGAGAGAGAGAAGGAGAGAGAGATATTTTTTATAGAAAAAGAAGCTGCTGCTTTGTGGGCTCATGTTGAGTCGTCCTCAGTGAGAATGTTTTTTTTTGATGGAGGAACACAGACTAGATTGGTCCTGTGTGTTCCTCTGCATGTAAAAACAGAGGGTGTCCACTTCCCTACCAAGTGTCCGTGAGTAAGACTGACTGACTTTAGGCCTCATCTGGGTTGAAATACAAAGAGTCTGAAACACCGTTACAATAGAAAACAGTTCAAACACAATATAAAGTGGTTCACCTGAGATCTGGTGTTGGGAGAGAGTTTCAACGTAAACACAATGTAAATGTAAGTACAGCTTCCATCCCTCTCCTCGCCCCAACCTGGGACGTGACACTCTCATACAGTACAATCAAATGATTGATTGATGATGATTTTCATTCAATTGTAAATGTTTTGGAAATGTTACCCACTCAATCACAGGGCCACGTACTGTGTGAGGAACTTGGTCACCCAGATCAGAAGACAAATGTTTAAATTAAAAGATAAAAATGTGAACTTTCCTCATTGTGCTGCTGGACTGATCAGTGTCGTCCCCCCCCCCCCCCAGTCTGGGGCATGGAGGTGAAGGGAGGCCATTTTGGCAGGGGTCTGTGGTCAAGTATGAAAAACAGGCAAGTTTGCGGCCACCTCCTCTGGACTTGTTCAGAAACGAAGGAGTCGGAAATGGCGGCGAGTAGTGATAACCAAACGGACAAAATGGAGAAAATGTTGAAGAAACAACAGCTGTGCTGGAATGCCAAGAATATGGCTGTCAGTTCTGATGATATGGAGGGGAGGATGAGGGTCAAGGACTTGAATGGTCGGTAGTGGAAAAACACTGGAAGAAGAGAGATCATTACACTGAAAGACACAGGAAGAAGAGAGATCATTACACTGAAAGACACAGGAAGAAGAGAGATCATGATACTGAAAGACACAGGAAGAAGAGAGATCATGATACTGAAAGACACAGGAAGAAGAGAGATCATGATACAGAAAGGCACAGGAAGAAGAGAGATCATGATACAGAAAGACACAGGAAGAAGAGAGATCATGATACAGAAAGACACAGGAAGAAGAGAGATCATGATACAGAAAGACACAGGAAGAAGAGAGATCATGATACTGAAAGACACAGGAAGAAGAGAGATCATGATACTGAAAGACACAGGAAGAAGAGAGATCATTATACAGAAAGACCCTGGAAGAAGAGAGATCATGATGCTGAAAGCAGTGGAGCGTCTAGTAAAGAAAACATAAAGAGGGTCGGAAGCAAGAGGTAGGAAGCAACAGTAGTGATGTGTTGGTGGAAAGTGGTGATGGTAGTTTGATGAGACCACAGGGCCTCATTTACACCCTATCTGACTAACCACTGCCATAGAGAAACAGGTAGGGGAAGTCTAACTAGCTCGGTTCATTGGAAAAGGTAGATTGCTAATATTCTGTGGTGGTCAGGCTCAGCAAGGGAAGTTTCTGCAAATGGAAAAGCTTAATGGGAAGAAGATTAAAAGCCATGTCCCTGGTGCTTATCCTAGGTGGAGGGGAGCCATCACCGGTGTCCCATTATCCACAGATGATATTAAATAAAATGTGAAGGGAAGGCAGAGTGATTGAGGCCAAAAGGTTGATCAGTAGCAAAGAAGGGTCAAAGAACTGAAAGCCTATCAGTGATGCTGAGGTTTGAGAAGGTTTTACCTGGAAAAGCACAGAGAGGATTCCTTCGTTTCAATGTTAGAGAATTTGTCCCATCTCCATTGTTTTAAATGCCAAAGAATGGAATGGGACATGTAGCTGTTCACGGTAAAGGAAATACAATATGAGCAAAGTGTGGAGGGGTACATGATTACGGTGAATGAGGGAGTAATGTGAAGGTTAAGTGCTGTAATTCTGGGGGGGGCTGTACTAAATAGACCTACTGCCAGGCTGATGGAGCTTCCATGGCTGCTCCTGTACTAAATAGACCTACTGTCAGGCTGATGGAGCTTCCATGGCTGCTCCTGTACTAAATAGACCTACTGTCAGGCTGATGGAGCTTCCATGGCTGCTCCTGTACTAAATAGACCTACTGTCAGGCTGATGGAGCTTCCATGGCTGCTCCAGTACTAAATAGACCTACTGTCAGGCTGATGGAGCTTACATGGCTGCTCCTGTACTAAATAGACCTACTGTCAGGCTGATGGAGCTTCCATGGCTGCTCCTGTACTTAATAGACCTACTGTCAGGCTGATGGAGCTTCCATGGCTGCTCCAGTACTAAATAGACCTACAGTCAGGCTGATGGAGCTTCCAGCATCTCGCTACAGATGGACTATCCAAAATAATGTTACCATTCCTTAATATTTTAGCATTTGATAACCTAATTATTCACAAATTTACTCTCATTATTGCTTGTTGTTATTTGCTAGAGAAAAACATCCATACTATGTTACCCAGCGGCTAACCAATCCTAACCACAGCCAATCAAGACTAACCGATCCTAACCACAGCCAATCAAGACTAACCAATCCTAACCACAGCCAATCAAGACTAACCAATCCTAACCACAGCCAATCAAGACTAACCAATCCTAACCACAGCCAATCAAGACTAACGATCCTAACCGCAGCCAATCAAGACTAAGCAATCCTAACCACAGCCAATCAAGACTAACCAATCGTAACCACAGCCAATCAAGACCAGCGTTAGAATAATACCACCTGAACTGTCAATCATATCATCTAACTCAACTGTACTGTGATTCAATCCATCTGACCGACCTTCCATGTCATGTACCATCATCTGAATATAAATACTCAGGTCAGAGACATTCGGATAATGGATGACTTTGTTGACGTTTTGTACAAGTTTAGTGTAAGTGCTACTGCTAACATTTGTGGTCATTTTCATGTATTTTTTGTTGTTTTATCATAAATGTGAACTATGCCATATTTCTGTTGATTTTGAAGGATATGAATATCTTTGAACTGTCATGTATTTTTTTTATAATATGTTTATTATTTTCCAATAAAAAAATAAATTAAAAAAGACAGCAATACAAAACATTGACATTCATTGTACAGTTGAATGGGATGGCCAATTTATCAGACAAAACAAAACTTAACTCACACATACACAAAATAAAACAACATCCTATTAGGTGGCAAATGTATATGAAGACAGCATATAGTCATTACAAGCAGTGTAGTTCAGCCCAAAATAAATATTGAGTGGAGTACAGCACAGAGTAGCAGCAGATAATCAACATAGTTATGAACCAGGACTTTATCCAGTATCGGCTGCCATATTTTATAAAACAATGGACTTCTATTGGAGGTATTGTATCGTATCTTTTCCATATGTATTACAATCCCTAAATCCCGTAACCACATTTCAAAGGTAGGTACAGTCTCAAATTTCCAAAATTGCAATATGAGCCTTTTAGCTAATAGAGTACAAAGAGAGACAGCCTTCCCTTCCTGATTATTCCCATCAACTGTAACCAAACAGAGAGATCAATGGATCTGGGGCTAGAACTCTATCGAAGGCTTTAGATAAGTACTCAAAAATGAGATCCCAGTAAGCATGTAACTTAGGACATGTCCAGAATAAGTGGGTCAATGTCCCCTCATCCTGCTTGCACCTCTCACACAGTGGTGAGGTGACCGGGGAATATTTTATACAGTTTCACCTTTGATTAATGTAACCTGTTTATCACCTTAAACTGAACAAGGTTGTGTCTGGCAATTCACTGAACTGTGGTTTATATTCCTGAGAACTTCTACCCAGTCCTCATCTGAGATTTCTGAACCAAGTTCTTGTTCCCAAGCCCTTTTAATAGTGTCTGTGGATAGCTCTCTGTTTTTAATAGTGTCTGTGGATACCTCTATGTCTTTAATAGTGTCTGTGGATACCTCTATGTCTTTAATAGTGTCTGTGGATACCTCTATGTCTTTAATAGTGTCTGTGGATACCTCTATGTGGGCCTGTAGGACATCATACAGTCTAGAGACCGACCCTTTTGAATGAGGTTTGACAAGGATCAGGTAATGTAGGATTATTTGGCTTAATGTCATACTGTGGGATATGTTTTCCTTAAGAAATTCCTGATTTGGAGGTATCTGAAAAAGATGTGTTGTTGGCATGTTGACCTTTCCCTGTAATTGTTGAAATGAAGCTAACTGACCATCCATGTATACATGACCAATTGTTGTGTGCCCCTTCTACCTCCACTGTGAAAACACCATATCATCCAATGCAGGGTGGAAAGCATGATTCAGGCAAAATCGGGCTGTCAATGTATACAGTGGGTATGTTATTAAGAAAATACCTAATCTGTTTCCAGATCCTAAAAGTATGACAAATGACTGGATTAGAGTCATAAGTGGCTTTTTTCACATGTGATGGACTATTAACAAGTGCAGGGAGTGAGGAACGTTGACAGGCCTGCTCAATCAAAAGACATGAAGGCATATCATTGTGTCGCATCCCAGGTAAACTTTCCCTCCAGAAAGACACAATGTTCAGATTAGCAGCCCAATAATACAGTTTAAAGTGAGGAAGGCCAAAGCCCCCCTCTATCTTGTACTTGCATAAATGCTTCTTTGAAATTCTGGCTGCCTTGTTATCCCATAGAAAATGGAATTACTATTGAATCCAGTTTCTTAAAATAGCTTTGTGGTATGAAATTGGGTAGACATTGGAAGAGGTAAAGAAACCTGAGTAGGACAACCATTTTAATAGCGTTTATTCGACTAACCAAGGAGACAGGCAGAGTTTTCCAAAAATCGATATTTTGTTTAAGCTGATAAATGTTCATGTCCCAATTCGCTTTCAATAGCTGATCAATGTCTCTTGTCACTACAATGCCAATGGCTTGTGAACTTGTCCATCACTGTTCTAAATGGGGTAGATTGCAGAAATTGCATATCCACCAGGATATCGGCATCAATTCGCTTTTTTGCCAGTTTCTCTTGTAGCCAGAGAAGGAGCCGAATGTATTTATCAAGTTAAGTAAGGGGGGAATAGAAGTTTTCGGCTTGGATAAAAACAAAAGAACATCATCTGCATATAGGGAAATTTTGTGCTGCGTGTCTTTTATTTTAACAGAAGCTATATCGGCACATGCCCGAATGCGTGTAGCAAGGGGTTCCATGGCTATAGCGAAGAGAGCAGGCGAAATAGAGCACCCCTGTCCGCAGCCCTTGAACAGGCGGAATGACTGCGACATTTCCTGATTGATTACCACGGACGCCATTGGGTGTGAATAAATAATTCATATCCAATTCATAAATTCCTTTCCAAACCCGAAATGCTCCAGAACCGACATCATATACTTCCACTCAATCTGATCAAATGCCTTCTCTGCGTCAAGAGCTATTACCACTGCCTCAACATTATGATCATGATACATTACGTTGAAAAGGCGTCTCAAATTGTAGTTTATATGTCGGCCCGGGATAAAACCTGTCTGGTCAGGGTGTATGATGTCAGAAATATATTTTTTCAATCGGTTTGCCAATATCTTTGTCAACACCTTATTTTCTATGGGGAGTAACAACCACTAGCGGTTGTGTGGGGGGGGGGGGGGGGGGGGGCAGTGCCCCTGTGACAATTTTGGACCCCCTTGTGGCCCCCCTAAATGTGGAGTATGAAATAATTTTTACATAACACATTTTTGCTATCGTTCTTTTTTTTTACATCCGTTATTAGACAGTGGCAACAACAATAATGTCTAATGTAACTGGCCCCTCTAACAGTACAACTGGCCCCTGCTTGGCCCCGCCAGTTGAAATGGTCTAGAACCGCTGAAAGATGAGTGGAATCTGTGTGGGTAGCTGGACAGGTAGGATGACTGACAGTGAGGGTGAACAGGTGGTCACGGGTCAGGTGACAGAGGAATGGATGAGACTGAGGCAGGAATTCCTTTAACCATAAAGTGGTATATTTACTGGGTAGTCTGTACTGCATAACAAAGGAAACGGAATAACATGCATCCAATCAAATCCATCATCACAAAGATCTAATCATAACAATCATTCATTATTAACATCATTTAGGGAATTCAACAATCCAGTTCATTAATAAGTCAATAGGAATCATCGGTGAGTAATTTAGGCTCATAACTATTTATCATAAATCATGAAAGAATAATACAAACAGTGATCGGTTATTCAATCTATAATCGCCATTAGTTGGATATCAGAGTCGATCAGTTCAACAAACAATGACTTTCTTATTTCACCCTTTCAAGTGTCTTCATGCGTACACGTAATTTCCTTACATATTAACCATACCAATTGCATAATTGGCCTATTATGATCCGTAGGGCCGTGATCATTGACCATTCACATTACACAAAATGTTTGAAGCGTGCGCTCCAAGCCGCGCTCCGCGGTAATAACTCTAAACAACAACTGATGGCCCGCTCTCCCGATCGCAACAGATAGTTCAGATGAAAGTTCGTTCAGATGAAAGATCGTTCAGATGAAAGATCGTTCAGATGAAAGATCGTTCAGATGAAAGATCGTTCAGATGAAAGATCGTTCAGATGAAAGATCGTTCAGATGAAAGATCGTTCGTTCAGATGAAAGATCGTTCGTTCAGATGAAAGATCGTTCGTTCAGATGAAAGATCGTTCGTTCAGATGAAAGATCGTTCGTTCAGATGAAAGATCTTTCGTTCAGATGAAAGATCGTTCGTTCAGATGAAAGTTCAGATGAAAGTTCAGATGAAAGTTCAAATGAACAGATGAAAGTTCAGATGAACAGATGAAAGTTCAGATGAACAGATGAAAGGTAACAGAGTCGGTGGACTTACGTGGATTCATGGACGCACAGAACTTCTGGATTAGACAGAATGAAGGAAGAGAAAGCAGTGCGATCAGGTGATGGTGATTTCCTCCTTTTATGGAGTGGAGATCTGTCGGACATTTCCACCTGACCTAATTAAAGCGCCCCTGGCCCAGCTGAGTAAGTGGCAATGAATTAAAGGATTATTCCACCAACTCCATGGGCTTTTTCTACAACCGCCACTGGTAACAACACGGGGCGATAAGACGACATCTCCATGGAATCTGTATCTTTTTTCAAGATCAGTCCTATCGTAGCCTCATACAGTGTTTGCGGGAGTTTGAGATTTTCTTTGGAATGTTTAAACATTCGCAACATAAGTGGAGCTGGACTGGCGTGATACTTCCAGAATTCTATTACATATCCATCGGGCCCAGGGGCCTTGCTGTTTGGAAATTGTGCTGTCGCTGTGTTAATGTCCTTTAAAGTTATCCCAGCATCCAGAGCAGCAGCTGCCCCCCTGTCTAGTTTAGGAAGTTCACATTCAGCGAGAAAGCGTTCCATAGTTTGTGGATCAGTAGCATCGCATTTTGATTGATATAGCTCTGAGTAAAACTGCACAAAGCATTTATTAATATCCCGCGGATCTGTTACTATTTTACCCTTCTTGTCTTTTATTTTGTGAATAGCTCTAGATGCCAGTACATGCCTTAGCTGTCTTGCTAATCATTTATGTGGTTTGTCACCCAGTTCAAAATAACTTTGTTGCGTTCAAGCAAGTAAGGAGCCCGTCCGTTTCGAAAGGACGGTATTGTATTCATATTTCAACTTTGTGATCTACTCAAGGACTGCATTCGAGGAATTCGTCCTAAAAACGTTCTCCTGTTCCCCAAACTCTCTTTCAATTTCTCTCAGCCTAGTATTAGCTCGTTTCTTCCTCTCTGATGTATAAGAAATACTGTAACCTCTAATCACAGCCTTTAGAGATTCCCAAAGGGTGGAGTCGTCAACATCCCCCGTGTCGTTCGCTCCGAGGAAAAAAGGCAATCTGCTCCTTCAGATACTGACAAAAAGCCTCATCTTTCAACAGGTATGCGTCTAAGCGCCATGGTCGCCGAACTGTCGACATATTGTCAAGTTTCAGCACCATTGACAGTGGAGAGTGGTCAGTAATTAGAATAGGGTGATAGGCAACTGACGCAGCTGTTGAAATTAGTTTGGAGTCCAACAAAAAAATGGTCAATTCTGGAATATGATTTATGAACTGATGAAAAGACAGAATAATCCCCATCTGTTGGGTGCGTCAGTCTCTAAATATCAACAATGTTAAGGTTTGTCATCAATGTATTTAGACAGACACTGGCATTTGATTGTTGAAGTGACCTTGATAGCTGTTTATCTAAAAGAGGATCTAAAGTACAGTTAAAGTCACCTCCAACAATAACACTTGTATCCGAGATATTTGGTATGGCCTAAAATACCCTTTGAACAAATAACGGATCATCGAAGTTGGGTCCATATAAATTGACCAAGGTTATTGGTTTCGAATTCAGTGTACCAGCCACAATAATATACCGACCATTAGGATCTGAAATCGAGGATGAGTAAACAAAGGTAATGTTTTTCCCTATCAGGATTGCTATCCCTCTCGCTTTTGAAGATAATCACCATCGTTATGGCCAAACAGTTCTATTTTTGTTTCATCACACATGTCATAGGCGTCGTAAGGATAGGACCAAGGCGCAGCTGGTATAGTGCTCATCTTCTTTATTTATTTAAAGAAAACACTTAAACAAAATAAACAAACGATGATAACAGTTCCATAAGGCTCCCAGGCTATACAGAAAAGAACCACCCACAAAACACAAGTGAAACAAACACAACTAAATATGGCCTCCAATTAGAGACAATGACAACCAGCTGTCTCTAATTGGAGGTCATTGCCAAAAACCCAACATAGAAATAGAAAACTAGATATACACATAGAAATAGAAAACATAGAACATAAACCAAAAACACCGAAACACAAAACAAACACCCCCTGCCACGCCCTGACCAACCTACAATGACAAATAACACCTTTTACTGGTCAGGACATGACAACCCCAGAGGACATTTCTCCAAAAAGTACGATCTTTGTCCCCATGTGCAGTTGCTAACCGTAGTCTGGCTTTTATATGGCAGTTTTGGAGCAGTGGCTTCTTCCTTGCTGAGCGGCTTTTCAGGTTATGTCCATATAGGACTCATTTTACTGTGGATATAGATACTTTTGCACCTGTTTCTTCCAGCATCTTCACAAGGTCCTTTGCTGTTGTTCTGGGATTGATTTGATTGATTTGCACCAAAGTACGTTCATCTCTAGGAGACAGAACGCGTCTCCTTCCTGATTGGTATGATGGCTGCGTGGTCCCATGGTGTTTATACTTGCGTACTATTGTTTGTACAGATGAACGTGGTACCTTCAGGAATTTGGAAATTGCTCCCAAGGATGAACCAGACTTGTGGAGGTCTACTGAGTTTGAAGGTAGGCCTTGATATACATCCACAGGTACACCTCCAATTGACTCAAATTATGTCAATTAGCCTATCAGAAGCTTCTAAAGCCATGACATAATTTTAGGGAATTTTCCAAGCTGTTTAAAGGCACAGTCAACTTAGTGTATTGTATGTAAACTTCTGACCCACTGGAATTGTGATACAGTGAATTATAAGTGAAATTATCTATCTGTAAACAATTGTTGGAAAAATTACTTGTGTCATGCACAAAGTAGATGTCCTAACCGACTTGCCAAAACTATAGTTTGTTAACAAGACATTTGTGGAGTGGTTGAAAAACGAGTTTTAATGACTCCAACCTAAGTGTATGTAAACTTTCAACTTCAGCTGTATGTTGAAAGGTTTTTGGTTTGCTCAGATAAATTATTCAGTTTTTTTATTGTTCTAAATCGAAATGTTATTTTGCCTATTTCTCTTTTCTGTCTGGATAACACATAGATGGTGGACAATCTATTCCTAGTATTTACTGAATGTCTATCTCTTACCAACAGGAATACTGTTGTGAATGGAGTTTGGTTGTTTTAAATGGTGTTTATTATGAAATAAAATAAGCATGTTTTTTTTCAATTGTCTTGTTGATTGATGACCAACCAAGAGCATTGAGCGTGACTACAACAGAAGAACCATATCTCCACCTTAAAACAATACTTGCTGCTTTGTTCTGTGCAATTTGCAGCCTCCTAATGTCACATGCTGATGCATTTCCCCAGACCTCAGAACAGTAGTTCACCAGACTCTCAATTATTGCTTGTGTTATTTGTTTAAGAATCTTTCCTGGTAAATATTTAGCTATCCTTCTGATCATGCATGCAGTTTTAATATTTTTTTTATATATACATAGATTAGTTACCATAGTGGTTAGAGAATTGGGCCAGTAACCGGAAGGTTGCTAGATTGAATCCCTGAGCTGACAAAGTAAAAAAATATGTTGTTCTACCCTTGAACATGGCAGTTAACCCACTGTTCCTAGGCTGTCATTGTAAATAAGAATGTGTTCTTAACTGACTTGCCTAGTTAAATAAAGGTTAAATAAATTTAAAAAACATTTGAGATGAACATGATAATCAGTTGTCCAGCTGTGCTTCTAGTAGTTTGGTTTCTGCCACTTCCTCAATTTGTACTCCCCCCATACTTAATTGTATCCCATGCTGTGTTGGCCTTTTCCTGGTGGATCAGACCAACATAACTTTGGTTTTCTTGGTGTTTAAAACATGTTTGTTCCCAGGCAAACCCACTCCCTGATATTTCCCATATCTACTTGCAGAGCTTGCTGTACCTGTTGAACAGATTGTCTTGCTGTATAAATTGTAGTATCATCTGCAAATATAGTAGCTTGCGTTTCAGATTTAAAAAAAAATGTATTTCACCTTTATTTAACCAGGTAGGCTAGTTGAGAACAAGTTCTCATTTGCAACTGCGACCTGGCCAAGATAAAGCATAGCAGTTCGACACATACAACACAGAATTACACATGGAATGAACAAAACATACAGTCAATAATACAGTAGAAAAAAGAAAACAAAAAGTCTATATACAGTGAGTGCAAATTAGGTAAAATAAGGGAATTAAGGCAATAAATAGGCCATGGTGGCGAAGTAATTACAATATGGCAAATTAAACACTGGAATGGTAGATGTGCAAAAGATGGATGTGCAAGTAGAGATACTGGGTGCAAAAGGAGAATAAATAAATAAATAAATAAATAAATACAGTATGGGGGATGAGGTAGATAGATGGGCTGTATACAGATGGGCTATGAACAGGTGCAGTGATCTGTGAGCTTCTCTGACAGCTGGTGCTTAAAGCTAGTGAGGGAGATGGGAATCTCCAGCTTCAGTGACTTTTGCAGTTTGTTCCACTCAGTGGCAGCAGAGAACTGGAAGGAAAGGCGACCAAAGGAGGAATTGGCTTTGGGGGTGACCAGTGAAATATACCTGCTGGAGCGCGTGCTACGGGTGGGTGCTGCTATGGTGACCAGCGTGTTGAGATAAGGCAGGGCTTTAGTTAGCAGAGACTTGTAGATAACCTGTAGCCAGTGGGTTTGGTGACGAGTATGAAGCGAGGGCCAGCCAACGAGAGCGTATAGGTCGCAGTGGTGGGTAGTGTATGGGGCTTTGGTGACAAAACAGATGGCACTGTGATAGACTGCCTCCAGTTTGTTGAGTAGTGTGTTGGAGGCTATTTTATAGATGACATTGCCGAAGTCGAGGATCGGTAGGATGGTCAGATTTATGAGGGTATGTTTGGCAGCATGAGTGAAGGATGCTTTGTTGCGAAATAGGAAGCCGATTCTAGATTTAATTTTGGATTGGAGATGCTTAATGTGAGTCTGGAAGGAGAGTTTACAGTCTAGCCAGACACCTAGGTATTTGTAGTTATCCACGTATTCTAAGTCACAGCCATCCAGAGTAGTGATGCTGGATGGGCAGGCACGTGCGGGCAATGATCAGTTGAATAGCATGCATTTAGTTTTATTTGCGTTTAAGAGCAGTTGGAGGCCACGGAAGGAGTGTTGTATGGCATTGAAGCTCGTCTGGAGGTTAGTTAACACAGTGTCCAAAGAAGGGCCAGAAGTATACAGAATGGTGTCGTCTGCGTAGAGGTGGATCAGAGAATCACCAGCAGCAAGAGCGACATCATTGATGTATACAGAGAAGAGAGTCGGTCCGAGAATTGAACCCTGTGGCACCCCCATAGAGACTGCCAGAGGTCAACAGGCCCTCCGATTTAACACACTGAACTCTATCAGAGAAGTAGTTGGTGAACCAGGCGAGGCAAATATTTGAGAAACCTTGGCTGTTGAGTCTGCCAATAAGAATGTGGTGATTGACAGAGTCGAAAGCCTTGGCCAGGTCGATGAAGACGGCTGCACAGTAATGTCTCTTATCGGTGGCAGTTATGATATCGTTAAGGACCTTGAGTGTGGCTGAGGTGCACCCATGACCGGCTCTGAAACCAGATTGCATAGCGGAGAAGGTACGGTGTGATTCAAAATGGTCGGTAATCTGTTTGTTAACTTGGCTTTCGAAGACCTTAGAGATGCAGGGTAGGATAGATATAGGTCTGTAGCAGTTTGGGTCTAGAGTGTCTCCCCCTTTGAAGAGGGGGATGACCACGGCAGCTTTCCAAACTTTGGGAATCTCAGACGATACAAAAGAGAGGTTGAGCAGGCTAGTAATAGGGGTTGCAACAATTTCGGCAGATCATTTTAGAAAGAGAGGGTCCAGATTGTCTAGCCCGGCTGATTTGTAGGGGTCCAGATTTTGCAGCTCTTTCAGAACATCAGCTATCTGGATATGGGTGAAGGAGAAATGGTGGGGGCTTGGGCGGGTTGCTGTGGAGGGTGCCGGGCAGTTGACCAGGGTAGGGGTAGCCAGGTGGAAGCATGGCCAGCCGTAGAGAAACGCTTATTGAAATTCTCAATTATAGTGGATTTATAGGCATAAGGTAAGGCATAAGGAAGGTTGTTGGTATATATTAAGTAAAGAAGTGGGCCAAGGCAGCTGCCCTGTGGTATTCCACAGTTTAAAGCATGAGGGGAAGAAAACGACCCATTGATATAGGTGGACTGTTTCCTGTCAGTTAGAAATGACTGTACCCAATTCAATGCTACCTCCTTATTAAAACCATAATGCATTAATTTTGTCAAAATTATTTCATGATCCACTAAATCAAATGCTGCACTGAAATCTAAAAATAGTACCCCCACAAACCTGCTGTTATCCATAGTATTGAGCCACTGGTCAGTCATGTCAACCAATGGTAGTGGAATGGTTTTTGCGATAAGCATGCTGATTGGCTGTAATCAGATCATTCTTTTCCATGTACTCCCATATTTGTCTACTCACAATACCCTCCAATATCTTACTGAGTGAAGGGAGTAGACTAATTGGTCGACTATTGGCAGGAGTAATGGGTTCTTTGCTGTCTTTCAGAATAGGACACAGTTTAGCATGCTTCCATACATTTGCAAACATCCCCCTTTTCCAGTGACCAATTCAATATGTATTTCAGTGGAGCTGTAATCTGGGGAGGAACATAGCGACGTAAAACATTGTCCATAAGATCATAACCTGTACATTTCCCGTCGGGTAATGACTTCAATAGGTCCAACACCTCCTCTACTGACACTATTTGTAGACTAAAAGATCAGGTTTTGTTGCTCATAATATGATCATCAATCCATTGGACAATAGCTTGTTTGGAAGAACGGGTGTTCACATTATTGCTCAGTAAATGTATTTTCTTCGCTATAGGCCAATCGTTTTTTTACATTTTCCTGGTAAAGGTTTGGCTATTTCATGAGAGGATTTATTACTGCCACTTTTAGTGAGTTTGGTACACATCTGGAAGATAGGGAGATATGTATTATGTTCTACATAGGAGGGCCAAGCAAAGGAAGTAACTCTTTCCAGTAGTTTAGTTGGAATAGGGTCCAGTAGGCAGCTGGAAGGTTTAGAGGCCATGACTACTTTCGTGAATGTATCGAGAGATACATGGTTAAAAAACTTGAGCGTCTCCATTGATCTTAAGTCCTGGCAATGCTGTGCAGACTCAGGACAACTGAGTTTTGGAGAAATACAGATTCAAAGAGTCCGTCATTTGCTTTCTAATGATCATGATCTTTTCGTCGAAGAAGAAGTAAAGGCCATCCTCACTTGAGGAATGCTGCTTTATAGTTAGCTTTGCGACCATATCAAAAATACATTTTGGATTGTTTTTATTCTTATTCAATTAGGTTGTAAAAGATGGCTGATCGAGCAGCAGTGAGGGCTCTTCGATATTGCACGGTACCAAGCTAGACGGAAGACTTTCAGTTTGGTGGAGCGCCATTTCCTTTTACAATGTTCTGGGAGCTTGCTTCAGGGCTCTGGTATTTTCTGGGAGCTTGCTTCAGGGCTCTGGTATTTTCTGGTATTTTCTGGGATCTTGCTTCAGGGCTCTGGTATTTTATGGGAGCTAAGACTGGGATTTTGTTTTGAACGGTCATCCAACTCGCTATTCCGAGTCGGAAACACTGGCATTTTTCTAGAGCTCTGACTTTCAGACCTGAAGATCACTGATGTCATGATTTAACCTTGTTTTTTTTAAGTTTCCAGTTGTCTTGAAAGCACCATGACTTTACTTAGACAAGACAGACTTTATGACCAAAATAATCCTATTTACACTTTGTAGTCAATTTTGACACTAGAATAAATGTTTCTGATTCATGTCGATGCCACATAGGCTGTTTTCAAAGGGATTAGTTGTTTTTTAGGGGCAGTCCCAGTCTCTGGCAAGGTGTTGCAGAATTCCTGATTATGTGGTGTTACAACAAACCATGTCATGTTTCAGAACTCCTCAGGATGAATGTTTCAGAACACCTCAGGATGAATGTTTCAGAACCCCTCAGGATGAATGTTTCAGAACCCCTCAGGATGAATGTTTCAGTACACCTCAGGATGAATGTTTCAGAACTCCTCAGGATTAATGTTTCAGAACTCCTCAGGATGAATGTTTCAGAACACCTCAGGATGAATGTTTCAGAACTCCTCAGGATGAATGTTTCAGAACTCCTCAGGATGAATGTTTCAGAACCCCTCAGGATGAATGTTTCAGAACACCTCAAGATGAATGTTTCAGAACACCTCAAGATGAATGTTTCAGAACCCCTCAGGATGAACGTTTCAGAACACCTCAGGATGAATGTTTCAGAACTCCTCAGGATGAATTTTTCAGAACCCCTCAGGATGAATGTTTCAGAACCCCTCAGGATGAATGTTTCAGAACACCTCAGGATGAATGTTTCAGAACCCCTCAGGATGAATGTTTCAGAACACCTCAGGATGAATGTTTCAGAACACCTCAGGATGAAGGTTTCAGAACCCCTCAGGATGAATGTTTCAGTACACCTCAGGATGAATGTTTCAGAACTTCTCAGGATGAATGTTTCAGAACACCTCAGGATGAATGTTTCAGTACACCTCAGGATGAATGTTTCAGAACTCCTCAGGATGAATGTTTCAGTACACCTCAGGATGAATGTTTCAGAACACCTCAGGATGAATGTTTCAGAACTCCTCAGGATGAATGTTTCAGAACACCTCAGGATGAATGTTTCAGAACTCCTCAGGATGAATGTTTCAGAACTCCTCAGGATGAATGTTTCAGAACCCCTCAGGATGAATGTTTCAGAACTCCTCAGGATGAATGTTTCAGAACACCTCAAGATGAATGTTTCAGAACACCTCAAGATGAATGTTTCAGAACCCCTCAGGATGAATGTTTCAGAACTCCTCAGGATGAATGTTTCAGAACCCCTCAGGATGAATGTTTCAGAACACATCAGGATGAATGTTTCAGAACCCCTCAGGATGAATGTTTCAGAACACCTCAGGATGAATGTTTCAGAACACCTCAGGATGAAGGTTTCAGAACCCCTCAGGATGAATGTTTCAGTACACCTCAGGATGAATGTTTCAGAACTTCTCAGGATGAATGTTTCAGAACACCTCAGGATGAATGTTTCAGTACACCTCAGGATGAATGTTTCAGAACTCCTCAGGATGAATGTTTCAGTACACCTCAGGATGAATGTTTCAGAACACCTCAGGATGAATGTTTCAGAACTCCTCAGGATGAATGTTTCAGAACTCCTCAGGATGAATGTTTCAGTACACCTCAGGATGAATGTTTCAGTACACCTCAGGATGAATGTTTCAGAACTCCTCAGGATGAATGTTTCAGAACTCCTCAGGATGAATGTTTCAGAACTCCTCAGGATGAATGTTTCAGAACCCCTCAGGATGAATGTTTCAGAACCCCTCAGGATGAATGTTTCAGAACACCTCAGGATGAATGTTTCAGTACTCATCCCAGTCTCTGGCAATGTGTTTCAGAACTCTTGATGTGGGGTTACTCTTGATGTGGGGTTATGTCGGGTTACAACACACCATGTCATGTTTCATGATGAATGTTTCAGTACACCTTCAATCTGTCCCAATACCCTCACAACCATATGTTTCAATAGTCCAGCAAAGTTAAGGTTTCATCTCCTTTAAGGTGGTGGCAGCTCACTTCATTTTAACAGTGAACCCTATTCCCTATATAGTGCATTACTTTTGACCAGAGCCTTATGGAACGGGGTGCCATTTGGGTTGCAGAGTGAGTCATGCATAGCAGTGTGCACAGTGTCCAGTCTTGCATGCTGGATAAACAGGTTGTTGAAAGAGATTATGGCACTTTGCCATAATGATCTTGCTCTACTATTATAAATAAACCGTTTCCATAGTTCAGTGGTCTCACGTCACAGCCC
The DNA here is from genome assembly GCF_965601325.2 of Salmo salar. Taxonomy (NCBI): domain Eukaryota; kingdom Metazoa; phylum Chordata; class Actinopteri; order Salmoniformes; family Salmonidae; genus Salmo; species Salmo salar. The sequence goes on from NC_138301.1 coordinate 59,721,363, forward strand.
AGCAGTTCATTAGGTTCTGGGTGGTAAACAGTTCAGTGAAGCAGCACTTTTTGTTTGGGGGTTTCAGACCTGTGACAGCTGGCTGCAGCATAGACTGTGATGACTGGTCACAGATCACAGATCTGATCCCAGTCTGGGTCCAGATGGTTATTAGAAACAGTTCCCCTTGAGGCTGTGTGCTATATTTTCACCTGTTCTAACTTCCCAAAGGGTTTTGAATGCAGTAGACCTGCAGCTCTTTCCTTTAGTTGAATCACTTGTTCTAACTTCCCAAAGGGTTTTGAATGCAGTAGACCTGCAGCTCTTTCCTTTAGTTGAATCAATTGTTCTAACTTCCCAAAGGGTTTTGAGTGCAGTAGACCTGCAGCCCTTTCCTTTAGTTGAATCACTTGTTCTAACTTCACACGGTCTTCCATCAGCACCGTGTCCACACAGATAAAGTCTAAATATGGTTTTAAAAATAATCCCTGAAATTTGGAACTAGAGTTATTGCAACAACGGCATTAGGAAACTAAAACTATTCTCTGTCACCAGTCTCTTCAGATAAACGCATCTCTAAATTCAAATCTAATTTGTAATATTAATCTAGCATATTTTTTATGACCTTCTAGGCTAACATAGGAGTTGAACTGAGAATGTAATATCACCTATACCATGTTCTTCCCACAACTCTGGTTAGGTCTACAATATAATGATGTACTGGCTGATCAGACTGACTGGTTAGGTCTACAATATAATGATGCACTGGTAGATCAGACTGACTGGTTAGGTCTACAATATAATGATGTACCGGTTGTTTAGACTGTCTGGTTAGGTCTACAATATAATGATGTACTGGCAGATCAGACTGACTGGTTAGGTCTACAATATAATGATGTACTGGTAGATCAGACTGACTGGTTAGGTCTACAATATAATGATGTACTGGCAGATCAGACTGACTGGTTAGGTCTACAATATAATGATGTACTGGTAGTTCAATTAGACTGACTGGTTAGGTCTACAATATAATGATGTACTGGTAGATCAGACTGACTGGTTAGGTCTACAATATAATGATGTACTGGCAGATCAGACTGACTGACTGGTTAGGTCTACAATATAATGACGTACTGGTAGATCAGACTGACTGGTTAGGTCTACAATATAATGATGTACTGGTAGATCAGACTGACTGGTTAGGTCTACAATATAATGATGTACTGGCAGATCAAACAGACTGACTGGTTAGGTCTACAATATAATGATGTACTGGTAGATCAGACTGACTGGTTAGGTCTACAATATAATGATGTACTGGCAGATCAGACTGACTGACTGGTTAGGTCTACAATATAATGACGTACTGGTAGATCAGACTGACTGGTTAGGTCTACAATATAATGATGTACTGGTAGATCAGACTGACTGGTTAGGTATACAATATAATGATGTACTGGTAGATCAGACTGACTGGTTAGGTCTACAATATAATGACGTACTGGTAGATCAGACTGACTGACTGGTTAGGTCTACAATATAATGACGTACTGGTAGATCAGACTGACTGGTTAGGTCTACAATATAATGATGTACTGGTAGATCAGACTGACTGGTTAGGTCTACAATATAATGATGTACTGGCAGATCAAACAGACTGACTGGTTAGGTCTACAATATAATGATGTACTGGTAGATCAGACTGACTGGTTAGGTCTACAATATAATGATGTACTGGCAGATCAGACTGACTGACTGGTTAGGTCTACAATATAACGTACCGGCAGATCAATCAGACTGACTGGTTAGGTCTACAATATAACGTACTGGCAGATCAAACAGACTTAAAATCATCTAGAAGACTGACTCTGTGTCCCAAATGGCACCCTATTCACTATATAATGCACTACTTTTAAACAGAGCCTTATCAGCCCTGGTCAATAGTAGTACACCATAAAGGGAAAAGGGTCCCATTTGTGGTGACGTGAAAGAACTCCTATTCAAACACCAAAGTCTCTGTAGGGACACAGCGTCAGACCTAACACACTCCCTGTTATGAGCACGAGGACCGTAATTGCTATCTAACGGGTCGAGCCAAAGAACCATTTTGTTTGCGTGACTTGGCAATCCTTCCAAGCCTTTCATAACACCGTTCACCCGTCTCCATCCCTATGTCCAACATATTATATCATAGCGAGACAGGAGGCAAGAGGTAGCCACACTCATCACTGACCTGTCGTCAACGCCAAGAGAGAAACAATTCCCCATGGAAATTTATTTGAGTCTGAACCCTACCTTTTATTTCCATTTGTCAAATGCATAATTTCCTGGGAAAGTCTGAATTAGCCGTACAAGATCCAGCCTTCTGTTCAGTCAGTCTCCCGATACCTTGTTACAGCACAGCTTTGGGACTTCATTGATTTCCTACATTTCACTGTGGAAACCAAATGTTTCCCATCATAAACAAAAGTGCTTGACATGCTGTAGCTCGGTACGGTCAGCATCAAAACTCACTTAATAAGCTAACGAAACACTCATGGACTACCTCCCAAATGGTACAATGTTCCCTATATAACCAGAGGCCCAAAAGCAGTGCACTATATAGGGTTATAGGGTGCCATTTGGGAATCAGACATACTGTAGGTCAGAGTGAAACATCAATTGTATCCTGTAGTCTTGGTTGCCATGGTTATAATTATATGTCCAATGCCCATGAGCTTGCTAGCGTAATGAACAGTTATTGTCATGCGGGACATACTTAGACCCTCAGTTCAACTGGTTAATAGCCTCCCTGAATGGTTCATTCATTTGGGATGATCAAATCAAATCAAACTTTAGTTGTCACATGCGCCGAATACAACCTTACAGTGAAATGCTTACTTGCAAGCCCTTATTAACCAGCAATGCAGTTCAAGAAAGAGTTAAGATAATATTTACCAAATAAACTAAAATAAAAAATTATAAAAAGTCTAACAATAAAATAACAATAACGAGGCTATATACAGGAGGTACCGGTACCGAGTCAATGTGCGGGGGTACAAGTTAGTTGAGGTAATTTGTACATGTAGGTAGGGGTTAAGTGACTATGCATAGATAACAAACAGCGAGTAGCAGCAGTGTAAAAACAAATTGGGGGGGATGTCAATGTAAATAGTCCGGGTGGCCATTTGATTAACAGTTCAGCAGTCTTATGGCTTGCAACCGGTCAGGATGCTCTCGATGGTGCAGATGTAGAACTTTTTGAGGACCTGGGGACCCATGCCAAATCTTTTCAGTCTCCTGAGGGTAAAAAGTGTTGTCGTGCCCTCTTCACGACTGTCTTGGTGTGTTTGGACCATGATAGTTTGTTGGTGATGTAGACACCAAGGAACTTGAAACTCTTGACCCGCTCCACTACAGCCCCGTCGATGTTAATGGGGGACTGTTCGGCCCGCAATTTTCTATAGTCCACGATCAGCTCCTTTGTCTTGCTCACATTGAGGGAGAGGTTGTTGTCCTGGAACAACTGTCTCATCGTTGTCGGTAATCAGGCCTACCACTGTTGTGTCGTCAGCAAACTTAATGATGGTGTTGGAGTCGTGTTTGGCCATGCAGTCGTGGGTGAACAGGGAGTACAGGAGGGGACTAAGCACGCACCCCTGAGGGGCCCTAGTGTTGAGGATCAGCATGGCAGACATGTTGTTGCCTACCCTTATCACCTGGGGGGCGGCCCGTCAGGAAGTCCAGAATCCAGTTGCAGAGGGAGGTGTTTAGTCCCAGGGTCCTTAGCTTAGTGATGAGCTTTGAGGGCACTATGATGTTGAACGCTGAGCTTGGGTGGAAATAAGAAATGAGGAATGCGTGAGGAGTCAATAAGTCTTGAATTTGCAGATGCTCTATGCTGAACTTGCAGAATGTCCTTTCAGACGTTGCAATCACTCCTCGCTCTGCCTCCACGAGAAAGACAACAAACAATGGCTAATGACAAAAAAGTTGAATTAACATTTTGAAAGGGACAACTGATCATTGTCAGAAATGATTTTGGATGAATCTTCTACAGATAAGTGATGAAGTCAGGTCCTGATGAAGACAGCAAGACGTGAACTGGTTCTGAATGTATGGCCACAGTAGCAACAAGATGTGAACTGGTTCTGAATGTATGGTCTCCGTAGCAACAAGACGTGAACTGGTTCTGAATGTATGGTCACAGTAGCAACAAGACGTGAACTGGTTCTGAATGTATGGCCACAGTAGCAACAAGACGTGAACTGGTTCTGAATGTATGGTCTCCGTAGCAACAAGACATGAACTGGTTCTGAATGTATGGTCACAGTAGCAACAAGATGTGAACTGGTTCTGAATGTATGGCCACAGTAGCAACAAGATGTGAACTGGTTCTGAATGCATGGTCTCCGTAGCAACAAGACGTGAACTGGTTCTGAATGCATGGCCTCAGTAGCAACAGCTAATATGCAATTATGTTCATCTCACAATGAAGGCACTGAAGCAGACAATACGACAACAACAGGGTTAACAGCAAATGTACTTTCCAGAAAATCGAATATGTATATTGCAATGAATAAAGCTCTGCTTTAAAATTAGTAATACTGTTAGTCCATGATGGTCATGGGAAATGAATGGAAAAGTTAAATTCTATGTTGGTACTTTAGATTGATGTTATATATGAATGGTGAATACAAGATAAAACAAAAACAGTGCGTGAACACAGACCACTGATATAACAGTTACAACAACAACCTTAGCTCCAACCAGGACCCCAGCCCTCACCAAGCTGCTCTCTCACTGTCCTCTGGTAATATCTCCAACCAGGACCCCAGCCCTCACCAAGCTGCTCTCTCACTGTCCTCTGGTAATATCTCCAACCAGGACCCCAGCCCTCACCAAGCTGCTCTCTCACTGTCCTCTGGTAATATCTCCAACCAGGACCCCAGCCCTCACCAAGCTTCTCTCTCACTGTCCTCTGGTAATAGCTCCAACCAGGACCCCAGCCCTCACCAAGCTGCTCTCTCACTGTCCTCTGGTAATATCTCCAACCAGGACCCCAGCCCTCACCAAGCTGCTCTCTCACTGTCCTCTGGTAATATCTCCAACCAGGACCCCAGCCCTCACCAAGCTGCTCTCTCACTGTCTTCTGGTAATATCTCCAACCAGGACCCCAGCCCTCACCAAGCTGCTCTCTCACTGTCCTCTGGTAATGCTTGGATGTACTGTACCTCAGATACAAGTATTCTACAGTGAGGGGTAAAGTGGTTAGTCACTGAGTTCTCCATGTCACGGTTTTACCAATATGACTTCAGATTCCTACATTTAACCACGTTTCTCCAAACATCACATTTGGTTTTTTTTTACACCCTGGGTTGCTCCTCCTGCTCAGCATCGTTCCGTTTCTCCAAACATCAAATTTGTTTTTTTTACACCCTGGGTTGCTCCTCTTGCTCAGCATCGTTCCGTTTCTCCAAACATCAAATTTCCAACTTAAGGGTTATTAAGCTTTTGGGGTTAGAGTTAAAACAAAATAATAAGTATCTACCACTGGGATTGAACACACGACTTTCAGATCCAGAGTCATGGGAAGGAGGGATATAAAGGGGGGAGAAAGAGGGAGGGGAGGGAGGGAGAGAAATAATTGCCTTCCGCCACCTCTACCCTAGTCCTCACCCTGCTGCCCGGCTAACCCTCGCTCCCCCTCTGGCATTCAATTATACCTCTGCTGGAAAGGTTCCTGTTCAGCCACAGGGAAACTATTAAAGGTCCAATGCAGACATTTTGATCTCAATATCAAATCATTTCTGGGTAACAATTAAGTATACCTTACTGTGATTATTATAAATAAACAAAAATTTGCTTCTTAGCAAAAACTATTTCTCAAGCAAGAATTTTTGCTAGGATTGTCTGGGAGTAGTCTGAGTGTGGGACCTACTGTAATTGGAGGAGCCTAATGGGAGGGATATGTAACCTGAAAACGATCTGTAATTGGCAGAGAGGTTTGAAACTCTCTTTGTTATTGGTTGGCGGGTAGCCTAGTGGTCAGAGCATTGGGCCAGTAACTGAAAGGTTGCTAAACTCAGCAAAAAAATAAACGTCCTCTCACTGTCAACTGCGTTTATTTTTCATCAAACTTAACATGTGTAAATATTTGTATGAACATAACAAGATTCAACAACTGAGACATAAACTGAACAAGTTCCACAGACATGTGACTAACAGAAATGGAATAATGTGTCCCTGAACAAAGGGACACATTATCAAAAGTAACATTCAGTATTTGGTGTGGCCACCAGCTGCATTAAGTACTGCAGTGCATCTTCTCCTCATGGACTGCACCAGATTTGCCAGTTCTTGCTGTGAGATGTTACCCCACTCTTCCACCAAGGCACCTGCAAGTTCCCAGACATTTCTGGGGGGAATGGCCCTAGCCCTCACCCTCCGATCCAACAGGTCCCAGACGTGCTCAATGGGATTGAGATCCAGGGTCTTCGGTGGCCATGGCAGAACACTAACATTCCTGTCTTGCAGGAAATCACGCACAGAACGAGCAGTATGGCTGGTGGCATTGTCATGCTGGAGGGTCATGTCAGGATGAGCCTGCAGGAAGGGTACCACATAAGGGAGGAGGATGTCTTCCCTGTAAAGCACAGCGTTGAGATTGCCTGCAATGACAACAAGCTCAGTCCGATGATGCTGTGACACACCGCCCCAGACCATGATGGACCCTCCACCTCCAAATCAATCCCGCTCCAGAGTACAGGCCTCGGTGTAACGCTCATTCCTTCGACGATAAACGCGAATCCGACCATCACCCCTGGTGAGACAAAACCGCGACTCGTCAGTAAAGAGCACTTTTTGCCAGTCCTGTCTGGTCCAGCAACGGTGGGTTTGTGCCCATAGGTGACGTTGTTGCCGGTGATGTCTGGTGAGGACCTGCCTTACAACAGGCCTACAAGCCCTCAGTCCAGCCTCTGTCAGCCTATTGCGGACAGTCTGATCACTGATGGAGGGATTTCTGCGTTCCTGGTGTAACTCGGGCAGTAGTTGTTGTCATCACGTACCTGTCCCGCAGGTGTGATGTTCGGATGTAACGATCCTGTGCAGGTGTTGTTACACGTGGTCTGCCACTGCGAGGACGATCAGCTGTCCGTCCTGTCTCCCTGTAGCGCTGTCTTAGGCGTCTCACAGTACGGACATTTAAATGTATTGCCCTGGCCACATCTGCAGTCCTCATGCCTCCTTGCAGCATGCCTAAGCACATTCACACAGATGAGCAGGGACCCTGGGCATCTTTCTCTTGGTGTTTTTCAGAGTCAGTAGAAAGGCCTCTTTACTGTCCTAAGTTTTCATAACTGTGACCTTAATTGCCGACCGTCTGTAAGCTGTTAGTGGCTTAACGACCGTTCCACAGGTGCATGTTCATTAATTGTTTATGGTTCATTGAACAAGCATGGGGAAACAGTGTTTAAACCCTTTACAATGAAGATCTGTGAAGTTATTTGGATTTTTACAAATTATCTTTGAAAGACAGGATCCTGAAAAAGGGACGTTTCTTTTTTTAGATTGAGTTTAGATTGAATCCCCGAGCTGACAAAGTATAAATCTGTCGTTCTGCCCCCTGAACAAGGCAGTTAACCCACTGTTCCCAGGTAGGCCGTCATTGTAAATAAGAATTTGTTCTTAACTGAAACTCCGCAAATGGAAAACAGGTTTAAATTTCAATTTGTCTTTTCAAAAAACTTTTACACTAAAAGGTTATCATAATTTTCAGACTGTCACAGTATTATTCCAACCTCATAGTGTGTAAATATACATTGAGTGTAGAAAACATTAAGAACACGTTCCTAATATTGAGTTTGACCTTTTTAAAACAATTTAACATGGCTAAGTAGTACCCCCCTGGCTTAGACAGGGCTTAGACTCTTATGGGTGAAAACCCTGTCTGTGTAAAAATAGCAGCTAGATGATGTGACCATGAGGAGGAGGATTATCCAGCCATCTAGTCTTTACAATGAGTCATGTCTGCTTTCTGTCTCCCTTCCTCCCTCACTCCCTCACTCACTCACTCCCTCCCTCCCTCCCTCACTCCGTCCCGCCGTCACTCCTCCCTCCCTCACTCCCTCCCCCTCTGTCTCCGTCCCTCCCTCCCTCCCTCACCCCTTCCTTCCTTCCTCCTCTCCCTCCCTCCCTCCCTCCCTCCCTCCTCTTTTTATTTGCTACAAGTTGCTCCTGAGTTCCATATTCACTTCAAAGACAATAGAGATGTTACCATGGTAATGAGTGTTGTAGATGAACAGGGTTAACTTCGAGAAGGAGTGTTGTGTTGTGAAAAACACCTGATGTCACCTTATTGATCTGATTATGTCGGTGAAGGGATGTGCATTTATTTCATTCATGTTGTTTCTTAAAACACAGAAACAGCATCTCCAATTACTGCTTCAACAACCAAGTGATGTTTCATATATATCATCATTTATGGGTCTGGAGTATCACTCAGCCAAGTGATGTTTCATATATCATCATTTATGGGTCTGGTGTATCACTCAGCCAAGTAATGTTTCATATATCATCATTTATGGGTCTGGAGTATCACTCAGCCAAGTGATGTTTCATATATATCATCATTTATGGGTCTGGAGTGTCACTCAGCCAAGTGATGTTTCATATATCATCATTTATGGGTCTGGAATATCACTCAGCCAAGTGATGTTTCATATATATCATTATTTATGGGTCTGGAGTATCACTCAGCCAAGTGATATTTCAGCATTTATATATCATGGCGTATCAACTAGGTGATGTTTCATATATCATCATTTATGGGTCTGGAGTATCACTCAGCCAAGTGATATTTCAGCATTTATATATCATGGCGTATCAACTAGGTGATGTTTCATATATCATGGCTGTGGCATACAGCAGGTCAGCCACAAGTGGGAGACTCGTCGAGGCTTGGTGCCAGACGGAGTCTTCATCACGAGGCGATGGCTCCCCCTGCTGGACGTGCCAGGTCTCGACGGGATCTCCAGCCAGGACTAATTGGGGCTGATTGTGGTATGTGAGTAATGAAGGGGCTGATTGCGGTTGGTGAGTAATCAAGGGGCTGATTGCTCACCAGCTGGACGAGTCCCATAAAGCCGCCAGAAGGGCAGCACTCAGAGAGGGGATTGGGGGAAGAGAGGTTACTCTTGTATAGTTGTGATCAGTCCCAGGGATAACGGAGGGAGCTCAGGTTTTGTTCCCCACAGGATACAGTAAGACCCCGGAGCCCAGAAGACGGTATCAAGGAGAGGGTCTCCTGGGGGAGACCTTTTCTTTTTGTTGGTTATTTAAATAAACATCCTTGAAACCGAGCTAACCTGTCAGTGTCTGATCTGTTTAAAACGTCTTGACCAAACCCCCTGGTCTGCTACCTGGCGTATCACTAGGGGATGTTTCGTATATCGTGATGTATCACTAGGTGATGTTTCATATATCGTGACGTATCACTAGGTGATGTTTCATATATCGTGACGTATCACTAGGTGATGTTTCATATATCGTGACGTATCACTAGGTGATGTTTCATATATCGTGATGTATCACTAGGCGACGTTTCATATATCGTGACGTATCACTAGGCGATGTTTCATATATCGTGACGTATCACTAGGCGAGGTTTCATATATCGTGACGTATCACTAGGTGATGTTTCATATATCGTGACATATCACTAGGTGATGTTTCATATATCATGACGTATCACTAGGTGATGTTTCATATATCGTGACGTATCACTAGGTGATGTTTCATATATCATGACGTATCACTAGGTGATGTTTCATATATCGTGACGTATCACTAGGTGATGTTTCATATATCGTGACGTATCACTAGGTGATGTTTCATATATCGTGACGTATCAATAGGTGATGTTTCATATATCATGACGTATCACTAGGTGATGTTTCATATATCGTGATGTATCACCAGGTGATGTTCCGTATATCGTGACGTATCACTAGGAGATGTTTCGTATATCGTGACGTATCACTAGGTGATGTTTCGTATATCGTGACGTATCACTAGGTGATGTTTCATATATCGTGACGTATCACTAGGTGATGTTTCATATATCATGACGTATCACTCGGTCTGACTTGGGGAATCCCTGCTCCACAGCATCAAATAAATGGTCAAATTGGACAAGCTTGGATTTGACTACATACAACACCATACCTCCCCAAGAAGCAACGCATGTTCATGACAACTCAACCAGTCAATTATCTTTTTCATTTGATCTGAAATAGAAGAGATTTAGGAAATCAACACAAATATAACTTTTTAGATTCTCACTGAACAACTCAAAGTGAACTGCTGAGTTACTTTTCTAGTCAACCATTGTCACAAACAAATGATTCAACGTGTGGGCTTTTCAGGTTGAAACTAAATACACTTGGGGTTCATCTCAAATGGTTCCCTATTTCCTAGTGCACTGCCATAGGGCTTTGGTCTAAAGTAGTGCACTAAATAGGGAATAGGGCTCTGGTTTTAGTTAGGGCACTATATAGGGAATAGGGCTCTGGTCTAAAGTAGTGCACTACATAGGGAATAGGGCTCTGGTCTAAAGTAGTGCACTACATAGAGAATAGGGTGCCATTTGGGACATGTTCTTGTTGTCTCAACCAACAGTAACTGTCCATAGAAGACTTCACCATCTGTAGTGTGTTACTAGCCCCCTCTAGTGGCTCCTACAAGTAGTTGACCTGATAGAGAAGCTCTTCCATCAACCAGAGTATGGTGAAGTTGCCCTAGACACTGACCTTGGGTCAGTTTATCATTTCACCACTAATGGTTAAGGTCAGGATTGGGGAAGGGAAGCTGATCCTAGATCGGTACCGTGGGGAACATGTTCAATCATGTCCAGTCTAGACAGATGAGTGACTGTCTCAGGCTTGGTTACTAATGCACTGTAGGTGTTATAACACTACATAGCAATACATAGTAATACACAGTAGACTGGACAGAGAGGCAGCGACTGAGAGCTGTAGTTTCTTAGTTGGTGGTCAGGGTCTGGACCATTCTGGAGCACAGCTCGGTGACGCAGGCGTACACAGAGGGGTTGTGGTGAGGCAACAGCTGCTGCGCTTGGACACAATACCAACCAGGGTCCAGGCATTGTCCTTCTCACAGACCAGGGGGCCACCAGAGTCACCTTGAGAGAGAGAGAGAGAGAGAGAGAGAGAGAGAGAGAGAGATGAGACTAATATATGTGTTTAGAGGGTTAAATTACATCAGGTCCATACAGTGCCTTGCAAAAGTATTCATCCCCCTTGATGTTTTTCCTATTTTGTTGCATTACAACCTGTATTTTTATTTGGATGTCATGTAATGGACATACACAAAATAGTCCAAATTGGTGAAGTGAAATTAAAAAAATTACTTGTTTCAAAAAATAATACAAAATTAAAAACGGAAAAGTGTTGCGTGCGTATGTATTCACCCCCTTTTCTATGAAGACCCTAAATAGATCTGGTGCGACCAGTTACCTTCAGAAGTCACATAATTTGTTGAATGAAGTCCACCTGTGTGCAATCTAAGTGTCACATGATCACAGTATATATACAGTTGAAGTCGGAAGTTTACATACACTTAGGTTGGAGTCATTAAAACTTTTTTTTCAACCACGCCACAATTTTCTTGGCAAGTCGGTTAGGACATCTACTTTGTGCATGACACAAGTAATTTTTCAAACAATTGTTTACAGACAGATAATTTCACTTATAATTCACTGTATCACAATTCCAGTGGGTCAGATGTTTACATATACTAAGTTGACTGTGCCTTTAAACAGCTTGGAAAATTCCCCAAAATGATGTCATGGCTTTAGAAGCTTCTGATAGGCTAATTGACATAATTTGAGTCAATTGGAGGTGTACCTGTGGATGTATTTCAAGGCCTACCTTCAAACTCAGTGCCTCTTTGCTTGACATCATGGGAAAATCTAAAGAAATCAGCCAAGACCTCAGAAAAGAAATTGTAGTCTTCCACGAATCTGGTTCATCCTGATTCAATTTCCAAATGTTTGAAGGTACCACATTCACCTGTACGCAAGAATAAACACCATGGGACCATGCTGCCGTCATACCGATCAGGAAGGAGACGCATTCTGTCTCCTAAAGATGAACGTACTTTGGTGTGAAAAGTGCAAATCAATCCCAGAACAACAGCAAAGGACCTTGTGAAGATGCTGGAGGAAACAGGTACAAAAGTGTCTCTATCCCCAGTAAAACGAGTCCTATATCGACATAACCTGAAAGGCCGCTCAGCAAGGAAGAAGCCACTGCTCCAAAACCGTAATAAAAAAGCCAGACTATGGTTTGCAACTGCACATGGGGACAAAGATCGTACTTTTTCGAGAAATGTCCTCTGGTGTGATGAAACAAAAATAGAAGTCTTTGGCCATAGTGACCATCGTTATTTTTGGAGGAAAAAGGTGGAGGCTTGCAAGCTGAAGAACATGATGCTGCCATCTCAACTGTGAAACACGGGGGTGGCAGCATCATGTTGTGGGGGTGCTTAGCTGCAGGAGGGACTGGTGCACTTCACAAAAAAAGATGGCATCATGAGGCAAGAAAATTATGTGGATATATTGAAGCAACATCTCAAGACATCAGTCAGGAAGTTAAAGCTTGGTCGCAAATGGGTCTTCCAAATGGTCAATGACCCCAAGCATACTTCCAAAGTTGTGGCAAAATGGCTTAAGGACAACAAAGTCAAGGTATTGGAGTTGCCATCACAAAGCCCTGACCTCAATCCTATTGAACATTTGTGGGCAGAACTGAAAAAGCTTATGCGAGCAAGGAGGCCTACAAACCTGACTCAGTTACACCAGCTCTGTCAGGAGGAATGGGCCAAAATTCACCCAATTTATTGTGGGAAGCTTGTGGAAGGCTACCCGAAATGTTTGACCCAAGTTAAACAATCTTAAGGCAATGCTACCAAATACTAATTGAGTGTATGTGAACTTCTGACCCACTGGGAATGTGATGAAAGAAATAAAAGCTGAAATGAATCATTCTCTCTACTATTATTCGGACATTTCACATTCATAAAATAAAGTGGTGATCCTAACTGACCTAAGACAGGGAATTTTTACTAGGATTAAATGTCAGGAATTGTGAAAAACTGAGTTCAAATATATTCGGCTAAGGTGTATGTAAACTTTCGACTTCAACTGTACATCATGTAGTCATCCTTTCCCTAAGCTCATCATACAATATAACAGGGAATGTTTATATTTTTGGACTTAATACATTACTAATATGTATCCACAGTGTCTCCCGACCCTTCCTCTCTCAGCCTCCAGTATTTATGCTGCAGTAGTTTATGTGTCGGGGGGCTAGGGTCAGTCTGTTATATCTGGAGTATTTCTCCTGTCTTATCCGGTGTCCTGTGTGAATTTAAGTATGCTCTCTCTAATTCTCTCTTTCTCTCTTTCTTTCTTTCTCTCGGGGGACCTGAGCCCTAGGACCATGCCTCAGGACTATCTGGCATGATGACTCCTTGCTGTTCCCAGTCCACCTGGCCGTGCTGCTGCTCCAGTTTCAACTGTTCTGCCTGCAGCTATGGAACCCTGACCTGTTCACCGGACGTGCTACCTGTCCCTGCTGTTTTCAACTCTCTAGAGACAGCAGGAGCCGTAGAGATACTCTGAATGAACGGCTATGAGAAGCCAACTGACATTTACTCCTGAGGTGCTGACTTGTTGCACCCTCGACAACCACTGTGATTATTATTATTTGACCCTGCTGGTTATCTATGAACATTTGAACATCTTGGCCATGTTCTGTTATAATCTCCACCCAGCACAGCCAGAAGAGGACTGGCCACCCCTCATAGCCTGGTTCCTCTCTGTTTCTTCCTAAGGTTCTGGCCTTTCTAGGGAGTTTTTCCTAGCCACCGTGCTTCTACACCTGCATTGCTTGCTGTTTGGGGTTTTAGGCTGGGTTTCAGTACAGCACTTTGAGATATCAGCTGATGTAAGAAGGGCTTCATAAATACATTTGATTTGATATCTATTGATTCTTGATAAAGAAATGCCTCATGAGCTTAGTTCAACTGTTGTACCACATCATAACCCAAAACATATATTCTATATAAAGTACATGTAAACAAACACTATATAGCCTTCAAAACATGGTTAAACTACAATGCTGATATCATGGCTGGTCAGTCCTTGTATCAATAGCTCTGTCTATGAATTTGAAAGTGGTTACATTTCTCCGGGCCCTCCATCCCTCAGCTTCTTTTGTTGTTGCCTCGAACAGGGGTGTTGAGAAAGCTTGGTTATTATCGATTGACGCTTTAATGAAAAATCCTCAACTATGGGTGTCTAACATCACGAGGGGGAGTAACACACAATATATAATAAGAACATTAGTGGTCCAAGAACAGAGCCTTGAGGAAAACCAAACTTCATTCAAATAAGGGTTAGGGAGAGAAGATTGTAGCTCAGGGGTACCCAATTACTTTTAGCCGTGGGCCGGAAACATAGTTATCAATAATTTATAGACTGCAAATTGACTGCAAGAATCCAAAACAGATATAGTATGACATAAACAGAATTATTTCAAACCTTGGTTACATTGGGATACGATCACATATCCTCTCTGGGCTAGGCGGGACGAATTCGTCCCACCTACGTAACAGCCACTTTAAGCCTGTGGCGCGATTTTCAAAACCTTAAAAATCCTATTACTTCAATTTCTCAAACATATGACTATTTTACAGCTATTTAAAGACAAGACTCTCGTTAATCTAACCACACTGTCCGATTTCAAAAAGGCTTTACAACGAAAGCAAAACATTAGATTATGTCAGCAGAGTACCAAGCCAGAAATAATCAGACACCCATTTTTCAAGCCAGCATATAATGTCACCAAAACCCAGAAGACAGCTAAATGCAGCACTCACCTTTGATGATCTTCATCAGATGACAACCCTAGGACATTATGTTATACAATACATGCATGTTTTGTTCAATCAAGTTCATATTTATATCAAAAACCAGCTTTTTACATTAGCATGTGACGTTCAGAACTAGCATACCCCCCGCAAACTTCCGGGGAATTCGCTAACATTTTACTAAATTACTCACGATAAACGTTCACAAAAAGCATAACAATTATTTTAAGAATTATAGATACAGACCTCCTCTATGCACTCGATATGTCCGATTTTAAAATAGCTTTTTGGTGAAAGCACATTTTGCAATATTCTAAGTACATAGCCCAGGCATCACGGGCTCGCTATTTAGACACCCGGCAAGTTTAGCACTCACCATAATCAGATTTACTATTATAAAAGTTTGATTACCTTTTGTTGTCTTCGTCAGAATGCACTCCCAGGACTGCTACTTCAATAACAAATGTTGGTTTGGTCCAAAATAATCCATCGTTATATCCGAATAGCGGCGTTTTGTTCGTGCGTTCCAGACACTATCCGAAATGGTAAAGAAGGGTCGCGCGCATGGCGCAATTCGTGACAATAAAATTCTAAATATTCCATTACCGTACTTCGAAGCATGTCAACCGCTGTTTAAAATCAATTTTTATGCCATTTTTCTCGTAGAAAAGCGATAATATTCCGACAGGGAATCTCCTTTTCGGCAAACAGAGGAAAAAATCACAAAGGCGGGGGCGGTCGGGTCACGCGCATAAGCCCAGAGTCCCTTGATCGGCCACTTGAGAAAGGCGATAATGTGTTTCAGCCTGGGGCTGGAATGACGACATTCTGTTTTTTCCCGGGCTCTGAGAGCCTATGGAAGACGTGGGAAGTGTCACGTTAGAGCAGAGATCCTTAGTAAAAGATAGAGATGGAAAAGAAGTTCAAGAAATGGTCAGACAGGCCACTTCCTGTAAAGGAATCTCTCAGGTTTTGACCTGCCATTTGAGTTCTGTTATACTCACAGACACCATTCAAACAGTTTTAGAAACTTTAGGGTGTTTTCTATCCATATGTAATAAGTATATGCATATTCTAGTTACTGGGTAGGAGTGGTAACCAGATTAAATCGGGTATGTTTTTTATCCAGCCGTGTCAATACTGCCCCCAAGCCCTAACAGGATATCTTTCTATTTATGCGTGGGAATACTTGGGAACAGATTTCCAAAATTAAAATTACTAATGTCCTGGTGATTTTACAGTATATTATGTCCAACAACAAAAAATAATTGGTTAAAACTATAACTTTGATATCACGGATGGTCAGTCCTTGCATTAATAACTCTGTTCAGAAAACTAAATCCCTGGGCCGCCTATTGGGGAACCCTGCTGTAGACGAAAGATAGATGATTGATAACTGTAACCAAGAGTTAAAATCCCCTGAGGAAAGAAGAGCAGACTGCAGGTGTTACCCACCATAGGGAGGCGCTCACAAAATCCAGACAGGAGACGATCCAGAGGAAAGCCATTGTAACGATGTGACATTCTAAAGGACAATGGAACCTTACTTATCCCCAAACCCCATCAGAGTCGAACCAGAAGGAGCCCCAGGATTTTGTCCACCTCACCCCAGAACAGAGGGCGAGCCCGGTAGAATATTCACTCCTAAGAGGTTACTTATTAAATCCAGCTGCTTATCACTACTAGATGAATGGAACGTTCTCAGCCCAGTACTGCATAGCTGCATAGCAAGACAACCAGCCCAGAGGGGTGTAGACAGGTCTGGTTGTACTACTGTGCTCAGGACACATGTTCATAAAGTGCATCAGAGTAATAATGCTGATCTAGGATCAGTTTAGCCTTTTAGATCATAATGAATCAGACGATATGGACAGATCCTAGATTAGCCCTTCCTACTCTGAGACACTTTGTAGATGTGGGCCCTTAGTGTACTGAAGTATTCAGAATAGCAACGTGTTCCTCTAACTGTCAGAGGTCACTGGCCTCGCAGACTAAACCCTAAACCTGCCCTAAACCTCTGCCATCTTTTCCTACAACTCCCAGGTTTCACTGCGACATGAAAAAAAATAATTTCTTACAGCGATAACACTATTTCAAATATACTGTACCATCCATGATTTCTACCTGTCTGACAGTCATATTGTGTTAGTTATTTACCCATCTGACAGTCATGTTGTGTTAGTTATTTACCCATCTGACAGTCATGTTGTGTTAGTTATTTACCCATCTGACAGTCATGTTGTGTTAGTTATTTACCCATCTGACAGTCATGTTATGTTAGTTATTTACCCATCTGACAGTCATGTTGTGTTAGTTATTTACCCGTCTGACAGTCATGTTGTGTTAGTTATTTACCCATCTGACAGTCATGTTGTGTTAGTTTATTTACCCATCTGACAGTCATGTTGTGTTAGTTATTTACCCGTTTGACAGTCATATCGTGTTAGTTATTTACCCGTCTGACAGTCATGTTGTGTTAGTTATTTACCCATCTGACAGTCATGTTGTGTTAGTTATTTACCCATCTGACAGTCATGTTATGTTAGTTATTTACCCATCTGACAGTCATGTTGTGTTAGTTATTTACCCGTCTGACAGTCATGTTGTGTTAGTTATTTACCCATCTGACAGTCATGTTGTGTTAGTTATTTACCCGTCTGACAGTCATGTTGTGTTAGTTAGTTATTTACCCATCTGACAGTCATGTTGTGTCAGTTATTTACCCGTCTGACAGTCATATTGTGTTAGTTATTTACCCGTCTGACAGTCATGTTGTGTTAGTTATTTACCCATCTGACAGTCATGTTGTGTTAGTTATTTACCCGTCTGACAGTCATGTTGTGTTAGTTATTTACCCATCTGACAGTCATGTTGTGTTAGTTATTTACCCGTCTGACAGTCATGTTGTGTTAGTTAGTTATTTACCCATCTGACAGTCATGTTGTGTCAGTTATTTACCCGTCTGACAGTCATATTGTGTTAGTTATTTACCCGTCTGACAGTCATGTTGTGTTAGTTATTTACCCGTCTGACAGTCATATTGTGTTAGTTAGTTATTTACCCATCTGACAGTCATGTTGTGTTAGTTATTTACCCATCTGACAGTCATGTTGTGTTAGTTATTTACCCATCTGACAGTCATGTTGTGTTAGTTATTTACCCATCTGACAGTCATGTTGTGTTAGTTATTTACCCATCTGACAGTCATGTTGTGTTAGTTATTTACCCATCTGACAGTCATGTTGTGTTAGTTATTTACCCATCTGACAGTCATGTTGTGTTAGTTATTTACCCATCTGACAGTCATGTTGTGTTAGTTATTTACCCATCTGACAGTCATGTTGTGTTAGTTAGTTATTTACCCATCTGACAGTCATGTTGTGTTAGTTAGTTATTTACCCATCTGACAGTCATGTTGTGTTAGTTATTTACCCATCTGACAGTCATGTTGTGTTAGTTATTTACCCATCTGACAGTCATGTTGTGTTAGTTATTTACCCGTCTGACAGTCATGTTGTGTTAGATAGTTATTTACCCATCTGACAGTCATGTTGTGTTAGTTATTTACCCATCTCACAGTCATGTTGTGTTAGTTATTTACCCGTCTGACAGTCATGATGTGTTAGTTATTTACCCGTCTGACAGTCATGTTGTGTTAGTTATTTACCCGTCTGACAGTCATGTTGTGTTAGTTATTTACCCATCTGACAGTCATGTTATGTCAGTTATTTACCCGTCTGACAGTCATGTTGTGTTAGTTATTTACCCGTCTGACAGTCATGCTGTGTTAGTTATTTACCCATCTGACAGTCATGTTGTGTTAGTTATTTACCCATCTGACAGTCATGTTGTGTTAGTTATTTACCCATTTACCCATCTGACAGTCACGTGAATATGTCCTACACTTGTCGTTGGTTAGCCTAATACACATATACAGCTGAAGTTGGAAGTTTACATACACTTAGGTTGGAGTCATTAAAACCCGTTTTTCAACCACTCCACAAATGTATTGTTTTAAAACCTCTTAGAGACCCCTTAACGCGCGGATCCCGTTAGCGGGATCGATTTGACAACAGCCAGTGAAATAGCAGAGCGCCAAATTCAAAACAACAAAAATCTCATAATTAAAATTTCTCACACATACAAGTATTATACATAATTTTAAAGATAAGATTCTCGTTAATCTAACCACAGTGTCCGATTTCAAAAAGGCTTTACGGCGAAAGCAAAACATTAGATTATGTTAGGAGAGCACCTAAACAAGAAAAGCCAAACAGCCATTTTCCAAACAAGGAGAGGCGTCACAAAAACCAGAAATACAGCTAAAATTAATCACTAACCTTTGATGATCTTCATCAGATGACTCTCCCAGGACTCAATGTTACACAATACATGCATGTTTTGTTCGATAAGTTCATATTTATATCCAAAACCACCATTTTACATTGGCGCGTGATGTTTTGCCACCAAAACTTCCGGTGATTTTGCAGAGAGCCACATCAATTTACAGAAATACTCATCATAAAAGTTGATAAAATATTCAACAGTTAATGAAAGAATTGTGTCAGATTTCAAAAAAGCTTCACGGCGAAAGCACACGTTTGCAATAATCTGAGTACGGTGCTCAGCCATCAACCACAAGCCAAGCAGAAACCCGCCATCTTGGACTCAACAAAACTCAGAAATAATATTATAAATATTCACTTACCTTTGATGATCTTCATCAGAATGCACTCCCAGGAATCCCAGTTCAACAATAAATGTTTGTTTTGTTCGATAAAGTTCATCTTTATGTCCAAATACCTCCATTTTGTTCGCGTTAGGTTCACTATTCCAGGCGCGTGTTTGCTAACTCCGGATGAAATGTCCAAAAAGTTATACTACAGTTTGTAGAATCATGTCAAACGATGTATAGAATCAATCCTTAGGTTGTTTTTAACATAAAACTTCAATAAAATTCCAACCGGACGATTGCTTTCTCTTTAGAAATGAAGATGGAGTAGGCTCGCTCCCAAGGCCGAGCGCGTGACTGAACTCGTGCCTTATTCTGGGACACCTGTTTCCAGAAGCTCTTGTTGTCAGCTAAGCACCCCCACAACATGATGCTGCCACCCGCGTGCTTCACGGTTGGGATGGTGTTCTTCGGCTTGCAAACCTCCTCCTTTTTCCTCCAAACATAACGATGGTCATTTTGTCCAAACAGTTCTATTTTTGTTTCATCACACCAGAGGACATTTCTCCAAAAAGTACGATCTTTGTCCCCATATGCAATTGCAAACCGTAGTCTGGCTTTTCTATGGCGGTTTTGGAGCAGTGGCTTCTTCCTGCTGAGTGGCCTTTCAGGTTATGTCGATATAGGACTCGTTTTACCGTGGATATAGACACTTTTGTACTTGTTTCCTCCAGCATCTTCACAAGGTCCTTTGCTGTTGTTCTGGGATTGATTTGCACTTTTCACACCAAAGTACGTTCATCTCTAGGAGACAGAACGCGTCTCCTTCCTGAGCGGTATGACGGCAGCGTGGTCCCATGGTGTTTATTCTTGCGTACTATTGTTTGTACAGATGAACGTGGTACCTTCAGGCGTTTGGAAATTGCTTCCAAGGATGAACCAGACTTGTGGAGGTCTACAATTGTTTTTCTGAGGTCTTGGCTGATTTCTTTAGATTTTCCCATGATGTCAAGCAAAGAGGCACTGAGTTTGAAGGTAGGCCTTGAAATACATCAACAGGTACACCTCCAATTGACTCCAAGTATGTCAATTAGCCTTTCATAAGTTTCTAAAGCCATGACGTAATTTGGGGGAATTTTCCAAGCTGTTTAAAGGCCCAGTCAACTTTGTGTATGTAAACTTCTGACCCACTGGAATTATGATACAGTGAATTATAAGTTAAATAATCTGTCTCTAAACAATTGTTGGAAAAATTACTTGTGTCATGCACAAAGTAGATGTCCTAACCAACTTTGCAAAACTATAGTTTGTTAACAAGAAATTTGTGGAGTGGTTGAAAAAACGACTCCAACCTAAGTGTATGTAAACTTCCAACTTCAACTGTATATGTTTAAAACCCAATCAGGATAATTTGAATATTCCTGCTTTTTGGGGGGATATATACAGGAGACAGTAGGGATATATAGGAGACAGTGGGGATATATAGGGGACAGTGGGGATATATAGGGGACAGTGGGGATATATAGGGGACGGTGGGGATATATAGGGGACAGTGGGGATATATAGGGGACAGTGGGGATATATAGGAGACAGTGGGGATATATCGGAGACAGTGGGGATATATAGGGGACAGTGGGGATATATAGGGGACAGTGGCGATATATAGGGGACAGTGGGGATATATAGGAGACAGTGGGGATATATAGGGGACAGTGGGGATATATAGGGGACAGTAGATATATAGGGGACAGTGGGGATATATAGGAGACAGTGGGGATATATAGGAGACAGTGGGGATATATAGGAGACAGTGGGGATAAATAGGGGACAGTGGGGATATATAGGGGACATTGGGGATATATTGGGGACAGTGGGGATATATAGGGGACAGTGGGGATATATATGGGACATTGGGGATATATTGGGGACAGTGGGGATATATAGGGGACAGTGGGGATATATAGGGGACAGTGGGGATATATAAGAGACAGTGGGGATATATAGGGGACAGTGGGGATATATAGGAGACAGTGGGGATATATAAGAGACAGTAGGGATATATAGGGGATAATGGGGATATATAGGGGACAGTGGGGATATATAAGAGACAGTGGGGATATATAGGGGACAGTGGGGATATATAGGGGACAGTGGGGATATATAAGAGACAGTAGGGATAAATAGGGGACAGTGGGGATATATAGGAGACAGTGGGGATATATAAGAGACAGTAGGGATATATAGGGGATAATGGGGAGGGATGGGAATATATAGCATTTTACTACAAAATTATTCTCTCAAAAAAAAATTACACTGCAATATATTTCAAACAAAATCATGTCAGTCTCACTAGTCCATATGATGGTCAGATTAAACATGTCAGTCTCACTAGTCCAAATGATGGTCAGATTAAAAGATAATAGATCTATCTCTTTTACCTAGATGTGTTTTTAATGAATGTCAATTTACCAACATTTCTGAAATATCTTGTTTTGGAATCAAACCCTTCAAAACAACCTTTTCATGGTGATAGAAAGTCTTACCTGCTTAAAGAACATAACATTTACTAACTTCCTGGAAAAACAGAACACGGTGTCCCCTTATCTATTGATGTTGTATCGTCACATAACACAAGACAGGTGCAGTGAAACCTGTTGTTTTACAGGGTCAGCCATAGCAGTATGATAGGTGTTGTTGTACAGGGTCAGCCATAGTAGTATGATAGGTGTTGTTTTACAGGGTCAGCCATAGTAGTATGATAGGTGTTGTTTTACAGGGTCAGCCATAATAGTATGATAGGTGTTGTTTTACAGGGTCAGCCATAGTAGTATGATAGGTGTTGTTTTACAGGGTCAGCCATAGTAGTATGATAGGTGTTGTTTTACAGGGTCAGCCATAGTAGTATGATAGGTGTTGTTTTACAGGGTCAGCCACAGTAGTATGATAGGTGTTGTTTTACAGGGTCAGCCATAGTAGTATGATAGGTGTTGTTTTACAGGGTCAGCCATAGTAGTATGATAGGTGTTGTTTTACAGGGTCAGCCATAGTAGTATGATAGGTGCTGTTTTACAGGGTCAGCCATAGTAGTATGATAGGTGTTGTTTTACAGGGTCAGCCATAGTAGTATGATAGGTGTTGTTTTACAGGGTCAGCCATAGTAGTATGGTAGGTGTTGTTTTACAGGGTCAGCCATAATAGTATGATAGGTGTTGTTTTACAGGGTCAGCCATAGTAGTATGATAGGTGTTGTTTTACAGGGTCAGCCACAGTAGTATGGTAGGTGTTGTTTTACAGGGTCAGCCATAGTAGTATGATAGGTGCTGTTTTACAGGGTCAGCCATAGTAGTATGATAGGTGTTGTTTTACAGGGTCAGCCATAGTAGTATGATAGGTGTTGTTTTACAGGGTCAGCCATAGTAGTATGGTAGGTGTTGTTTTCCAGGGTCAGCCATAATAGTATGATAGGTGTTGTTTTACAGGGTCAGCCATAGTAGTATGATAGGTGTTGTTTTACAGGGTCGTGGGGGAGCTTGTTCCACACGACGCCAGGACAGCGGAGTCAATCACCACCTTCCGGAGACACCTGAAACCCCACCTCTTCAAGGAATACCTGGGATAGGATAAAGTAATCCTTCTAACCCCCCCCTTAAAAGATTTAGATGCACTATTGTAAAGTGGTTGTTCCACTGGATATTATAGGTGAATGCACCAATTTGTAAGTCGCTCTGGATAAGAGCGTCTGCTAAATGACTAAAATGTAAATGTAATCTGTAAAACAACACCTACCATACTACTATGGCTGACCCTGTAAAACAACACCTATCATACTACTATGGCTGACCCTGTAAAACAACACCTATCATACTATTATGGCTGACCCTGTAAAACAAAACCTACCATACTACTATGGCTGACCCTGTAAAACAACACCTATAGGGTCAGCCATAGTAGTATGATAGGTGTTGTTTTACAGGGTCAGCCATAGTAGTATGGTAGGTGTTGTTTTACAGGGTCAGCCATAGTAGTATGGTAGGTGTTGTTTTACAGGGTCAGCCATAGTAGTATGATAGGTGTTGTTCTACAGGGTCAGCCATAGTAGTATGATAGGTGTTGTTGTACAGGGTCAGCCATAGTAGTATGATAGGTGTTGTTTTACCCCTGAAGCAAATGAGGTTTAAGTGTCTTGGTCAAGGGCACATCACCTTGTCCGCACAGGTATTCGAACAAGCAACCTTTCGGTTACTGGCCCAACATTCTAACTGCTAGGCTACCTGCCGCCCTTTATGAGTTGTCTAAGTAACATAGCTATCATTCTTTCAGAGAGAACGAGGCTATCCTTTGGGTAATATTTGCCACAAGCCAACATTGTCTCCATAATTTTTTCCATTGGTCATTTTCAAGAAATATTACAAGAAACCCTTTTTTCGTAACTCCGTAATGTTGTATAACGGTGTGAGAAAATGTCCCCTGTTATCTGCAGAGGGACAGGTGAGGTACACATATCCACACACACACACACACACACACACACACACACACACACACACACACACACACACACACACACACACACACACACACACACACACACACACACACACACACACACACACACACAGGGGGTGGAGGGGAATGCAGAGTCAGACCCGTGGTTCCTGTATAAAACACCCCGCTGTGTACCTCACTCCATCACGCTGAAAACATGAACTGTCTGCTGCTCCTCTCATGCCTTGCCTTCGCTGGCGCAGCCTACGGTGAGAAGATGTCCATGTGTATACCAATGTCTGCCTTGTAGGATACCTTGTAGGATACCTTGTAGGATACCTTAGGGTGCTTTTTAGTCGTTCAGTTTTTATTGTTATTGTCACAACGTCTACTGAAGGTGCCTCCTCTCCCTGTTCGGGCGGCGCTCGGCGGTCGTCGTCGCCGGCCTACTAGCTGCCACCAATCCCCTTTTCATTTTTGTTTGGTTTTGTCTGTCTTATGTTATCACCTGTTTTGAGTTGAGTTCGTTAGTGGGGGTATTTAGTCTAGCTTTCTAGGTTTAGGTTTGTGCGGATTGTTTGTGTTTCCTGTCGTGGGGTTTTGGGGGATTGGTTTTTCTCTCTTGTACTTTGTTGGAAGGACGTTTATCCTGGGCTGTGTCCCAACTCTGTTGAGGTGGATTTTTGTCTAGTTGGGTTTCCTTGTTCCCTGCCTAGTTATGGCATTTTTGGACTCGGGAAAATAAATACGTTCTACTCCGCACCTTTAGTCTCCTGCGCCTGACTTCACCCCTCCCTCACTTCTAGTGCATCTTGACAGTTATTCTTTTGTTTTTTTATTCTCATATGTTTGTTTTGTAATAAATATTTCAGTTGTAATTTTAATTGTTTTTATTTGTTCTTTCCTGTGAAGCACATTGTGTTGCATTCCATGTCTGAATATGTGCTGTAGAAATAACACTTAATTTGATTTATTTATCGGGTAAAATAAGTATTTGATAGAAGTTGACTGCTCTACTCAATAACATTTCAAGTGGTACTACAATAGGCAGCAATGTATTTATATTCTGTATAGACGTAATTCAGAAACTGTCACTGTTAGAATCTCTGTTAGAGCAGCCAAACCTGACCCCTGACCCCTAAACGCTGTCTCTGTCTTTAGGTTGTCGCACCCCCGCCATCCAGCCTGTGGTGTCTGGTTACGCCCGCATCGTCAACGGTGAGGAGGCTGTGCCCGGCTCCTGGCCCTGGCAGGTGTCCCTCCAGGACTACACTGGATTCCACTTCTGCGGCGGCTCTCTGATCAACGAGATGTGGGTTGTGACTGCTGCCCACTGCAGCGTGAAGTGAGTGCTGGCTGCTGAGCCATAACCTTCATATAAGTGTAGCAACATGCTAACTAGCTAAAAACTAGCTAAAATCTAGCTAATGCTCATACTAACTTGCTAAAAGCTAGCTATTGCTAACTAGCTAAAAGCTGGATAATGCTAACTAACTAAAAATTAGCTAAAAACTAGATAATGCTAATGCTAATTAGCTCAAAGCATGCTAACATATGGCTAAAGTAGCTAAATTATGTTTATTTTGTGAAACTATTTCAGGACCTCTCACCGTGTGATCCTGGGAGAGCACGATCGCTCATCCGACGCTGAGAACATCCAGACCATAAACGTTGGCCAGGTAAACAACAACACACAACTATTACTACAACTTTTAACATCCAGACTTTTTATTTTGAAGTAAAGATAAAGATCAGTAAAAGTTTCACCTTTTGAAGTCAAATCAACTCAAACGATAATGATCTGCACAGTGGATTAACGTTTAATCTAAATCTCAAACGTTGTCGTCCTTGTGTCCTTACTAGGTCTTCAAGCACCCCAAATACAACGGCTTCACCATCAACAATGACATCACCCTGATCAAGCTGGCCAGCCCCGCCCTCTTGGGAACCCGTGTGTCACCCGTGTGCGTTGCTGAGACCAACGATGACTTCCCCGGTGGCATGACGTGTGTGACCTCCGGCTGGGGTCTGACCCGCTACAACGGTAACCAATCACTACAGCTTTTTCTAGGTCTCATTGTAAAGTCGGACAAACCTTGGCTAGTTTTTTTTGACTAGCGGTATGTTCGGTGTAGTTGAAAGATTCCATTTCAGTTGGCTCAATCTATTTGAAATAATTACATTTCAGTTGGGTTTCAGTGTCGTCTTGAGTTGCAGGTCGTCTAATAATGTGAGAAAGATGGTGATTGGCTGACCGGTTTTTAAGTGTTACCTCACCCTTGGTGTTCTCTGGTTCCAGCTGCTGACACCCCTGCCCTGCTGCAGCAGGCTGCTCTTCCCCTGCTGACCAAGGCTCAGTGCCAGAAGTTCTGGGGCTCCAAGATCACCGACCTCATGATCTGTGCTGGAGCCGATGGCGCCTCTTCCTGCATGGTAAGTAAACACAAACCATAGGGTTGAAACATTCCGGTAAACTTCCAAAACATTCCCAGGGTTTTCAGACTTCCTAGTTGGAAGAATCCCAGATTTTTGCAAGCCTACACTAACCATATGGCTTCCTGACACACTGTTGCAGGCCATGACACTGAACCTACCACCGTCTGACTAATGGCAGAGTTCAATCTGAACTTTTACAGTTATTTACACTGGTGTAAACAGTCATTGCATCAATAAAAGCTTGGTGTTGTCTTAGTTATTAACTTTTTGGAAACAGCTGATCACAAACTCTGAACATAAAAAGAAATCCCTAGAGAGAGACTCTAACACTTTCTATGCTCCTTTTTGTGTTCCCGCAGGGCGACTCTGGTGGCCCCCTGGTCTGTGAGAAGGCTGGTGCCTGGACCCTGGTTGGTATTGTGTCCTGGGGCAGTGGAACCTGCACCACCACTATGCCCGGAGTGTACGCCCGCGTCACCGAGCTCCGCTCCTACATCGACCAGACCATCGCCTCCAACTAAGTTTTCAGCTTCATCTTCATCATAAATAAAAGTAGTTTCTAGTAACGTATTTGTTCCTTGGTGTTTCTTGAAACGTGGGTTTTGATAATTAATGCAGCAATCAGCAGTTAACAGAATAACAAAGCGTTCTCTCCGCCACTGTTCTGGTAAAAAGCGGGAGGGATGGTGCTTGAGAAATGTAACCACTCTCAAATTCAAAGATAGAGCTCCGGACGCAAGGACTGACCATCCATGATATCAACATTATCGTTTTAACCATGTTTTGAGGCTAAACAGTGTTTGTTTACATTTACTTTGTTTAGAAACATTGGAGTAAAACAAGCTTATATTTTGAGTTCCCATGGAGTGTGTGTCACGCCCTGACCTTAGAGAGAAGTTTATTTTCCTCTAGTTTGGTTAGATCAAGGTGTGATTTGGGGTGGGCAATCTAGTTTTTCTATTTCTTTGTTTTGGCTAAGTGTCGTTTCCAATCAGAGGCAGCTGTCCATCGTTGTCTCTGATTGGGAACCATACTTAGGCAGCCCTTTTTCCCTCCTTGAGTTGTGGGATCTTGTTTTTGTGTAGGTGCCTTTGAGTAGCCCCAGAGCGTCACGGTTCTTTCTGTTTTACCTGTTTATTGTTTTGTTCGATTTTTCTTCAATAAAGTATGTGGAATTACCGGCACGCTGCGCCTTGGCTGATCTATGGCAGGGAGTTTGAGGACAGTGAACGTGACAGTGTGACAGTTGAATTAAGATCATGAGGCATTTATACGTTTTATTCTTTAAAAATCAATGGATATATATCATTCATTTATAAATCCAAAAATGTTTTTAAGCAACTGCCCCTTTAAGTGGGTTGAGAAAATCTTAAAATCAGGACACTTTCAACTACCTCAAACTCATATTCAACCCAACCAAAACACAGTATATGATCTTCTCAAGCAAAACATGAACTGTCTCCAGCCGAACACCCCCCCCCCATCGCTAAACCCCCCCCCCCATCGCTAAAAACTCCCCCATTGAAAAACAACCACAATGCCAAAACATGGGCATACGGCCTGATGGATCACTCCACGTCAGCATCCATATGAACAACCTACAAGACTAAATCTAATCCAGACTGGGCTTTCTTGAGCGCAACACATTCTGCTTTACCCATCCCTCCAAAATCTAAACCAGACTGAGCTTTCTGGACCACAACACATTCTGCTCCACCCATCCCTACAAAATCTAATCCAGACTGAGCTTTCTGGACCACAATACATTCTGCTTCACCCATCTCTCCAAAATCTAATTCAGACTGAGCTTTCTGGACCACAATACATCCTGCTTTACCTATTCTTCCAAAATCGAATCCAGACTGGGCTTTCTGGATCACATCAAATCCTGCTTTAACCATCGCTCCAAAATCTAATTCAGACTGGGCTTTCTGGACCGCAATACATCCTGCTTTACCCGTTCCTACAAAATCTAATCTATACTGGGCATTCTGGACCACAACACATCCTGCTTTACCCATTCCTACAAAAATCGAATCCAGACTGGGCTTTCTACACCGCAATACATCCTGCTTTACCCGTCAATACACAATCTAATCCAGACTGGGCTTTCTGGAACGCATCACATCCTGCTTCACCCATCCCTCCAAAATCTTCCTGGTCAAGTCCTGTGCCCTCCCTCTGTTCGACTATGGTGACACTCTCTACCGACACTCCCCTAAAACCACTGGAGCTCTCTACTGGACACTGTACCACCCAGTCATCAGATTCACCACTGGAGCCCCCTACTGGACCCTGTACCACCCAGTCATCAGATTCACCACTGGAGCTCTCTACTGGACACTGTACCACCCAGTCATCAGATTCACCACTGGAGCCCCCTACTGGACACTGTACCACCCAGTCATCAGATTCACCACTGGAGCTCTCTACTGGACACTGTACCACCCAGTCATCAGATTCACCACTGGAGCTCTCTACTGGACACTGTACCACCCAGTTATCAGATTCACCACTGGAGCGCTCTACTATTTGACAGAGGAAGAACAATGATTCCAAGCACCACCCTCCTTTTGAAGCTTCCAGTCTGTTATTCGAACTCAATCAGCATGACAGAGTGATCTCCAGCCTTGTCCTCGTCAACACTCACACCTGTGATAACGAGAGAATCACTGACATGATGTCAGCTGGTCCTTTTGTTGCAGGGCTGAAATGCAGTGGAATTTTTGATGGGGGATTCAGTCATTTGCATGGCAAAGAGGGACTTTGCAATTAATTGCAACTCATCTGATCACTCTTCATAACATTCTGGAGTATATGCATATTGCCATCATACAAACTGAAGAGGCAGACTTTGTGAAAATTGAAATTTGTCTCATTCTCAATACTTTTGGCCACGACTGTAGTGATGGTATATTATAGTGACGTACAGATAGTTAGTGATGGAAAAATGTTGTGATGGTTTAACATAGTGATTGATGGTATAATATAGTGATGCTATAACATAGTGATGGTATAATATAGTGATGGATGGTATAATATATTGATTGTATAAAATAGTGATGTATAGATAGTTAGTAATGATATAATATAGTGATGGTATAATATAGTGGTGGTATAATATAGTGATGTATAGATAGTTAGTGATGGTATAATATAGTGATGGTATAATATATGATGGTACAATATAGTGATGGTATAATATATTGATGGTATAATATAATGATGGTATAATATAGTGATGTATAGATAGTTAGTGATGGTATAATATAGTGATGGTATAATATAGTGATGGTATAATATAGTGACGAATGGTATAATGTAGTGATGGTATAATATAGTGATGGTATAACATAGTGATTGATGGTATAATGTAGTGATGGTATAATATAGTGATGGTGTAACATAGTGATTGATGGTATAATATAGTGATGGTATAATATAGTGATGTATAGATAGTTAGTGGTGGTATAATGTAGTGATGGTATAATATTGTGATGGTATAATATAGTGATGGTATAATATTGTGATGGTATAGCATTGTTATGGATGGTATAATATAGTTATGTAGAGATAGTTAGTGATGGTATAATGTAGTGATGGTATAATATAGTGATGGATGGATAGTTAGTGATGACATAATATAGTGATGGTATAATATAGTGATGGTATAATATAGTAATGGTATAATATAGTGATGGATTGTATAATATAATGATGGTATAATTTAGTGATGTATAGATAGTTAATGATGGTATATTAGGTTGATGGTATAATATAGTGATGGTATAATATAGGGATGGATGGAATAATATAGTGATGGTATTATTTAGTGATGTATAGATAGTTAGTGATGGTATAATATAGTGATGGTATAATATAGTGATGGTATAATATAGTGATGGTATAGCATAGTGATGGTATAATATAGTGATGGTATAATATAGTGATGGTATAACATAGTGATGGATGGTATAATGCAGTGATGGTATAATATAGTGATGGTATAGCGTAGTGATGGACGGTGTAATATAGTGATGTATAGATAGTTAGTGATGGTATAATATAGTGATGGAATAATATTGTGATGGTATAACATAGTGATTGATGGTATAATATAGTGATGGTACAGCATAGTAATGGATGGTGTAATATAGTGATGTATAGATAGTTAGTGATGATATAATGTAGTGATGGTATAATATAGTGATGGATGGATAGTTAGTGATGATATAATATAGTGATGGTATAATATAGTGATGGTATAATATAGTGATGGATTGTATAATATAATGATGGTATAATTTAGTGATGTATAGATAGTTAATGATGGTATATTATGGTGATGGTATAATATAGTGATGGTATAATATAGGGATGGATGGAATAATATAGTGATGGTATAATTTAGTGATGTATAGATAGTTAGTGATGGTATAATATAGTGATGGTATAATATAGTGATGGTATAATATGGTGATGGTATAGCATAGTGATGGTATAATATAGTGATGGTATAACATAGTGATGGATGGTATAATATAGTGATGGTATAATATAGTGGTGGTATAATATAGTGATGGTATAATATTGTGATGGTACAGCATAGTGATGGATGGTGTAATATAGTGATGTATAGATAGTTAGTGGTGGTATAATGTAGTGCTGGTATATTGTGATGGTATAATATAGTGATGGTATAGCATTGTTATGGATGGTATAATATAGTGATGTAGAAATAGTTAGTGATAGTATAATGTAGTGATGGTATAATATAGTGATGGTATAATATAGTGATGGATTGTATAATATAATGATGGAATAATGTAGTGAAGTATAGATAGTTAATGATGGTATATTATGGTGATGGTATAATATAGGGATGGATGGAATAATATAGGGATGGTATATTATGGTGATGGTATAATATAGTGATGATGGTATAATATAGTGATGTATAGATAGTTAATGATGGTATATTATGGTGTTGGTATAATATAGTGAGGAGCCTGTGGTGTCTGGTTACGCCCACATCGTCAACGATGAGGAGCCTGTGGTGTCTCGTTACGCCCACATCGTCAACGATGAGGTGCCTGTGGTGTCTGGTTACGCCCACATCGTCAACGGTGAGGAGGCTGTGGTGTCTGGTTACGCCCACATCGACAACAGGGAGGAGCCCGTTGTGTCTGGTTACGCCCACATCGTCAACGATGAGGAGCCTGTGGTGTCTGGTTACGCCCACATCGTCAACAATGAGGAGCCTGTGGTGTTTGGTTACGCCCACATCGTCAACGATGAGGAGCCTGTGGTGTCTGGTTACGCCCACATCGTCAACGATGAGGAGCCTGTGGTGTCTGGTTACGCCCACATCGTCAACAATGAGGAGCCTGTGGTGTTTGGTTACGCCCACATCGTCAACGATGAGGAGCCTGTGGTGTCTGGTTACGCCCACATCGTCAACGATGAGGAGCCTGTGGTGTCTGGTTACGCCCACATCGTCAACGATGAGGAGCCTGTGGTGTCTGGTTACGCCCACATCGTCAACGGTGAGGAGGCTGTGGTGTCTGGTTACGCCCACATCGTCAACAGGGAGGAGCCGTTGTGTCTGGTTACGCCCACATCGTCAACGGTGAGGAGCCTGTGCCCGGCTCCTGGCCCTGGCAGGTGTCCCTCCAGGACTACACTGGATTCCACTTCTGCGGTGGCTCTCTGATCAACAATGGGTTGTGAGTACTGCCCACTGCAGCATGAAGTCAGCCTTGTATTGAACACAGCAATGGCAACACTCTCAATGCCAACACCTATTTTACACTCTATTCCCTGTGGGAAAAGCAGTTTGAAATGACATCATTACAACGTGTTTACAATAAGATATTGTTGTTGTGTGTTTGTAATGACGTCAATTGAAGTGGCTTTTGCCTGCTGGGTTGAAAGCATGAAATTGGAGTCTCATCCCATTCCTTTTTTGTAGTGACTATAATTGCTTGTTGCAGAACTTCTCACCGTGTGATCCTGAGAGATCCTTGGCTCCAACCCTGAGACATCCAGACCATTGTGTGGGCAAGGTGGGGACAGGCTACTAAATGGTGGAGACAGGCTACTAAATGGTGGAGACAGGCTACAAAATGGTGGAGACGGGCTACTAAATGGTGGAGACGGGCTATTAAATGGTGGAGACAGGCTACTAAATGGTGGAGACAGGCTACTAAATGGTGGAGACGGGCTACTAAATGGTGGAGACGGGCTACTAAATGGTGGAGACGGGCTACTAAATGGTGGAGACGGGCTATTAAATGGTGGAGACAGGCTACTAAATGGTGGAGACAGGCTACTAAATGGTGGAGACAGGCTACTAAATGGTGGAGACAGGCTACTAAATGGTGGAGACAGGCTACTAAATGGTGGAGACAGGCTACTAAATGGTGGAGACAGTCTACTAAATGGTGGAGACAGGCTATTAAATGGTGGTGACAGGCTACTAAATGGTGGAGACAGGCTACTAAATGGTGGAGACAGGCTACTAAATGGTGGAGACAGGCTACTAAATGTAATAAATACAAACACAACATTTTGAAGTGAAGTTAGTATCCTGGGTGCCAGTTTGTTCCTGTTCTCTTACCAACTCCTCATCACTTCGTCATGTCAAAACATGCTTGGTGACAAGATAGCAATAATACACTACATGACCAAATGTACGTGGACACCTGCTCATCGAACATGGGCATTAATATGGAGTTGGTCCGTCTCCTTTGCTGCTATAACAGCCTCCTCTCTTCTGTGAGGGCTTTCCACTAGATGTTGGAACATCGCTGCGGGGACTTGCTTCCATTCAGCCACAAGAGCATTAGTGAGGTCGGGCACTGATGCTGGGCGACTAGGCCTGGCTCGCAGTCGGTGTTCCAAATCACCCCAAAGGTGTTTGAGGGGGTTGAGGTCAGGGCTCTGTGCAGGCCAGTCAAGTTCTTCCACACCGTTCTCGACAAACCATTTCTGTATGGACTTCGCTTTGTGCATGGGGACATTGACATTGTCACGTGAAAGGGCCTCTCCAAACTGTTGCCACAATGTTGGAAGCACAGAATCTTCTAGAATGCCATATCATGCTGTAGCGTTAACATGTCCCTTCACTTGAACTAAGGGGCCCGAACCATGAAAAACAGCCCCAGACCAGTATTCCTCCTCCCTCCAAAAAAAGTGGAGTTAGTACTATGCATTGGGGCAGATAGCATTCTCCTGTCATCTGCCAGACCCAGATTTGCCAAACCCAGCGTTTCCACTGCTCCACAGTCCAATGGCGGCGAAGTTTTACACCACTCCAGCTGACGCTTGGCATTGTGTATGGTGATCTTAGGCTTGTTTGCGGCTGCTCGGCCATGGAAACCCATTTCATGAAGCTCCCGACTTACAGTTCTGTGCTCTGACGTTGCGATTTTGTGAGCATGGGGACCCATGTGTCCTCAGTATGCGTCGCTAAGTCCAACGATGACTTCCCCGGTGGCATGAAGTGTGTGACCTCTGGCTGGGGTCTGATCCGCTACAACGGTAACCAATCACTAGCTGAGTCCAACGATGACTTCCCCAGTGGCATGAAGTGTGTGAACTCTGGCTGGGGTCTGATCCGCTACAACGGTAACCAATCACTACAGCTTTCTATCAAGATCTTCCAATCACCAGAGGTCTCATTGTAAAGTCAGACAAACCTTTTCTTGACTAGCAGCATGTTCGGGTTTAGTTGAAAGATTCTGTTTCAATTGGCTCAGTCTATTTGAAAAAGTATGTTTCAGTTGGCTTTCCGTTGCAAGTAGTCTTTTAACGATGTGAGAAATATGGCGATTGGCTGGACGGTTTTGTAGCGCTACCTGACCCTTGGTGTTCTCTGGTTCCATCCTCCTACTCCCCCACCACCACCCCTCCCCTGCTGACCAACTCCCTACCCTGCTGCAGCAGGCTGCTCTTCCCCTGCTGACCAAGGCTCAGTGACAGAAGTTCTGGAGCTCCAAGATCACCAACCTCATGATCTGCACTGGAGCAGATGGTGCCTCTTTCTGCGTGGTGAGCCAATCATTCACAAGTTCATTGTTCCGTTCCCTTAGACCAATCAGAAGAGATGTAAATCCCCACCTGGAGGCACCAGTTAAATCAGGGATGGGCAACTCCAGTCCGTGGGGGCCTGATTGGTGCCAGCCCCTAGCACACAGACATGACTCCATTAATCAACTAATTATGGACCCCAGTTTAAAATACAATTAGTTGAATCAAGTGTGTTAGCACCAGAGACTAGGGCCAGGGAAAACATGTGACACCAATCAGGACCCTGAGGACTGATGTAGCCCATCCCTGAGATAAATCCACCAATGGGATGCTCGTCTAAAAACTGTAACTAAATTAATGTAGATATTTTTGTGTTTCCTGCAGAGTGACTCTGGTGGCCCCCCTGGTCTGTGAGAAGGCTGGTGCCTGGACCCTGGTTGGTATTGTGTCCTGGGGCAGTGGAACCTGCACCACCACTATGCCCGGAGTGTACGCCCGCGTCACCGAGCTCCGCTCCTACATCGACCAGACCATTGCCTCCAACTAAGGTTGGTATAAATGTCGGACCATGGCTGCCATGTAATACCAGCAGTACTATGTTCACTTCCTGTTTCATATTGAATAGAGATCTAAAACTGAATTCAACTTCCTTTGTTTTGTTCCTCTTTGATGCTATCTAGATTTGTTAAAGGTCCAATGCAGCTGTTATTATGTCAATATCAAATCATTTCTGGGTAACATTTAAGTAACTTATTGTAATAGATTTCCATGAAAATGTTTTGCAAAAATAGCTTTTTTAGCAAAAAAACAAAACATTTCTCAAGCAATCGTTTTTCTAGGACCGACTGGGAGTAATCTGAGTGGGAGGGGAAAAGTGAAAACTAGCTGTTATTGGCAGAGAGGTTTGGAACTCTCTTTATTATTGGTCTATTAACCAATTTACCGCAAGGTGATGTCACCATGGAAAGCCGAAACTCCCGCCCATACAAACCTGCTGATTAGAAAGTCCTGTGGTAGATTGTATTTTCAACCAGCAACTATCAGGAAATAACATTGATAAACAAATGTCACACTTGTACAGTGTTAGTTTCATCAGCTGTTATACAGTATGATATAAAACACAGGAATAACAAAATGTTGAGTGATCTGGGCCTTTATGCCTTTGAACTATTTTTTTAAGCCTATAAAACTTTTCTTCACAAAACCTCTTCAGGGTGAAATAATAACCTCATCTGGCCTCAAAGGTCCCACAGACTGATAAACAGACCCAAATCCTCCCTCTCAACCTCCTGAGACTGCAGCCCACAGACTGATAAAGCAACAGACACAAATCCTCCCTCTCAACCTCCTGAGACTGGAGCCCACAGACTGACAAAGCAACTGACACAAATCCTCCCTCTCAACCTTCTAAGACTGCAGCCCACAGACTGATAAAGGATGACTGAGGACTAGTAGAGACAGACAGTATGACTGAGGACTAGTAGAGACAGACAGTATGACTGAGGACTAGTAGAGACAGACAGGTACGACTGAGGACTAGTAGAGACAGACAGTATGACTGAGGACTAGTAGAGACAGACAGTATGACTGAGGGCTAGTAGAGACAGACAGTATGACTGAAGATTAGTAGAGACAGACAGTATGACTGAGGATTAGTAGAGACAGACAGGTATGACTGAGGACTAGTAGAGACAGACAGGTATGACTGAGGACTAGCAGAGACAGACAGGTATGACTGAGGACTAGCAGAGACAGACAGGTATGACTGAGGACTAGTAGAGACAGTCAGGTATGACTGAGGACTAGTAGAGACAGACAGGTATGACTGAGGACTAGTAGAGACAGACAGTATGACTGAGGACTAGTAGAGACAGACAGTATGACTGAGGACTAGCAGAGACAGACAGGTATGACTGAGGACTAGCAGAGACAGACAGGTATGACTGAGGACTAGTAGAGACAGACAGTATGACTGAGGACTAGTAGAGACAGACAGGTATGACTGAGGACTAGCAGAGACAGACAGGTATGACTGAGGACTAGCAGAGACAGACAGGTGTGACTGAGGACTAGCAGAGACAGACAGGTATGACTGAGGACTAGCAGAGACAGACAGGTATGACTGAGGACTAGCAGAGACAGACAGTATGACTGAGGACTAGTAGAGACAGACAGGTATGACATTGGCCTATTAGAGACAGGCAGGAATGACTGAGGACTAGCAGAGACAGACAGGTATGACTGAGGACTAGCAGACACAGACAGGTATGACTGAGGACTAGCAGAGACAGACAGGTATGACTGAGGACTAGTAGAGACAGACAGGTATGACTGAGGACTAGTAGAGACAGACAGCTATGACTGAGGACTAGTAGAGACAGACAGTATGACTGAGGACTAGCAGAGACAGACAGGTATGAGTGAGGACTAGCAGACACAGACAGGTATGACTGAGGACTAGTAGAGACAGACAGGTATGACTGAGGACTAGTAGAGACAGACAGCTATGACTGAGGACTAGTAGAGACAGACAGGTATGACTGAGGACTAGTAGAGACAGACAGCTATGACTGAGGACTAGTAGAGACAGACAGTATGACTGAGGACTAGCAGAGACAGACAGGTATGACTGAGGACTAGCAGACACAGACAGGTATGACTGAGGACTAGCAGAGACAGACAGGTATGACTGAGGACTAGTAGAGACAGACAGGTATGACTGAGGACTAGTAGAGACAGACAGCTATGACTGAGGACTAGTAGAGACAGACAGTATGACTGAGGACTAGCAGAGACAGACAGTTACCGACCCAGAGCCAGTTACCGACCCAGAGCCAGTTACCGACCCAGAGCCAGTTAGTGACCCAGAGCCAGTTGCCGACCCAGAGCCAGTTGCCGACCCAGAGCCATTTGCCGACCCAGAGCCAGTTAGTGCATTTATCTTAATAAGATACTGTAGGTAGGTGGGACAACCACATATCTCAGTAAGTACACTTTTCCTCAGTAAATTAGCAATCAGCAAAGTCAGAGCTAGTAAAGAGGGAAGTCATGTGTGAGTGTTGTTTTTTGTGGGGGGGAGATGAGGAGGTGGTTTGAGGGGGGTTCTGGGGGATTATTGAAGATACACTGAAGAGGCGGGGTTTCAGATGTTTTCAGAAGATGGGCAGGTACTCTGTTGTCCAGGTTCAGGGGGAAGATGGACAGGGACTCTGTTGTCCAGGTTCAGGGGGAAGATGGACAGGTACTCTGTTGTCCAGGTTCAGGGGGAAGATGGACAGGGACTTTGTTGTCCAGGTTCAGGGGGAAATGGACAAGGACTCTGTTGTCCTATCTGCAGGGGGAAGATGGACAGGGACTCTGTTGTCCAGCTTCAGGGGGAAGATGAACAGGGACTCTGTTGTCCAGGTTCAGGGGGAAGATGAACAGGGACTCTGTTGTCCAGGTTCAGGGGGAGATGGACAGGGACTCTGTTGTCCAGGTTCAGGGGGAAGATGAACAGGGACTCTGTTGTCCAGGTTCAGGGGGAAGATGAACAGGGACTCTGTTGTCCAGGTTCAGGGGGAAGATGGACAGGGACTCTGTTGTCCAGGTTCAGGGGGAAGATGAACAGGGACTCTGTTGTCCTAGCTTCAGGGGGAAGATGGACAGGGACTCTGTTGTCCAGCTTCAGGGGGAAGATGAACAGGGACTCTGTTGTCCAGGTTCAGGGGGAAGATGAACAGGGACTCTGTTGTCCAGGTTCAGGGGGAAGATAGACAGGGACTATGTTGTCCAGGTTCAGGGGAAGCTGGTTCCACCATTGGGGTGCCAGGACAGAGAAGAGCTTTGATAGGGCTGAGCGGGACCTGATCCCCCATAAGGTTGGGAGGACCAAGAGACCAGAGGTGGCAGAATGAAGTACTCTGGTTGAGGTGCAGGGTTTGTTCATAGCCTGGAGTTAGGGAAGGGACAGTTTTTCTCGCTGTTTCGTAGGTAAGTACCATGCATGGTCTTGTAGTGGATGCGAGCTTCGACTGGAAGCCAGTGGAGTGTGCGGAGGAGATTCGTCAAGCCCCTATGTGTCCTGATCAAAAGTAGGGCAATATAAATAAATAGGGTGCTGTTTGGGATGTAGACTCTTACTGGCCGTGAGATCATCAAATCAAATTCTATTGGTCACATACACATGGTTAGCAGATGTTATTGGTCACATACACATGGTTAGCAGATGTTATTGGTAACATGGTTAGCAGATGTTATTGGTCACATGGTTAGCAGATGTTATTGGTCACATGGTTAGCAGATGTTATTGGTCACATGGTTAGCAGATGTTATTGGTCACACACACATGGTTAGCAGATGTTATTGGTCACACACACATGGTTAGCAGATGTTATTGCGAGTGTAGTGAAATGTTTAGTCAGTTAAGAACAAATTCTAGTTTAGGTTACAATCAGAGCATCAAGAGTGTGCTGTGTGTATCAATCAATCCAATGTATTTATAAAGCTCTTCTTATATCAGCTGATATCTCAAAGTGCTGTACAGAAACCCAGCCTAAAACTCCAAACAGAAAGCGATGCAGGTGTAGAAGCACGGTGGCTAGGAAAAACTCCCTAGAAAGGCCAAAACCTAGGAAGAAACCTAGAGAGGAACCAGGCTATGAGGGGTGGCCAGTGCTCTTCTGGCTGTGCTGGGTGGAGATCATAACAGAACATGACCAAGATGTTCAAATGTTCATCGATGACCAGCAGGGTCAAATAATAATAGTGTAGTGCTCTCTCCTTTTTAACAACATTAGCTAATCAACTTGGGAGACTCCCGAGTGGCGTAGCGGTCTAAGGCACTGCATCTCAGTGCTAGAGGCGTCACTACAGACCCCGGTTCTATCCCGGGCTGCATCTCAGTGCTAGAGGCGTCACTACAGACCCTGGTTCTACCCCGGGCTGTATCACAGTGGTCTAAGGCACTGCATCTCAGTGCTAGAGGCGTCACTACAGACCCTGGTTCTATCCCGGGCTGTATCACAGTGGTCTAAGGCACTGCATCTCAGTGCTAGAGGCGTCACTACAGACCCTGGTTCCATTCCAGGCTGTATCAAAACCAGCTGTGATCGGGAGTCCCATAGGTTTGGCCGTGGTAGGCCGTCATTGTAAAATAAGAATTTGTTCTAAACTGACTTGCCTAGTTAAATAAAAAACTGAGGCCAAACATTGTCTTCCCATAAACCACCTGGGTTCAAATACTATTTTAAATGACTGAACTTACCAGGCTTAATGGACAACAGAATAGTTACAAAAAAAGGCAAACCCTGTCCAACCAGCACTTCCAGACAGGCTAGATTAAACGCTCAAAGGTATTTGACAGATATCAAATCATGTTTGAACCCAGGTTTTATTGAGAAGAAGATGCTGAGGTAGTGAGGGTGTCAGCTGGTGGCCTACAAAGCCCAGGGAGACACAAAGCATAAAGACTGCCTTGTTGACTCCCCACATCAGACCTTGGTGTCATGTGAAGAGAACCAGTAGGGATACGCCAGGGAAATACCCAGAGTCATTGTCTCAGAGTGTTAGAGAATACCCAGAGTGGTTGGTCTCAGGGTGTTAGAGAATACCCAGAGTGGTTGGTCTCAGGGTGTTAGAGAATACCCAGAGTGGTTGGTCTCAGGGTGTTAGAGAATATCCAGAGTGGTTGGTCTCAGGGTGTTAGAGAATAACCAGAGTGGTTGGTCTCAGGGTGTTAGAGAATACCCAGAGTGGTTGGTCTCAGGGTGTTAGAGAATACCCAGAGTGGTTGGTCTCAGGGTGTTAGAGAATACCCAGAGTGGTTGGTCTCAGGGTGTTAGAGAATAACCAGAGTGGTTGGTCTCAGGGTGTTAGAGAATACCCAGAGTGGTTGTCTCAGGGTGTTAGAGAATACCCAGAGTGGTTGGTCTCAGGGTGTTAGAGAATAACCAGAGTGGTTGGTCTCAGGGTGTTAGAGAATACCCAGAGTGGTTGTCTCAGGGTGTTAGAGAATACCCAGAGTGGTTGGTCTCAGGGTGTTAGAGAATACCCAGAGTGGTTGGTCTCAGGGTGTTAGAGAATACCTTTAGAGGGTAGTGGTGTTGACCATTAAAGGGCAGTAGCGTGGACCTTTAAGGGGCAGTAGCATTGACCTGTAAGGGGCAGTAGCGTTGACCTTTAAAGGGCAGTAGCGTTGACCTTTAAGGGGCAGTAGCGTTGACCTTTAAGGGGCAAAGGTGTTGACCTTTAAGGGGCAGTAGCGTGGACCTTTAAGGGGCAGTAGCGTTGACCTTTAAAGGGCAGTAGCGTTGACTTTTAAGGGGCAGTAGCGTTGACCTGTAAGGGGCAGAGGTGTTGACCTTTAGAGGGTAGTGGTGTTGACCATTAAAAGGCAGTAGCGTTGACCTTTAAGGGGCAGTAGCATTGACCTTTAAGGGGCAGTAGCGTTGACCTTTAAGAGGCAGTAACGTTGACCTTTAAAGGGCAGTAGCGTTGACCTTTAAAGGGCAGTAGCGTTGACCTGTAAGGGGCAGAGGTGTTGACCTTTAGAGGGTAGTGGTGTTGACTATTAAAAGGCAGTAGCGTTGACCTTTAAAGGGCAGTAGCATTGACCTTTAAGGGGCAGTAGCGTTGACCTTTAAGAGGCAGTAGTGTTGACCTTTAAGGGGCAGTAGCATTGACCTTTAAGGGGCAGTAGCGTTGACCTTTAAAGGGCTGTAGCGTTGACCTTTAAAGGGCAGTAGCGTTGACCTTTAAGGGGCAGTAGCGTTGACCTTTAAGGGGCAGTAGCGTTGACCTTTAAAGGGCAGTAGCGTTGACCTTTAAAGGGCAGTAGTGTTGACCGTATGGCTCCGGTCCAGACTAGTGTATTAGGCTGCCATTTAGTGGAGATATCACCTAGTATATGATGTAATGAATCATCACAGTGTCAGTATGTTTATGAAAGCCAAAGGAGATATCACCTAGAGGCTGCCATTTAGTGGAGATATCACCTAAAGGCTGCCATTTAGTGGAGATATCACCTAGAGGCTGCCATTTACTGGAGATATCCCCTAGAGGCTGCCATTTAGTGGAGATATCACCTAGAGGCTGCCATTTAGTGGAGATATCACCTAGAGGCTGCCATTTAGTGGAGATATCCCCTAGAGGCTGCCATTTAGTGGAGATATCACCTAGAGGCTGCCATTTAGTGGAGATATCACCTAGAGGCTGCCATTTAGTGGAGATATCACCTAGAGGCTGCCATTTAGTGGAGATATCCCCTAGAGGCTGCCATTTAGTGGAGATATCCCCTAGAGGCTGCCATTTAGTGGAGATATCACCTAGAGGCTGCCATTTAGTGGAGATATCACCTATAGGCTGCCATTTAGCGGAGATATCACCTAGAGGCTGCCATTTAGTGGAGATATCACCTGGAGGCTGCCATTAGTGGAGGTATCGCCTAGTATATGATGTAATGAATCATTGTCATTTGAAATGTCAGTTCAGAGACCATTTTGCTTTTCTATGGCACAAAAAATATTTTTTTTATTTCATTTTTATTCATAAGATACAATAAATTACTATTTGCACTGATTTCTTAACTTACCTAGAGAGAGTGTTTGACTTTCAAAATAATGGCTGCCAATTGAATACAATTGTTTTTAATATAAAAAAAAAAAAGGTGTTTCCCTATTA
This sequence comes from Salmo salar, assembly GCF_965601325.2. Taxonomy (NCBI): domain Eukaryota; kingdom Metazoa; phylum Chordata; class Actinopteri; order Salmoniformes; family Salmonidae; genus Salmo; species Salmo salar. The sequence goes on from NC_138301.1 coordinate 59,763,559, forward strand.
TGGAATTTCCATGAAAAACAAAATGTATTGTCAACTACAGGTATTTAAAAATATATAATTCATTATGAGAGTTTGACATACTGAAGGCTTAACCACGTACAAGAACACGATAACCTCTGCTACACAATTGAACTACTGTTAAGACTCTGGGCACATGATGAACATACAGAACCTGATTCACTATTTAAAATCAATAAACAAAACTTTAAATATCAACTTTTGATTTGACTAAATGTAAGTATTTTACTTACTGGTCTCTTTAAAGGAATATGTTCACAGTTTTTTTTTTATTAAATAATTTACCCCCCCCCCCCAAAAAAAAAATCTAGGCCAATTTTTTGGACAATTATATTGCCTTGTTTAGAGATTGATTTGTCTTTTGACTTTCATTGAACGATAAATGTACACCCAACGTAACATCCATCTAACCTATCGAAAAAAAATACAAAATAACACAACCAGAGATAACATCAAGAAGAAAATACAACGTAACAAGTATCCTATAGGCCCCACCTCATGGAGATGCATCCTGGGATGTATAGAGTCTGTGTTTGCGTGCTCGTAAAATCAGGCCTTGCGGATATGGATTAGATACTGACTGTAGACTGGCAGAGAAGAGGGCCCACCGTGAGAGGAGGGGCCGTAGAGGGTTGCTAGGAGTGTTAGGGGCGCCTGTGAGCTCCCGTGCAGGCCGTCCGACGGCAGTAGCAGATTGACCCAAACATTCGAGGGTAACGGGTATCACAGGGGTCGCAGCAGGGCAGCGTGTTACCCAGACAGGACTGCTGGTGGGGGATACAGCGACGGGGAGAACGCATGGCTCTGCTCTGCAGCTGCACCGCCTCAGCAACATCCTGGTAGATGGACAGACAAGACAGAACACAGACAGACTGATGTTATACAGTGGAGGGGGGGGGGGACCCGGTTGGAGGTTGAGTGGAGAGTGTAGTGCTAGGGATGTCTATGCCCGCCGGTGCAGGACAATCTGACAGCAGTAGCAGAAAGCGTTGAAGAATTACAGGGGTTACAGCAGGGCAGGGTGTTGCCCGGACAGGACTGCTGGTGAGGGATACAGTGACGGGGAGAACTCATGGCTCTGCTCCCGCAGCTGCACAGCCTCAGCAACATCCTGGTAGATGGACAGACAAGACAGAACACAGACAGGACTGCTGGTGAGGGATACAGCGATGGGGAGAACTCATGGCTCTGCCCCCGCAGCTGCACAGCCTCAACCTCAGCCTGGTGGAATGTAAGAAACAGACAGTTAGCCTAGTTCGAACCAGAACGAGCCAGAGGGCTGGAGCCTCTGTTTCTATAGCGTGAGGCAGCTTGATGTTGCTTTGATGTACAAGTACAGCCCCTGGACAGAATGTTAGACAGTAGACACCACACATACAGACAGACAGATGGACACACACACACACACACACCCATGTTTGTTTTACTATTCTTGTGGGGACCAAACAACTGATTCCATTCAAAATCCAATTTTCCCAAACTCTTAATTTAACCCTAACCTTAACCCCTAACTCCTAACCCTAACCTTAACCCCTAACTCTAAACCCCTAACTCCTAACCCTAAACCTTAACCCCTAACTCCTAACCCTTAACTCCTAACTCCTAACCCTAACCCCTAACTCCTAACCTTAACTCCTAACCCTAATCCCTAACTCCTAACCCTTAACTCCTAACCCTAACCCTAACCCTAACCCTAACCCTTAACTCCTAACCCTAACCCCTAACTCCTAACTCTAACCTTAACTCCTAACCCTAATCCCTAACTCCTAACCCTTAACTCCTAACCCTAACTCCTAACCCTAACCTCTAACTCCTAACCCTAACCTTAACTCCTAACTCCTAACCCTAAACCTTAAGCCCTAACTCCTAACCCTAAACCTTAACTCCTAACCCTAACCTCTAACTCCTAACCCTAACCCCTAACTCCTAACTCCTAACCCTAACCTTAAATCCTAACTCCTAACCCTAAACCTTAAGCCCTAACTCCTAACCCTAAACCTTAACTCCTAACACTAATTCCTAACTCCTAACCCTAACCCCTAACTCCTAACCCTTAACTCCTAACCCTAACCCTAACCCTTAACTCCTAACCCTAACCCCTAACTCCTAACTCTAACCTTAACTCCTAACCCTAATCCCTAACTCCTAACCCTTAACTCCTAACCCTAACCCCTAACTCCTAACCCTAACCTCTAACTCCTAACCCTAACCTTAACTCCTAACTCCAAACCCTAAACCTTAAGCCCTAACTCCTAACCCTAAACCTTAACTCCTAACCCTAACCTCTAACTCCTAACCCTAACCCCTAACTCCTAACTCCCAACCCTAACCTTAACTCCTAACTCCTAACCCTAAACCTTAAGCCCTAACTCCTAACCCTAAACCTTAACTCCTAACACTAATTCCTAACTCCTAACCCTAACCCCTAACTCCTAACCCTAACCTCTAACTCCTAACCCTAACCTTAACTCCTAACTCCTAACCCTAAACCTTAAGCCCTAACTCCTAACCCTAAACCTTAACTCCTAACCCTAACCTCTAACTCCTAACCCTAACCCCTAACTCCTAACTCCTAACCCTAACCTTAACTCCTAACACTAATTCCTAACTCCTAACCCTAACCCCTAACTCCTAACCCTTAACTCCTAACCCTAACCCTAACCCTTAACTCCTAACCCTAACCCCTAACTCCTAACTCTAACCTTAACTCCTAACCCTAACCTTAACCCCTAACTCCTAACCCTAACCCTTAACTCCTAACCCTAATCCCTAACTCCTAACCCTTAACTCCTAACCCCTAGCTCCTAACCCTAACCCCTAACTCCTAAACCTAACCTTAACTCCTAACTCCTAACCCTAACCTTAACTCCTAACTCCTAACCCTTAAGCCCTAACTCCTAACCCTAAACCTTAACTCCAAACCCTAATTCCTAACTCCTAACCCTAACCCCTAACTCCTAACCCTAACCCCTAACTCCTAACACTAACCCTTAACTCCTAACCCTAATCCCTAACTCCTAACCCTTAACTCCTAACATTAATTCATAACTCCTAACTCCTAACCCTTAACTCCTAACTCCTAACTCCTAACACTAATCCCTAACTCCTAATCCCTAACTCCTAACTCCTAACTCCTAACTCCTAACCCTAACCTTAACCCCTAACTCCTAACCCTAAACTAACCTTAACCCCTAACTCCTAACCCTAACCCCTAACTCCTAACCCTAACCCCTAACTCCTAACCCCTAACCCCTAACTCCTAACCCTAACCCTAAACTAACCTTCACCCCTAACTCCTAACCCTAAACTAACCTTAACCCCTAACTCCTAACTCCTAACCCTAACCTTAACCCCTAACTCCTAACCCTAAACTAACCTTAACCCCTAACTCCTAACCCTAAACTAACCTTAACTCCTATCCCTAAACTAACCTTAACCCCTAACTCCTAACCCTAATATTAACTCCTAACTCTAACCCCTAACTCCTAACCCTAATATTAACTCCTAACTCTAACCCCTAACTCCTAACCCTAATATTCTCCTAACTCCTAACCCCAAACTAACCTTAACCCCTAACTCTAACCCCTAACTCTAACCCCTAACTCTAACCCCTAACTCCTAACCCTAATCTTAACCCCTAACTCCTAACCCTAACTCTAACCCCTAACTACTAACCCTCATCTTAACCCCTAACTCCTAACCCTAATCTTAACCCCTAACTCCTAACCCTAAACCTAACCCTTAACCTAACCGCCTAAGCCTAAAACAACACACCAGCGAAGTGTTCCCACGGCGAAGTGTCTGAATGTTCCTTGTGTTACTATCCTTGTGAGAATGTCTGGTCTCCATAAGTACACAGTAGTAAAATCTAAACACACTGGTGTTCTACAGCGAGTGGACAAAACATTAAGGACACCTTCTTAATATTGAGTTGCACCTCCCCTATGTCTCCTCCACTTCATCTACACTGGCTGAAGTGGCATCGATAAGAGATCAAAGCTTTCACCTGGATTCACCTGGTCAGTCTATGTCGTAGAAAGATGTTTCGTATACTCAGTGTACATCAACACACATGATGTTCCAGTCGTAACAACATTTTAAAGTGATGTACACATTGCACGCTGTCATACACAATGAGTAAATGATTAAATAGTATATTGATCCACCTCATCGTAGGATTCCATGGCCATCAGAAGCTCCTCCTCTTCCTGCTCAGACTCTGAGCGGAAACCAACAGGATCCCCTCTAGAGAGAGAGCCTTTACCTGAGGGAGGAACGAAGGTCAGTTCCTCAATCAATCAATCAATCAATCAATCAATCAATCAATCAATCAGAATGGGATCATTTCCTAGAGGCAGAATGACTTCAATCAAAACATTAGCTGACTAACTGATTGATCCAGCTTTCTGGAACAGTCCCCAGTTCTTTCTCACCTGGACAGTAATCACCGTCTACCTAATTACAGCAAATGCAAAAATAACAAACCGATATCTGAAAGGAAGGAGTCCTCGGTGTGTCTGAGGCTGGGATGGGAGTCCTCTAGACGAATGTTTCCATGAACCAGTCCTGTAGCCAGCTGGATCAGGCACAGGGTCCAGCAGTATGGGAATACTGAGATGACCATGCTGATGCAACAAAGCGCTTCACTGACTGCTGTTTCGCTGACTGCTGTTTCACCGACTGCTGTTTCACCGACTGCTGTTTCACCACCGACTGCTGTTTCACCGACTGCTGTTTCACTGACGGAAGAGAGCTTATGAAGAGTCATACATAGATGGGGGTTATGTCATTACAGTTAAATCACTTTGGTTTTAAAAAAAGTCAACTCAGTTGGTTTGCCTAAAATCATTGAAAAATGACATTCATTCTAAATGTTTGAGGTATTCTACACGGTCTCTTTTTTTTTTTTACAAAATGTACAAACATACTTAAATATCAAATCATTATGTTTGAGCTTTTTAACCGTAATACATTGCAAAACAGCCTATTTGATTGTGATTACAAGTGATCTGTAGAGATCTGAGAGAGTTGCAGATATTGTCATACTTTATCCTCAAGCATGGTAACTGTTGGAACATCAGAGAACACACACACACACAGACCACAACAGCAGTTACATTAGACAAAGTGTCCAGTTGTTTGCGCTGGGCTGAATCTCAGAGGAACATGCAGTATTAGATATTAGTCAAGTCACATTTGTTTTGCGTGTGCGTGCGTGCGTGCGTGCGTGCGTGCGTGCGCGTGTGCGTGTGCGTGTGTGTGTGTGTGTGTGTGTGTTTGTGTGTGTGTGTGTGTGTGTGTGTGTGTGTGTGTGTGTGTGTGTGTGTGTAAGAAAGAGCGAATAAGGGAGAATTAGAGTGGCAGAGAACAAGAGAAAGAAAGAAAGAGACAGAGAGAGAAAGAGAAAGAGAAAGAGAGATACCGAGAGAGAGACAGAGAGAGAGAAAGAGAGGGAGACAGACAGAGAGACAGACAGAGAGAGAGAGACAGAGATAGACAGAAAGAGAGACAGATAGAGATAGAGAGGCAGAAAGAGACAGAGAGAGAGACAGAGAGAGATAAAGAGAGAGAGAGAACTGAGAGAGATAGAGACAGAGTTAGAGGCAGAGAGAGAAAGAGATGGAGAGAAATAGAGACAAAGAGAGAGACAGAGAGAGACACAGAGAGAGATACAGAGAAAGAGAGACAGAGAGAGATAGAGAGAGAGAGAGAGACACAGAGAGAGAGATACAGAGAGAGAGAGGAACAGAGAGAGAGAGACAGAGAGAGACTGAGAGAGACACAGAGAGAGAGATACAGAGAGAGAGAGACAGAGAGAGAGAGACAGAGAGAGACAGAGAGAGACAGAGAGAGAGACAGAGAGAGATAGAGAGAGAAAGAGACAGAGAGAGAGACACACACAGAGGGAGACAGAGAGACACAGAGAGAGAGACAGACAGAGAAACACACAGAACAGCTATTGGGTTGTTCTGCTCACCTGTGGCTCCGTGGACTCCTGTGTCTGTGAGTGATCCTCCCATGGTGGGACCAAGAGTCTTTTTATAAATATGTCCTGAGAAGGGAAGGAGGGAGGAGGTATGGAGGGATGTGTGAGGCCAGCCCACAGCAGCAGCTACATGGGGAGGATTGAAGAGGAGGAGGAGGAAGAGGAGGAGTGCTCACATTCATGGGCCTTTTCTCAATTGCAAAAACCCTGCGTCCTCTCTTCTCTCTACTCGTCTCCTTATCAAAACCCATTGGTGGAGAAGGTGAGAGGGGTGGGAGTATGCAATTGATAAAAGCATAACGTTGCCTAGCTCTCTTCAGCCCCGGGTCGTAGTCATTAGCGCTTTGCAATGGATAATGAAAATGAGTGTTTCTTATTGGACAAGTTTAGGTAGTCCCTCCCTGTTTCAAAACAATTTTTTTCTAGCTTGGTTCCTAGTGAATAGGAGAGCAGTGGGCAGAAGGAGTGGTCATAGAGATAGTCAGTGTGGCCTCCCTGACTCCTCCCTGACTCCTCCCTGACTCCTCCCTGACTCCTGCCTGAATCCTCCCTGGCCCCCCCCTGAATCCTCCTTATGGACATGTTAGTGTCTATAGTTTCTCTATAAATCATTATGGACAGGTTAGTGCCTATAGTTTCTACATAAAGCATTATGGACAGGTTAGTGTCTATAGTTTCTCTATAAATCATTATGGACATGTTAGTGTCTATAGTTTCTCTATAAATCATTATGGACAGGATAGTGTCTATAGTTTCTCTATAAATCATTATGGACAGGTTAGTGTCTATAGGTTCTCTATAAATCATTATGGACAGGTTAGTGTCTATAGTTTCTCTATAAAGCATTATGGACAGGTTAGTGTCTATAGTTTCTCTATAAATCATTATGGACAGGTTAGTGTCTATAGTTTCTACATAAAGCATTATGGACAGGTTAGTGTCTATAGTTTCTCTATAAAGCATTATGGACAGGTTAATGTCTATAGTTTCTCTATAAAGCATTATGGACAGGTTAGTGTCTATAGTTTCTCTATAAATCATTATGGACAGGTTAGTGTCTATAGTTTCTCTATAAATCATTATGGACAGGTTAGTGTCTATAGTTTCTCTATAAATCATTATGGACAGGTTAGTGTCTATAGTTTCTCTATAAATCATTATGGACAGGTTAGTGTCTATAGTTTCTCTATAAATCATTATGGACAGGTTAGTGTCTATAGTTTCTCTATAAATCATTATGGACAGGTTAGTGTCTATAGTTTCTCTATAAATCATTATGGACAGGTTAGTGTCTATAGTTTCTACATAAATCATTATGGACAGGTTAGTGTCTATAGTTTCTCTATAAAGCATTATGGACAGGTTAGTGTCTATAGTTTCTCTATAAAGCATTATGGGACAGGTTAGTGTCTATAGTTTCTACATAGAGCATTATGGACAGGTTAGTGTCTATAGTTTCTACATAAAGCATTATGGACAGGTTAGTGTCTATAGTTTCTCTATAATTCATTATGGACAGGTTAGTGTCTATAGTTTCTACATAAATCATTATGGACAGGTTAGTGTCTATAGTTTCTCTATAAATCATTATGGACAGGTTAGTGTCTATAGTTTCTACATAAATCATTATGGACAGGTTAGTGTCTATAGTTTATCTATAAATCATTATGGACAGGTTAGTGTCTGTAGTTTATCTATAAATCATTATGGACAGGTTAGTGTCTATAGTTTCTCTATAAATCATTATGGACAGGTTAGTGTCTATAGTTTCTCTATAAATCATTATGGACAGGTTAGTGTCTATAGTTTCTCTATAAATCATTATGGACAGGTTAGTGTCTATAGTTTCTCTATAAAGCATTATGGACAGGTTAGTGTCTATAGTTTCTCTATAAAGCATTATGGACAGGTTAGTGTCTATAGTTTCTCTATAAAGCATTATGGACAGGTTAGTGTCTATAGTTTCTCTATAAATCATTATGAACAGGTTAGTGTCTATAGATCCTACATAAATCATTATGGACAGGTTAGTGTCTATAGTTTCTCTATAAATCATTATGGACAGGTTAATGTCTATAGTTTCTCTATAAATCATTATGGACAGGTTAGTGTCTATAGTTTCTCTATAAAGCATTATGGACAGGTTAGTGTCTATAGTTTCTCTATAAAGCATTATGGACAGGTTAGTGTCTATAGTTTCTCTATAAATCATTATGGACAGGTTAGTGTCTATAGTTTCTCTATAAATCATTATGGACAGGTTAGTGTCTGTAGTTTCTACATAAAGCATTATGGACAGGTTAGTGTCTATACACACCAATAAGACTGAAATACTGTGGTTTTCTACACAGGATTGGTAATTAACATACATGTTTAAACGACTTAACAGCCTTGCATTGTATTTAGATTTTTTTGAATGGGCACTATGCATAATATAAAGATGTTTACTATGCATAATATATAGCCTAATGAATGGACACTATGCATAATATAAAGATATTTACTATGCATAATATATAGCCTAATAAATGGGTACTATTCATAAAATAAAGATGTTTATGTAAGGGCTGTCTGAAGAGAGAGTGGACCAAGGTGCAGCGGAGTTAGTGTTCATCATTAGAATATTTAATAAAGAAAGAACACTATACAAACAAAACAAGAAAACTGACAGCCAAACAGTCCTGTCAGGTGCAAACACTAACAGAAGCATAGAAAAAGGAACATAGAACGCCCACCCAATGTAACACCCTGGCCTAACCAAAATAAAGAACAAAAAACCCCTCTCTATGGTCAGGGCGTTACAGTACTCCCCCCCCCAGGTGCGGACTCCGGCCGCAAAACCTGACACTGAAGGGGAGGGTCTGGGTGGGCCTTCTTACGGCGGCCTCTTAGGTGGCGCACCTGGCCGCGCCGAAGGTCTGGTGGGCGACCCTGACTTCGCCCGGCTGGCGGGCGACCCTTGTTGCGCCTGGCTGGCGGGCGGCGATGGCTGCACCCGGCTGGCGGGCGGCGATGGCAGATCCGGGCAGGCGGGCCACTCTGGCAGATCCGGGCAGGCGGGCCACTCTGGCTGATCCGGGCAGGCGGGCCACTCTGGCAGCTCCGGGCAGGCGGGCCACTCTGGCAGCTCCGGGCAGGCGGGCCACTCTGGCAGCTCCGGGCAGGCGGGCCACTCTGGCAGCTCCGGGCAGACGGGCCACTCTGGCAGCTCCGGGCAGACGGGCCACTCTGGCAGCTCCAGGCAGACGGGCCACTCTGGCAGCTCCGGGCAGACGGGCCACTCTGGCAGCTCCGGGCAGACGGGCCACTCTGGCATCTCCGGGCAGACGGGCCGCTCTGGCGACTCCTGACTGGCCGCTCTGGCGACTCCTGACTGGCGGGCAGCTCTGGCGACTCCTGACTGGCGGGCAGCTCTGGCGACTCCTGACTGGCCGCTCTGGCGACTCCTGACTGGCGGGCAGCTCTGGCGACTCCTGACTGGCGGGCAGCTCTGGCGACGCCTGACTGGCGGGCAGCTCTGGCGACTCCTGACTGGCGGGCAGCTCTGGCGACTCCTGACTGGCGGGCAGCTCTGGCGACTCCTGACTGGCGGGCAGCTCTGGCGACTCCTGACTGGCGGGCAGCTCTGGCGACTCCTGACTGGCGGGCGGCTCTGGCGACTCCTGACTGGCGAGACCCACTGGAGGCCTAGTCCTGGGAGGTGGCACAGGACGGACCAGGATGGGGAGACCCACTGGTGGCCTGGTCCTAGGAGGAGGCACAGGACTGACCAGGATGGGGAGACCCACTGGAGGCCTGGTCCGTGGAGCAGGCACAGGACTGACCAGGATGGGGAGACATGCAGGAGGCCTGGTTCTGGGCGCAGGCACAGGATTGACCAGGATGGGTAGACATGCAGGAGGCCTGGTTCTGGGCGCAGGCACTGGTCCTGAAGACGCACTGGAGGTCTAGAGTGCACGGCCTGCACAACCCGTCCTGGCTCGATGCCCAATCGGGCTCTCCACGCGTACTGGGGACACCGTGCGCTTTACTGCATAACACGGTGCCTGACCAGTACTACGTTGCCTCCTGTAAGCACGGGGAGCTGGCTCAGGTCTCCAACCTGACTCTGCCACACTCCCCGTGTGCCCCCCCCAAAAAAAATGTTTGGGGCTGCCTCTCGGGCTTCCTTCCCAGCCGTGTTCCCTCAAACCGTTGCCGTTGGTCCTTCTTTCCTGCTGCCTCCACTCTTCTGAGTGCCTCTACCTGTTCCCATGGGAGGCGATCCCTTCCGACCAGGATCTCTTCCCAAGTGTAGGATCCCTTGCCGTCCAGGATGTCCTCCCATATCCAGTCCTTTCTCTCCCTGGTCCAGGATCCTTGCTCCTCCTGGCGCTGCTCCCTCCTCCGCTGCTTGGGCCTTGTTTGGTGGGTAATTCTGTAAGGGCTGTCTGAAGAGAGAGTGGACCATGGTGCAGCGGAGTTAGTGTTCATCATTAGAATATTTAATAAAGAAAGAACACTATACAAACAAAACAAGAAAACTGACAGCCAAACAGTCCTGTCAGGTGCAAACACTAACAGAAACATAGAAAAAGGAACATAGAACGCCCACCCAATGTAACACCCTGGCCTAACCAAAATAAAGAACAAAAAACCCCTCTCTATGGCCAGGACGTTACAGTTTACTATGCATAATATAAAGATGTTTACTATGCATAATATATAGCCTAATGAATGGGTACTATGCATAATATAAAGATGTTTACTATGCATAATATATAGCCTAATAAATGGGAAATACAAGAATTCTCTAATCCAAATGATTTTGTATTAAATCCATTGCTTCAACATCAATGAAACTCCTAATAGCAGCCTTCCAGGTAATGAACAGGAAGTACACCTTTACCATGTTCAAATAAATGGCAAATACATTTACCGTTTACGTGCTTCTGATTGGTGAACGTAACAAATGTACTGTTCCCAGAAGTGTTCTTCATTGATGTGGTTATTTACAAGGCTTCAATCAAGTCATCAGTCAAAAACAAGGGATTCAGCACAAATGGAACCCTATTTCATATGAAGTGCACTGCCTATGACCAGTCAAATGTAGTGCACTAAACAGGGAATAGGTTGCCATTTTGGGATGCACCTTTGTTTTTGGATTGTTGACTTGACCTCACTCTGTGTGTACGTACTTTAGTCTTGACTTAATGTGCACATAAGAAAAACCCTTCATGGACACAACAAAAACCCTTCATGGACACATAACAAAAACCCTTCATGGACACATAACAAAAACCTTTCATGGACACAGGAAACATAATAGTTTTCTATGTGAGCATTAACTAGTCGGCTGCTAAATGGAAGAACCTGAAAGTAGGGTCACTCTCCTCTTTAACATGATGCCATCACAGATCTTCTTTAATGGAGGTACAGTGGGCTCCAAAATTACTGGCACCCCTGACTGGCAATGCACAAACAATACTTAAAATAATATAAACAATATAATTATAGAGATAAACTCAAAATAACAACATGTGAGAAATACTGTATTTTATTAATGTTTCAATGTGTCACGCCCTGACCTTAGAGATCTTATTTATTCTCTATGTTTGGTTAGGTCAGGGTGTGACTCGGGTGGGAATATCTATGTTTTCTGTTTCTTTGTTTTTGAGCCGAGTGTGGTTCCCAATCAGAGTCTATCGTTGTCTCTGATTGGGAATCATGCTTAGGCAGCCTGTTTTCCACCTGAGTTTTGCGGGAGGTTATTTTCTGTTTAGTATACTGTTACCTGACAGAACTGTTGGCTTTTCGTTTTGTTACTTTGTTCGAGTGTTTTTTGATCAATAAAAATCATGAACACTTTCCACGCTGCGCTTTGGTCCACTCATTCCGACGAGAGCCGTTACAGAACCTCCCACCAAAAACGGACCAAACAGTGTGGCCAGGAGAGTTGGACATGGGAGGACATCCTGGATGGCAAAGGATCCTGGACGTGGGAGGAGATCCAGGCCGGATGGGATCGCCTCCAATGGGAACAAGTGGAAGCAGCGAGGGAGGAACAGCGACGAGATTGGGAGTCACGGCAACGACGGAAGCACGAGAGGCAGCACACGGGGAGATTGGCGGAGTCAGGGTTGAGACCTGACAACTCCCCGTGCTTACCGTGGGGAGCGTGTGACCAGTCAGGCACCGTGTTATGTGGTGATATGCACTGCGTCGCCAGTGCGCCTTCACAGCCCAGTTCGTCCTGTGCCAGCGCCCCGCACTTGCCGGGTTAAAGTGAGCATCCAGCCAGGACGGGTTGTGCCAGCTCTACGCTCCAGACCTCCAGTGCGCCTCCACGGCCCAGTATATTCTGTGCCAGCTCCGCGCACCCGGTCTCCAGTGCGTCTCTCCAGTACGCCCATTACCCAACCCCTCCTATATAGACACATTACCCAACCCCTCCTATATAGACACATTACCCAACCCCTCCTATAGACACATTACCCAACCCCTCCTATATAGATACATTATCCAACCTCTCCTATATCCAACCCCTCCTATATAGACACATTACCCAACCCCTCCTATATAGACACATTACCCAACCCCTCCTATATAGACACATTACCCAACCCCTCCTATATAGACACATTACCCAACCACTCCTATATAGACCCATTACCCAACCCCTCCTATAGACACATTACCCAACCCCTCCTATATAGATACATTACCCAAACCCTCCTATATAGACACATTACCCAACCCCTCCTATATAGACACATTACCCAACCCCTCCTATATAGACACATTACCCAACCCCTCCTATATAGACACATTACCCAACCCCTCCTATATAGACACATTACCCAACCACTCCTATATAGACCCATTACCCAACCCCTCCTATAGACACATTACCCAACCCCTCCTATATAGATACATTACCCAAACCCTCCTATATAGATACATTACCCAACCCCTCCTATATAGACACATTACCCAACCCCTCCTATATAGACACATTACCCAACCCCTCCTATATAGACCCATTACCCAACCCCTCCTATAGACACATTACCCAACCCCTCCTATAGACACATTACCCAACCCCTCCTATATAGACACATTACCCAACCCCTCCTATATAGACACATTACCCAACCCCTCCTATATAGATACGTTATCCAACCTCTCCTATATCCAACCCTTCCTATATAGATACATTACCCAGACACACAATATGTTGTAGATGCTGGATCATCATTAATAAGTCGCTGATTACGGTTGGCTTGTGTAGCACTTAATGTGAAGGGAAATACCCAGAAGTCATTGCTTTTCATTCATTTGACCTCACGGTAACTAATGACTCTCAACATAGTTGTTCAGTACTTCACAGAGCTTGCTCTGACGTCTGATTCCATAAACCGTTTGTACTGGAGGGGTGTTCATGTAAGCAAATATAGTTTGTTTTTAACGTGTCACTTATCGAGATGATTGTTTATAGTATTTGTAATAATGCATAACAATTCTCAGAAGGCCTAAAGGGTAAGCATAGAATATTTTGCATAGGTCTATGTGTAACAATCTATTATAAAAAATAAAGAATACTGCTTTATTTTATTAGGTAAACAGGAAGTACCAATTAAACCTGTTGTTATTATGATTCAATATACTTCTCAGTAAATGTTTTGAAAAACATCAATTTAGTACCATCCATTTCTCGACCTGGTCCCTTTTTGGTATAATGTACGTAGTAGCATAGCTCATTCAGATGTAATATACTCAGAAGGGGACTGATAGGGTGGGGCTTGATGCATTTCCTGGAATTGGTGAATCGCCATAACCTTTTCAAATACATCTCACAACGTATCTTGTTGAACCCCTGTATTGCCTTTAGGGCCATATTTAATTTAATAGATTTGTTATTTTAAGTAATGTTTCATAGAACATGTTTAATGGGAATTCCTGGCAGTGGTTATTCATGGTGGTTAGCTTAAGTCAGTACGGAAGTGACAAATGAAAGCAATCAATCATCAATTTGGATGATGGTATACAGTAGGTCAACCAGTGTGGGGGGGGGGGGGGGGGGCTGGAGGCCTGGGTCTAATGAGCATCAGCATGGGGGGGGCTGGAGGCCTGGGTCTAATGAGCATCAGCATGGAGGGGGGGGGGGGGGGGTTCTGCTTAGTGGAAAGGGGTACAGTAGAACTATGCATTAACATTTCCATGTTGAGAAATATTCCACAAAATGCTATGATGCTAATGGAGATACTTAAAGGCCCAGTGCATTCAAAAAAACCTGTGGTTTATACAGTATTTCCACACTATGAAGACCTCAGAGTCCGAGCCTCGCCCCGATGGTCATGCAGAGAATGATTCTAGCTCCGATGGGAGTGACATTTTTGGAGAAAGTGGATCCCTTCCTTTTGACTGATCCATATGAAGTTTTTATTTCCGCTCAGAGGGAGTAGGCACTTTGCGTCACGTACCTCGGGACAAGACCTGTGACTCCGGAGTACTGGGGTGGTGTTAAAGAGGTGTTAAAGAGATGCTGGCAACGAGGCCCTTTATCTACTGACCTAGAGTCAGATGAAGCCCTTTATCTACTGACCCAGAGTCAGATGAAGCCCTTTATCTACTGACTCAGAGTCAGACGAGGTCCTTTATCGACTGACCCAGAGTCAGATGAGGCTCTTCATCTACTGACCCAGAGTCAGATGAGGTTCTTTATCTACTGACCGAGAGTCAGAGTCCCTTTATCTACTGACCCAGAGTCAGATGAGGTCCTTTATCTACTGACCCAGAGTCTGATGAAGCCCTTTATCTACTGACCCAGAGTCAGATGAGGCTCTTTATCTACTGACCCAGAGTCAGATGAGGCTCTTTATCTACTGACCGAGAGTCAGATGAGGCTCTTTATCTACTGACCCAGAGTCAGATGAAGCCCTTTATCTACTGACCCAGAGTCAGATGAGGCCATTTATCTACTGACCCAGAGTCAGATGAGGCCCTTTATCTACTGACCCAGAGTCAGAGTCCCTTTATCTACTGACCCAGAGTCAGATGAAGCCCTTTATCTACTGACCCAGAGTCAGATGAAGCCCTTTATCTACTGACCCAGAGTCAGATGAAGCCCTTTATCTACTGACCCAGAGTCAGATGAAGCCCTTTATCTACTGACCCAGAGTCAGATGAAGCCCTTTATCTACTGACCCAGAGTCAGAGTCCCTTTATCTACTGACCCAGAGTCAGATGAGGCCCTTCATCTACTGACCCAGAGTCAGATTAACTCGTGGATACAATTTTCATGTTTCTGTGTCCAGTATGAAGGAAGTTAGAAATAGTTTCGCGATCCAATGCTAACTAGCGTTATCGCAGAGACCGGAGTCTATGGGTATCTGCTAGCATGCTTTTCAATGCTAGCAGATACCCATAGACTTCCAGTCATAAAAGTCACGTACGTGTTCCGACACTACAGGACAGAAGTTGGCAGATTGGCGGTATCGACTTCAGACGAGATCGGTGACAGGTCGTAGAGCAAAACAGAGAACACCACCGTGTTTGTGAGTCTCATCCATTGTGGGGGTCATAATAATTTTTTTTATAGGCTAAACCGTTCGGACGCTACAGAAGTTTTTGTGAGAAGACTGAATTTCCTGGTCTGACAAACACCACTCTAGTTCTGCCTGTCACGTCCTGACCAGTAAAAGGGGTTGTTTGTTATTGTAGTTTCGTCAGGGCGTGGCAGGGGGTGTTTGTTTAGTGGTTTTCGTTTTTTTTGGTTAATGTTCTATGTTAGTGTATTTCTATGTTCGTTCTAGTTAGTCTATTTCTATGCTTAATTTATTGGTTTGACCTTCAATTGGAGGCAGCTGTTTCTCCTTGCCTCTAATTGAAGGTCCTACTTAATAGGGGTGTTTTGTCTATGGGATTTGTGGGTAGTTGTTCCGTGTGTAGCTGTGTGCTTCACAGGACTGTTTTTCGTCGTTGTTTTGTATTAAGTGTTTGTTTTGGTTTTCTTTGTAATAAAGGAAGATGAGCATACACATTCCCGCTGCGTTTTGGTCCACTCAGTACGACGAACGTGACACTGTCACCTTCCGTCGCAGATGCGGAAGGCCGACATGTGGTGGATTGTGATGCAGCCCATGCAGATATCTCTAGCTTTAACAGACAGATTTTTATGGTGATTTTTGTATTTATTACTATGCAAATTAGATTGTGTTACCATGCTGTGTTGTCATGTGTTGCTGCCATGCTATGTTGTTGTCTTAGGTCTCTCTTTATGTAGTGTTGTGGTGTCTCTCTTGTCGTGATGTGTGTTTTGTCCTATATATGTTATTTACAATAAAGGCCTACCAATAAAGGCCTACCAAAAAAAAAATAAAAAAAAATATATATTTTATTTTATTTATTTATTTTTTAAATGGTATCCCAGCCCCCGTCCCGGAGGAGGCCTTTTGCCTTTTGGTAGGCCTTTATTGTAAATAACAATTTGTTCATAACTGACTTGCCTAGTTAAAATAAAGGTTAAATAAAAATAAATAAGGTCAATCTTTTTTTTTAAACACAACTTATTTCAAGCTGTAGTTGAGCAAAATAAATGTTGTTATTAAGTTCCCAGCATATTGTGATAAACACCAGTCAGGCTGGGTTCTATCCTCTAAGTGAGAACAAGTTGTTTCCCTGGCAGCTACATATGGCTGCTACTCAAAGAAACCATTGATGCCAGTTGGAAGACATTTTTAGAAACAAAGGCATCACTGCCATGTTGATCTGAGGCTTGCTGTTAGAAAACCATATTAGTGTCTGACTTTCGGCTGTCGCAGATGCACCTCCCCCGCATTCACACCACGACTTTCAACTACAGTCGGTTGCTTTTTCCTTTACCACTCATATATATATATATGAAGATCTCACCTCAGTGGCTATTTCATACAATTCCATTATAAAAAAAAAAAATATTGAATATCTCTCAACTCCAGCTGATGAGGAATTAAATTAATTTTCTATTGGTTGTATCTTGAAATTGAATATCAGTATCTCACGTCTCAGTCAAAGTCGATTTT
The DNA here is from genome assembly GCF_965601325.2 of Salmo salar. Lineage (NCBI taxonomy): Eukaryota > Metazoa > Chordata > Actinopteri > Salmoniformes > Salmonidae > Salmo > Salmo salar. The sequence goes on from NC_138301.1 coordinate 59,780,605, forward strand.
GAAATATCAATGATTTTGAAAGCAAAAAGACTGTGTATTTTATATGGCAGTTGACAACCAACTTGAAGGTGCATTAGCGCCACCAGCTGGCCTGGAGTGTTGGACCATACCCATTAATCTCATCTCCTTTTATAAGGAAACAAAATAAATCATTAAATTCAACATCCCCCTTTAAAGATTTTCTCAACGGTTCAGCTTGGCTCTTCAAACACACATTTAAATACTTCCAGCATCGTCATGCGCCATCGGGAGTTTTCGATACATGGATGACGTCAGCGCTATTACTATCCAGTGGTTTTAATGTCTATGGGTACCACCCAGAACATCTAGTGGTTTTAATGTCCATGGGTACCACCCAACCCACCTAGTGGTTTTAATGTCTATGGGTACCACCCAGAACATCTAGTGGTTTTAATGTCTATGGGTACCACCCAGAACATCTAGTGGTTTTAATGTCTATGGGTACCACCCAGAACATCTAGTGGTTTTAATGTCTATGGGTACCACCCAGAACATCTAGTGGTTTTAATGTCTATGGGTACCACCCAGAACATCTAGTGGTTTTAATGTCTATGGGTACCACCCAGCCCATCTAGTGGTTTTAATGTCTATGGGTACCACCCAGAACATCTAGTGGTTTTAATGTCCATTAGTGCCACTCAGAACATCTAGTGGTTTTAATATCTATGGGTACCACCCAGAACATCTAGTGGTTTTAATGTCTATGGGTACCACCCAGAACATCTAGTGGTTTTAATGTCTATGGGTACCACCCAGAATATCTAGTGGTTTTAATGTCTATGGGTACCACCCAGCCCATCTAGTGGTTTTAATGTCTATGGGTACCACCCAGCCCATCTAGTGGTTTTAATGTCTATGGGTACCACCCAGAACATCTAGTGGTTTTAAGGTCTATGGGTACCACCCAGAACATCTAGTGGTTTTAATGTCTATGGGTACCACCCAGAACATCTAGTGGTTTTAATGTCTATGGGTACCACCCAGAACATCTAGTGGTTTTAATGTCTATGGATACCACCCAGAACATCTAGTGGTTTTAATGTCTATGGGTACCACCCAGAACATCTAGTGGTTTTAATGTCTATGGGTACCACCCAGAACATCTAGTGGTTTTAATGTCCATGGCTACCACCCAGAACATCTAGTGATTTTAATGTATATGGGTACCACCCAGAACATCTAGTGGTTTTAATGTCCATGGGTACCACCCAGAACATCTAGTGGTTTTAATGTCTATGGGTACCACCCAGAACATCTAGAAGGGTTTTTATACTGAACCCCTCCCTTGAGATGACGTGGTGCCACTACATCATGATTCCAATTGTACAGTTGAACCGCTAGGGGCAAAATAGCTAGATTTACTACTAAAATACCAAAATATATAACTTTTGCAACGAACTGTCACAGTGCAGACCAGAATTGACGTGTTTCAATACAACTTAAGCCTAAGACACCTGGTGTGAACAGCTACATGTCCCATTCTTTAGCATTTAGAACAATGGGGATGGGACAAATTCTCTAACATTGAAACGAATGAATCCTCTCTGTGCTTTTCCAGGTAAAACCTTCTCAAACCTCAGCATCACTGATAGGCTTTCAGTTCTTTGACCCTCTTTCCTACTGATCAACCTTTTGGCCTCAATCACACTGTCTTCCCTTCACATTTTATTTAATATCATCTGTGGATAATGGGACACCGGTGATGGCTCCCCTCCACCTAGGATAAGCACCAGGGACATGGCTTGTAATCTTCTTCCCATTAAGCTTATTAGCAATCTACCTTTTCCAATGAACCGAGCTAGTTAGACTTCCCCTACCTGTTTCTCTATGGCAGTGGTTAGTCAGATAGGGTGTAAATGAGGCCTTGTGGTCTCATCAAACTACCATCACCACTTTCCACCAACACATCACTACTGTTGCTTCCTACCGTCCTCAAGAGAGCGAGAGTTGCACCCCTTCTGAAAAAACCTACACTCGATCCCTCCGATGTCAACAACTACAGACCAGTATCCCTTCTTTCCTTTCTCTCCAAAACTCTTGAACGTGCCGTCCTTGGCCAGCTCTCTTGCTATCTCTCTGAGAATGACCTTCTTGATCCTAATCAGTCAGGTTTCAAGACTGGGCATTCAACTGAGACTGCTGTTCTCTGTGTCACGGAGGCTCTCCGCACTGCTAAAGCTAACTCTCTCTCCTCTGCTCTCATCCTTCTAGACCTATCTGCTGCCTTTGATACCGTGAACCATCAGATCCTCCTCTCCACCCTCTCCGAGCTGGGCATCTCCGGCGCGGCCCACGCTTGGATTGCGTCCTACCTGACAGGTCGCTCCTACCAGGTGGCGTGGCGAGAATCTGTCTCCGCACCACGTGCTCTCACCACTGGTGTCCCCCAGGGCTCTGTTCTAGGCCCACTCCTATTCTCGCTATACACCAAGTCACTTGGCTCTGTCATATCCTCACATGGTCTCTCATATCATTGCTATGCAGATGACACACAATTAATCTTCTCCTTTCCCCCTTCTGACAACCAGGTGGCGAATCGCATCTCTGCATGTCTGGCAGACATATCAGTGTGGATGACGGATCACCACCTCAAGCTGAACCTCGGCAAGACGGAGCTGCTCTTCCTCCCGGGGAAGGACTGCCCGTTCCATGATCTCGCCATCACGGTTGACAACTCCCTTGTGTCCTCCTCCCAGAGTGCTAAGAGCCTCGGCGTGACCCTGGACAACACCCTGTCGTTCTCCACTAACATCAAGGCGGTGACCCGATCCTGTAGGTTCATGCTCTACAACATTCGCAGAGTACGACCCTGCCTCACACAGGAAGCGGCGCAGGTCCTAATCCAGGCACTTGTCATCTCCCATCTGGATTACTGCAACTCGCTGTTGGCTGGGCTCCCTGCCTGTGCCATTAAACCCCTACAACTCATCCAGAACGCCGCAGCCCGTCTGGTGTTCAACCTTCCCAAGTTCTCTCACGTCACCCCGCTCCTCCGCTCTCTCCACTGGCTTCCAGTCGAAGCTCGCATCCGCTACAAGACCATGGTGCTTGCCTACGGAGCTGTGAGGGGAACGGCACCTTCAGGCTCTGATCAGGCCCTACACCCAAACAAGGGCACTGCGTTCATCCACCTCTGGCCTGCTCGCCTCCCTACCTCTGAGGAAGCACAGTTCCCGCTCAGCCCAGTCAAAACTGTTCGCTGCTCTGGCACCCCAATGGTGGAACAAGCTCCCTCACGACGCCAGGACAGCGGAGTCAATCACCACCTTCCGGAGACACCTGAAACCCCACCTCTTTAAGGAATACCTGGGATAGGATAAAGTAATCCTTCTAACCCCCCCTTAAAAGATTTAGATGCACTATTGTAAAGTGGTTGTTCCACTGGATATTATAAGGTGAATGCACCAATTTGTAAGTCGCTCTGGATAAGAGCGTCTGCTAAATGACTTAAATGTACCTCTTGCTTCCTACCTCTTTATGTTTTCTTTACTAGATGCTCCACTGCTTTCAGTATCATGATCTCTCTTCTTCCTGTGTCTTTCTGTATAATGATCTCTTTTCTTCCTGTGTCTTTCAGTATCATGATCTCTCTTCTTCCTGTGTCTTTCAGTATAATGATCTCTCTTCTTCCTGTGTCTTTCTGTATCATGATCTCTCTTCTTCCTGTGTCTTTCTGTATAATGATCTCTATTCTTCCTGTGTCTTTCAGTATCATGACCTCTCTTCTTCCTGTGTTTTTCCACTACCGACCATTCAAGTCCTTGACCCTCATCCTCCCCTCCATATCATCAGAACTGACACCCATATTGTTTGCATTCCAGCACAGCTATTGCTTCTCCAACTTTTTCTCTATTTCGTCCACACTACTTGCTGCCATTTCCCTACCCGAGCATGTTGTCAAGCCCTCTCCACAGCTCCTCCTCCTGGCGCTTCAAGACAACTAGGACCTAGAAGAAAAAAAAATAGGTCAAATCATTTTAGGTACTTCAGGTACTTCAAAACGATTTTCCCCAGTTGGAGCTCGTTTCTTTCCGAGTTCCCAGTAATCTTGAACGCGCTGAAATCGGATATTTCCGAGTTTCCAGTTGATTTGAACGCGGCATTTGGTCTTGCGTTCAACGTCATCGAAAGCAGATGTTGATTCACATGATTTTGGTGGCGAGTGATCACGTGTCTTTTTACAGCCGGGTAATCTGCGCTCAGCCCCTGTACAGAATTATTTTTCTTCCCTAAAACGGTTGTATTTCATCAATATACGGATATATTTTGAGGCCTCAATATGCCTATATTCTCGGAGCTGTATTTTAATGTGGATAATGGTTACTTGGAAGGGTTGGTCAGGGGTTTTAAGGCTGGAATTCTTTCACAGGGAGACTATCTAAATCTGGTCCAGTGTGAAACCCTGGAAGGTGAGTCGGAGCTAACGTTAGCGAGCTAGCTATCGGCTAACTATGTTGTCAAATGTACAGAGTGGCTTTTCAAATGGTATTGCTAACGTTTCAAAACGCTACTGGATTGAAAAAAAATGTGGCGTTTCCGACGACATGGCCAGTCGCCATGCTACTACTGTACCTATACTAACTGTTTGCAGGCTAACGTTAATGACAACTAGTCAGCTATAACAGTAGGTTACTAGTATCTCGTGATGGGTCCTTGTATTAGCTATTTAGCTAGCTAACGTTACTTTGTCATGAATAGTAGCTGATGAATTCTCAGTTGTGTATGTATATGTATGTAGGTAATTCGAGTAAAATGGGCTGGTAGCTAGATTTCGAGATGAAATTGTGTCTCTCAACCCGATATTATTCCTTGAATTAGTTAGCTAAGGTTAATTTACCTAGCTACATTTAAGAAGCTGGGAAGCTAGCGTTCCAGTTAGCCCAATAGTGGACTAAAGGAGGTTGACGTTACTCTTAAAGGACAGTTTATAATTGTTAGAACGACATGCGACTGTCAGTTTCCTTGTCGTATATATATATATATATATATATCTCTATCTATCTCTGCGACTGTCGCAACGTTATAGCAACCAGACCAAATCCTCCTGTAACCTGATATCGGAGTGTTAAACTCCTCTGATAGAATGACCTACTTTTATTTCGTCACACTGGCAGGAAGTTATGTTATTATTAAAAAATAAATATATATATTTTTTTATTTCATTTTGCATTTAAAAATAAAATATATTTATTATGAACACAACAAATGCAAAAAACTGAAATATACAAACAAGAGTATATAAACCTAACAGGGTATTACATATCAAGATACATTTTCAATTTGTCAAGAAGTTTTATGGTGTGTATTGCTTTTTGTTTTTACCTTTACTGATCATTTCTAAATAATATTTAAATTCTATCTTAAATAATGTGAAGAGGGGTTTGTTCTCTGCCCACTTCATTTTGTTGATAAAGAATCTTCCATGAAAGATAAATCAGGGTCCAAATCAATTGGATCAAAATAAAACGTCATATCAGAGTCTCTCGGATTAACATTAATAGTAGTTTCTTTTCAAATAAAATCTTCTAACTCACTCCAACATCTTCTGACTCACTCCAACATCTTCTCACTCACTCCAACATCTTCCGACTCGCTCCGACATCTTCCGACTCGCTCCGACATCTTCTGATATAAGAACAGTCCCAAAATAAATGATCATGAGTTTCTGGGTCACAACCACAAAATACACATTTGTTATCAATAGATATTTTTAAATCTGTGTATAATAAATGTCTTTACAGGGTAGGTTCTATGAATGAGTTTGTATGATACCTCTTTCACCTTATTAGATATACAATATTTACCAGATAACAACGAAACTTTGTTCCAGTTTACTTGTCATAGGGCTTGTATTCCAGTACATCTTAGCAGAGGGAATAGTAACATATTGACAGTTTCCTTATATACATGTTATTACATGTACAGTTTAAAAATGTCAATTCCTTCTAGTTGTATTGAGGCTACAAAATCCTCAACAGTTGCACTTGGAGTATTGTTATATTCTCCTAAACGAAGAATAGCACCTTTAGGGACAGCTCTAACAACAATGTGATACTCCTCAGGAGTGAATGTAACATTGTGTGTTCTCATAAATTCTGGATAATCATATAGTTGTCTATCATTATTCAATAATTGTTTAACCTAGATAATGTTGTCAAACCAGTTCTGCAAAAGTAAAGACTTGTTTTTGTAGTTTATATCTTTATTATTCTAGATTATATACCTATGTGGGGAAAAATTGTGTTTGTACTAGGTTCCAAGTTAGAAGTACTTGTTTATGAAAGTTAGTGTGTGTGTGGTGTGTGTGTGTGTGTGTGTGTGTGTGTGTGTGTGTGTGTGTGTGTGTGTGTGTGTGTGTGTGTGTGTGTGTGTGTGTGTGTGTGTGTGTGTGTGTGTGTGTGTGTGTGTGTGTGTGTGTGTGTGTGTGTGTGTGTGTGTATTTAACTAGGCAAGTCAGTTAACAACAAATTCTTATTTACAATGACGGCCTACCCCGGCCAAACGGACAAGGCTGTGCCAATTGTGCGCCGCCCTATGGGACTCCCAATCACGGCCAGATGTGATACACCCTGAATACTCTGATCATTATTTGAACTGGCTAGCTAGCAACGACCAAAGCATTCTTTATAAAATTGCTTTTAGTTGCCTGGCTTGCTAGGTTGATATTTACTGAATTTATTTTTAAAAAGATGGTTTATTGGTGTTAAAATAGAAGACTATGTTATTTGGAGCAGCGGGCTGCTGTTATGCCTTGCAGATTCTTTTGTTTTGTGTTTTACTTTTTTATAACGGCAACAAGTTGATGTCAGACCACAATAGAATGTTCATGATGTAGCTACGACAAATTGTCTACAGACATGTCAACGGGACTGTAAACCAGCCTTTAGTCCAAGGACCTTACAGGTTCTGTTTAGAGGTGAATAGAGCCCCACAGTGGAAGTGTCATAATACCCATAAAACCAAGCGGCCAAACAGGGACATGGTTCTAATCGTTTTTCCACCATTCATTTTTTTCCCCTGTAGGGGATTTTAGAAACACTTAAAATAAGGGATATGTTTTGTATAGGCTTATCCTGGCATGACGTTTTGATAACCATGTTAATCTCTCACGCAAAAAGGGGACTTCTGTCAACATATTGGGCTCCCATGGGGAGCCAAATACTCCATCTAAACATGAATTGGTTCTGGAAACATAAAGCCCTCTACTTTCATATCACATCAAAATAAACAGATTTTTCCAGTGACAGTCTTCCATTTACACACAGGTGTTCGGAGACGCAGATAACTAGTTAGCGCAGGAAGTTGACTCTGTCTTCCTCCTGCAAACAATCGCTATAACATGGGAATATGGTTGTGTGGGAACCCTAACCCTATAAAGGTGTGTTGTAATTGAACTTTTTTATTTTATTATTATTTCTTGCTGATATGAAAGATAAGTTCCTTATGTTTCAAAAACCGTTCTGCAAGCAATTTGTGTTTAAAGGTGCTACAAATAGGATTTTGTAGAGTTTTTGTGTTGTAATTTCAGAAAATGCCCATAATATATCTGCTGCTAATAGTGGAATGATAGTTTCACAGTATTACCAGAGAGGAAGAGAGGCCCAACTCAGTGGAAAATCTGTCTCCTTCCAGCAGGTGGCGTTTTTTTCCGTTGTTTCGCCCACCAAGCAAGGAGTTTGAGGTCTGAGTGTCGAATTTGGTCATCAAAGAAATTGGTGGCTTATTTGCTACGTGAGGTTTATTTAATGGAAAATACGTTTTGTAATGCGTAAGTTATGAGTGTACTGATATAAGTAGGACATCTTGGCAACTTTGAGAAAAAAACACTTTATATTGGAGTTGTCTCAAGATGGCTATGCGTATTCATGGCATGAGGCTAGTAGCATAGCCTCTCTCTGCGTTGAATACAGGCGGTTGCCGTCAACAACGCTCATCGAATATTCAAGGAAAGATTACAATAATGAGATGTATCCACCAATCCAAAGAAAGGATAGGCGGGGAGCTACACATCCCGCTGTGCCGCTTTGTGGACAACAACTCCCATTGTTAGGGCGGAGAGACATGTATCTTGTCAGTATATCCATAATCTTTGGTGTGATATGAAAGTAGAGGGCTTTATGTCTCTAGAACCGTACCGCAATTGAGAATCGATTCCCATTTAGATGGAGTTTAATGAAAAAGCGCCAACTGCTGGAGGTAGAGATTGTCCACAGAGTTGAGCCTCTCGCTTCCTCTCTGGTTTTACTAACCCACCAGTGTTGAGATTGGTTGTGATAATCGCCTATTGATTTCTCCCTCCATTGCGGCATCTGTTGTCAAACTGGGAAAGCGCTTCTGACTTTGTGGCTGTGTTATCTAATGGACATCCCTTAATTTCCTGGTTGCTAAAATGTTACAATGTTTGCTCAATTATGTGAGAAAACAAACACTGAATAGTGTAGGGAATCATTGTACCATCTAAATCGAATTATCTTTTTAATAACAAAACCTTTTGATTTGGACAAGATAAAACAGCCACAGTCAGAACAGCTTTCCCAGAGAAGTGGGTTAGCTACATCCTAATATGGTGACAGGAGTTTGGGAGAGTGGGTGTGTTTAAAGGAAAGTAGTGGGTGGGTCTAAAGGAAAGTAGTGGGTGGGTCTAAAGGAAAGTAGTGGGTGGGTCTAAAGGAAAGTAGTGGGTGGGTCTAAAGGAAAGTAGTGGGTGGGTCTAAAGGAAAGTAGTGGGTGGGTCTAAAGGAAAGTAGTGGGTGGGTCTAAAGGAAAGTAGTGGGTGGGTCTAAAGGAAAGTAGTGGGTGGGTCTAAAGGAAAGTAGTGGGTGGGTCTAAAGGAAAGTAGTGGGCGGGTCCTAAATGAAAGTAGTGGGCGGGTCCTAAAGGAAAGTGGTGGGCGGGTCCTAAAGGAAAGTGGTGGGCGGGTCCTAAAGGAAAGTGATGGTTTTGATTGGGCTGTGTTTTTTGTCTTTTGTTTCATACCATGCTGCTACCGTACTGCGAGAGTTTGGACTTCTGTTTTTAAGCCAAGGATGAGTCTGAGCCCTATTTCACTGTTACTTTTACACAAAAATGTGTACACATTTTTCAGTTATAAAACTGATTTGTTTATATTTTTTTATAAGTATTGATGATTTGGTGTACTGTTGCATCGTGCGTTGTAATGCGTGTGCTTACTGTAACTGTCACCCTAATATTGGCTAATAGGCTATGCATATTCATGATGTGAGGCTAGTAGCATAGCCTAGGTCTCTCCGTAGAATACAGGCGCTTGACGTCACGGTTGCAGATATTGAGACGGCTTGTTCTAATGCTTAGGCCTACCTTTTTATAGGCTAGTAATGCACTACATCACAGATGTGGCACATCATTGAGCACATGTAACACGTCCTGAAATATTGAAGCAAAAATGACAGTGTAAACTATAATTAGCAAAATAAAACAAATTTGACATGAATTTGATTTTCAAAATGATTTGAACAGGTCTTTTGGATTTACTTTTACTGCAGTCATCTCGGTTTTTAATTTTACATTTTTCGCTTGTTTGTAACAATTGCAAAGACATTGGCAACTTTGTATTTGTAGGCAACCTTTGTTCCCAAGGTGACAGCGGCCACAGAGAGACAGATAAACGGCTTGATTCTAACTCTAGGTGAGATCTTCTGGGGGAGAAAAGGAAGAGAAAAAAAAACATAGCTGTATTCTTTTCTTTTTTTTAACCTTTTATTTAACTAGGCAAGTCATTTAAGAACAATATTTACAATGACGGCCTAGGAACAGTGGGTTAACTGCCTTGTTCAGGGGGCAGAACGACAGATTTTTCCCTTGTCAGCTCGGGGATTCGATCTAGCAACCTTTCAGGTTACTCGCCCAACGCTCTAACCACTAGGCTACCTGCTGGTAACTGGCCCAACGCTCTAACCACTAGGCTACCTGCTGGTAACTGGCCCAACGCTCTAACCACTAGGCTACCTGCTGGTAACTGGCCCAACGCTCTAACCACTAGGCTACCTGCTGGTAACTGGCCCAACGCTCTAACCACTAGGCTACCTGCTGGTAACTAGCCCAACGCTCTAACCACTAGGCTGCCTGCTGGTTACTGGCCCAACGCTCTAACCACTAGACTACCTGCTAGTTACTGGCCCAACGCTCTAACCACTAGGCTACCTGCTGGTTACTGGCCCAACGCTCTAACCACTAGGCTACCTGCTGGTTACTGGCCCAACGCTCTAACCACTAGGCTACCTGCTGGTAACTGGCCCAACGCTCTAACCACTAGGCTACCTGCTGGTAACTGGCCCAACGCTCTAACCACTAGGCTACCTGCTGGTAACTGGCCCAACGCTCTAACCACTAGGCTACCTGCTGGTAACTGGCCCAACGCTCTAACCACTATGCTACCTGCTGGTAACTGGCCCAACGCTCTAACCACTATGCTACCTGCTGGTAACTGGCCCAACGCTCTAACCACTATGCTACCTGCTGGTAACTGTCCCAACGCTCTAACCACTATGCTACCTGCTGGTAACTGTCCCAACGCTCTAACCACTAGGCTACCTGCTGGTAACTGTCCCAACGCTCTAACCACTAGGTTACCTGCTGGTTACTGGCCCAACGCTCTAACCACTAGGCTACCTGCTGGTTACTGGCCCAACGCTCTAACCACTAGGCTACCTGCTGGTTACTGGCCCAACACTTTAACCACTTGGTTACCTGCTGGTTACTGGCCCAACACTCTAACCACTAGGTTACCTGCCGCTGGAAATAGCAAGCGTTTTCAAGTGCGACTTAAGTAACAGTGGTTTCTGGAAAGAAGAAACCGGGCCCTGGACATTGCATTGACCGCTGTAGCTAGCTAGTTTAACAAGCTAGTAGAGTATTTCTGGAAGAACCGTTAGCAGCTAAGCTATTCATGATTTCTTCATTACCAGGCTGCCGACATAAAAGGTTAAATAAATCACATCAGGTTGATCAACAGTGGGATTTCTATGAGGAACTGAAACTATTGCTCAAAGTATTGCTCAATTAGCTTTTTACACATCATGTAAAATGGAAGCATTCTAGACACAGCTAGCTAGCCTCTTCCCTTGTGCATGGGTCTCTAATTAGCTTACACATCATGTAAAATGGAAGCATTCTAGACACAGCTAGCTAGCCTCTTCCCTTGTGCATGGGTCTCTAATTAGCTTACACATCATGTAAAATGGAAGCATTCAGGACACATAGCTAGCTAGCCTCTTCCCTTGTGCATGGGTCTCTATGCCCTCTCACAGCAGCATTAACATGAGCTTGTACTTGTCCTGTGCGTGTCATTATTGTGTCTGTTGAAAGCCGCTGTTACCTAGTATCTGAAGACGTCTTGTTCCCCCCCCACGCAGACCTGAAGCTCCATCTGCAGAGCACGGACTATGGCAGTTTCCTGGCCAACGAGCCATCACCCCTCACCGTGTCCGTCATTGACGACAAGCTCAAAGAGAAGATGGTGGTGGAGTTCCGTCACATGAGGAACCAGTCCTATGAACCGCTGGCAAGCTTCATGGACTTTATCACGTAAGTCATTGACAGGCTCTCTGGTGTCTGTCTGCCAGCCTCTATCCCAAACGAAGGGGCAAGATGGGTGCCCATATTGACTAATTAAATTGAGCCTATCTTTCCCATGCATTTTTGGGGGATTGAGGCTTAGAATATCACCTTGTCTTATTATTGCCTGGAACAATCAGCTATTGGTTAAACTGTATTTGTCTGTCTCCCATCTCTTTTCAGTTATGTGACATCTGAATGGTCCATGTTTCAAACTCTTCTACATGCATACATGCATACATGCATACATGCATACATGCATACATGCATACATACATGCATACATGCATGCATACATTGACTCCCTATTTGCCTGTCTCTGACTATCTGCTTGCACCTGTTCGCTCTGTTATGTCCAGCAGGTGTGTTATTCATGTGTTAGTACAGTATTGATGAAGACATGAGGTTGAAGTGTATGCTCTGTTTATTTTTCTATTTACTAGCGCTCACTTTTTGTTATATTCTTTTGAGCGTGGATTAAATGTATTAGATTATTTTTGCATCTCGTCCTCCTTGGGTAATTCCTCTTCATGATTTTGAGTTCCAGGACTTTTTGAACTCTACACCGTCCGCCTTTCATTCTAGCCTGAGAGAGAACCCTCATACTGGCTCTCACCGTCCGCCTTTTCATTCTAGCCTGAGAGAGAACCCTCGTACTGGCTCTCACCGACCGCCTTTTCATTCTAGCCTGAGAGAGAACCCTCGTACTGGCTCTCACTGTCCGCCTTTTCATTCTAGCCTGAGAGAGCACCCTCGTACTGGCTCTCACCGGCCGCCTTTTCATTCTAGCCTGAGAGAGCACCCTCGTACTGGCTCTCACCATCCGCCTTTTCATTCTAGCCTGAGAGAGAACCCTCGTACTGGCTCTCACCGTCGTCCGCCTTTTCATTCTAGCCTGAGAGAGAACCCTCGTACTGGCTCTCACCATCTTGCAAAATAAATGTAATATTTGCTATGCTCTTAATAACTACCCAGTCATCACTGAAAGGCACTCTCTCCTCCCATCTTCACAGGTACAGCTACATGATAGACAATGTGATCCTGCTGATCACAGGCACCCTGCACCAGCGGGCCATCTCTGAGCTGGTACCTAAGTGCCACCCGCTGGGCAGCTTTGAGCAGATGGAGGCTGTCAACATCGCCCAGACCCCAGCAGAACTTTACAACGCCATCCTGGTCGACACCCCTCTGGGTAAGGCAGGACTGTGTCTGTTGCATGCCAAATGGCACCCTATTCCCTATATAGTGCACTACTTTAGACCAGGGCCCTATTCCCTATATAGAATACTTATATAATCTAACGTATTGACTCGGGGGTGAGTACTTATCTAATCTAACGTGTTGACTAGGGGGGTGAATACTTATATATTGTATGTTCCCGTCCCGGGGCGGTTTTACTAATGGAACTCATGGATTTGAGAATGCGAAGAAGAAGAATCTTTGAACAACAGACTGGAGTGTTTTTATATCCTGTAGCGAACACTAGATGGCGCTATAACTCAACTTGCTCATAAATGTGTAAATGTCTAAATCCTGTTTTAATGTCTGATCATTTCTTCAGCTGCTTTCTTCCAAGACTGCATATCTGAGCAGGATCTGGATGAGATGAACATCGAGATCATCCGTAATACTCTGTATAAGGTGGGCAAGGGATTTCATTCACCCGTAATACTCTGTATAAGGTGGGCAAGGAATTTCATTCACCCGTAATACTCTGTAATAAGGTGAGCAAGGGATTTCATTCACATTTTTAATTCACAATGTTAAACAACATCATGCATCAGAAGATAGATAGTCATTGACTTTATCCGTGTCTTCATTTCCAGGCTTATCTGGAGGCTTTCTACAAGTTCTGCTCCACTCTGGGAGGAACCACTGGTGACACCATGTGTCCTATTCTAGAGGTCTGTGAGCATGTCCCTTATTAGAAAGTTAACTTGATATATACAGCGCCTTCGGGAAAGTTTTCAGACCCCTTGACTTTTTCCACATTTTTGTTACTTTACAGCCTTATTCTAAAATGGATTACAAAATAAACTCATCAATCTACACACAATACCCCATAATGACAAGCAAAAAACTGTTTTTTTGAAATTTACTTAAGTATTCAGACCCTTTTCTATGAGACCTGAAATTGAGCTCAGGTGCATCCAGTTTCCGTTGATCATCCTTGAGATGTTTCTACAAATTGTTTGGAGTCCACCTGTGGTAAATTCAATTGATTGAACATGATTTGGAAAGGCACACACACACACCTGTTTATATAAGGTCCCACAGTGGACAGTGCATGTCAGAGCAAAAACCAAGCCGTGAGGTCAAAGGAATTGTCCGTAGAGCTCCAAGACAGGATTGTGTCGAGGCACTGATCTGGGGAAGGATACCAAAACATTTCTGCAGCGTTGAAGGTCCCCAAGAACACAGTGGACTCAATCATTCTTAAATGAAAGAAGTTTGGAACCACCAAGACTCTTCCTAGAGCTGGCCACCCGGCCAAACTGAGCAATTGGGGGAGAAGGGCCTTGGTCACGGAGGTGACCAAGAACCCGATGGTCACTGTGACAGAGCTCCAGACTTCCTCTGTGGAGATGGTTGTCCTTCTGGAAGGTTCTCCCATCTCTGCAGCACTCCACAAATCAAGCCTTTATGGTAGAGTGGCCAGACGGGAGCCATTCCTCAGTAAAAGGCACATGACAGCCCGCTTGGAGTTTGCCAAAAGGGACCTGAAGACTCTCAGACCATGAGAAACAAGATGCTTTGGTCTGATGAAACCAAGATTGAACTATTTGGCCTGAATGCCAAGCGTCACGTCTGGAGGAAACCTGGCACCATCCCTACGGTGAAACGTGGTGGTGGCAGCGTCATGCTGTGGGGATGTTTTTCAGCGGCAGGGACTGGGAGACTAGTCGGGATCGAGGGAAGATGATCGGAGCAAAGTACAGAGAGATCCTTGATGAAAACCCGCACCAGAGTGCTCAGGACCTCAGACTGGAGTGAAGGTTCACCTTCCAACAGGACAAAGACCCTAAGCACACAGCCAGGACAACGCAGGAGTGGCTTCGGGACGAGTCTCTGAATGTCCTTGAGTGTCCCAGCCAGAGCCCGGACTTGAACCGGATCGAACATCTCTGGAGAGACCTGAAAATAGCTGTGCCACAACGCTCCCCATCCAGCTTGAGAGGATCTGCAGAGAAGAATGGGAGAAACTCTAGGCTCCCGAGTGACGCAGCAGTCTAAGGCACTGCATCTCAGTGCTTGAGGCGTCACTACAGACACTCTGGTTTGATTCCAGGCTGTATCACAACCGGCCGTGATTGGGAGTCCCATAGGGTGGCGCACAATTGGCACAGCGTCGTCCGGGTTTGGCCGGTGTTAGGCCGTCACTATAAATAAGAATTTGTCCTTTACTGACTTGCCTAGTTAAATAAAAATAAAAACTCCCCAAATACAGATGTGCCAAGCTTCTATTGTCATTCCCAAGAAGACTGGAGGCTGTAATCGCTGCCAAAGGTGCTTCAACAAAGTATAGAGTTTTTAATTTAAAAAATATATATATTTGCAAAATGTCAACTTGTTTTTGCTTTATCGTCGTGTGTGTGTGTGTGTGTGTGTGTGTGTGTAGTGATGAGAAAAGAAAACTATTTAATCCATGTTAGAATAAGGCTGTAACGTAACAAAATGTGGAAAACGTCAAAGGGTCTGAATACTTTCCAAATGCACTGTAGTTGTTCTCTTGAGTCATTTATACTGGACCATCCAATTTTAAAGAAAAAAATTTACCCACACCTTGAAGTGTATTCTAGTATATTAATCTCTGTCAATCAATCAGTTTCCTATTTCCCCTCCCTGTGTGTGTGTCCAGTTTGAGGCGGACAGGAGGGCCTTCATCATCACCATCAACTCATTTGGTACGGAACTGTCTAAGGAGGACCGTGCCAAGCTGTTCCCCCACTGTGGCAAGCTGTACCCTGAGGGGCTGGCTCAGCTTGCCCGCGCTGACGACTACGAACAGGTCAAAGCTGTGGCCGACTACTACCCTGTAAGTTATACTACGATTAGTACTACCCTGTAAGTTACTGGTCCTTACTACTAGCCTAGCCTACTCTACTACCCTGTAAGTTACTGGTCCTTACTACTGCTACTACTAGCCTAGCCTACTGGCTACTACCCTGTCAGTTACTGGTCCTTACTACTGCTACTACTAGCCTAGCCTACTGGCTACTACCCTGTCAGTTACTGGTCCTTACTACTGCTACTACTAGCCTAGCCTACTACCCTGTCAGTTACTGGTCCTTACTACTGCTACTACTAGCCTAGCCTACTACCCTGTCAGTTACTGGTCCTTACTACTGCTACTACTAGCCTAGCCTACTACCCTGTCAGTTACTGGTCCTTACTACTGCTACTACTAGCCTAGCCTACTACCCTGTCAGTTACTGGTCCTTACTACTGCTACTACTGACTACTACCCTGTCAGTTACTGGTCCTTGCTACTACTAGCCTAGCCTACTACCCTGTCAGTTACTGGTCCTTACTACTAGCCTAGCCTACTACCCAAATCAAATAAAATGTATTTATATAGCCCTTCTTACATAAGCTGATATCTCAAAGTGCTGTACAGAAACCCAGCCTAAAACCCCAACAGCAAGCAATGCAGGTGTAGAAGCGGTGGCTAGGAAAAACTCCCTAGAAAGGCCAAAACCTAGGAAGAAACCTAGAGAGGAACCAGGCTATCAGGGGTGGCCAGTCCTCTTCTGGCTGTGCCGGGTGGAGATTATAACAGAACATGGCCAAGATGTTCAAATGTTCATAAATGACCAGCATGGTCAAATAATAATCACAGTTGTCGAGGGTGCAACAAGTCAGCACCTCAAGAGTAAATGTCAGTTGGCTTTTCATAGCCGATCATTGAGAGTATCTCTACCGCTCCTGCTGTTTCTAGAGAGTGGAAAACAGCAGGTCTGGGACAGGTAGCACGTCCAGTGAACAGGTCAGGGTTCTATAGCCGCAGGCAGAACAGTTGAAACTGGAGCAGCAGCACGGCCAGGTGGACTGGGGACAGCAAGGAGTCATCATGTCAGGTAGTCCTGAGGCATGGTCCTAGGGCTCAGGTCCTCCTTTTAGAAAGAAAGAGAGAATTAGAGCATACTTAAATTCACACAGGACACCAGATAAGACAGGAGAAATACTCCAGATATAACAGACTGACCCTAGCCCCCCGACACACAAACCACTGTGTCGGGGGGCTAGTTACTGGTCCTTACTACTGTTACTACTAGCCTACTACCCTGTAAGTTACTGGTCCTTACTACTGCTACTACTAGCCTACTGGCTATTACCCTGTCAGTTACTGGTCCTTACTACTGCTACTACTAGCCTAGCCTACTGGCTACTACCCTGTAAGTTACTGGTCCTTACTACTGCTACTGCTAGCCTAGCCTACTGGCTACAACCCTGTCAGTTACTGGTCCTTGCTACTACTAGCCTAGCCTGCTGGCTACTACCCTGTCAGTTACTGGTCCTTAATATCAGACAAAAGAAAAGTTGACATATTGTCAGGTATTCTGCATCATAAAGGGCTTCCACAGCAAGTCAAAGCTTTCCACTGGCTAGCCTAGCCAACCTGGGAGTCTGTCTGTCTACTGGATACTAATGTCACTATTATGCCACCCGGCATTACACCACAGGGCTTTACGCCACCCGGCATTACACCACAGGGCTT
The DNA here is from genome assembly GCF_965601325.2 of Salmo salar. Lineage (NCBI taxonomy): Eukaryota > Metazoa > Chordata > Actinopteri > Salmoniformes > Salmonidae > Salmo > Salmo salar. The sequence continues at coordinate 59,797,919 of NC_138301.1, forward strand.
TACGCCACCCGGCATTACACCACAGGGCTTTACGCCACCCGGCATTACGCCACAGGGCTTTACGCCACCCGGCATTACGCCACAGGGCTTTACGCCACCCGGCATTACGCCACAGGGCTTTACGCCACCCGGCATTACGCCACAGGGCTTTACGCCACAGGGCTTTACGCCACCCGGCTTTACGCCACAGGGCTTTACGCCACCCGGCATTACGCCACAGGGCTTTACGCCACCCGGCATTACGCCACCCGGCATTACGCCACCCGGCATTACGCCACAGGGCTTTACGCCACAGGGCTTTACGCCACCCGGTATTACACCACAGGGCTTTACACCAGTGCTTGGCCTAAAGACTCTAACCTGACCGGGCAGGCCAGGCTTGGATACGGAGTCTAACCTGACCGGGCAGGCCAGGCTTGGATACGGAGTCTAACCTGACCGGGCAGGCCAGGCTTGGATACGGAGTCTAACCTGACCGGGCAGGCCAGGCTTGGATACGGAGTCTAACCTGATCGGGCAGGCCAGGCTTGGATACGGAGTCTAACCTGACCGGGCAGGCCAGGCTTGGATACGGAGTCTAACCTGACCGGGCAGGCCCGGCTTGGATACGGAGTCTAACCTGACCAGTTACACTCAGCATCTCCACCAGCTGGACCAAGTCTTTTTCTATTCTGTGACCTGAACATCAATGACAAACATATAGGTCTATCCCATACGGTGAAGTACAGTCTAACAATGTGAGAACAAGTAGACAGCTTTACAGTCCATCTGCTATAGTAATATCCCTTAGATGAACAGTCACTTTACAGCTTTACAGTCCATCTGCTATAGTAATATCCCTTAGATGAGTAGTCACTTTACAGCTTTACAGTCCATCTGCTATAGTAATATCCCTTAGATGAACAGTCACTTTACAGCTTTACAGTCAGTCTGCTATAGTAATATCCCTTAGATGAAGAGTCACTTAGAGAAATACACCTGCTGTAAGGACATGGTATCAGTTTGTAGAACCAGGTGTGATACTGAGCACCTTCACCAAGTCTCGTTCTATTCTGTGACTGTGTTCTGTATTTAGAGAGGTACACCTGCTATAAGGACATGGTATCAGTTTGTAGAACCAGTTGATCTGAAGCAGAGGACCAATGAATATGCTCTCAATCCCCCAGCAATACATCTACCCTCCTACATCATCCTATTTGATGGTCCAAAACATATGGTGACCCAGCTCAGACTAGCTAACTCCTCTCCCGCTCTCTCTCTCTCCTCTTCTCTCAGGAATACAAGCTCCTGTTTGAGGGAGCAGGCAGCAACCCAGGGGACAAGACACTGGAGGACAGGTTCTTTGAGCATGAGGTGAGCAGTGCGACTCCTACATATCCACACACACACACTCCCCTCTCATCATAGTATTAACAGAACCCCCAAGGCCTAGGTGGGGGGTGGGTGGGGGGGGGGTGTAAGGTATGACCATATGGTATAAATCCGGCTTTTGAAGGTGTAGACTAGTTTTTAGGGGGGGGGGGGGGGGGGGTTGTTGGCTTTGTTCATATTGCATTGGTTTTTAGGCTGAACTATAGTCCAGTGTTTCTCAACCCAGTCTTCAGGGATCACTAGTTGTTTCACATGTTACACCACGTGGTGTTGAACCCAGTCTTCAGGGATCACTAGTTGTTTCACATGTTACACCACGTGGTGTTGAACCCAGTCTTCAGGGATCACTAGTTGTTTCACATGTTACACCACGTGGTGTTGAACCCAGTCTTCAGGGATCACTAGTTGTTTCACATGTTACACCACGTGGTGTTGAACCCAGTCTTCAGGGATCACTAGTTGTTTTACGTGTTACACCACGTGGTGTTAAACCCAGTCTTCAGGGATCACTAGTTGTTTCACATATTACACCACGTGGTGTTGAACCCCCCCCAGTGTCCTCGTTAACCCCCGGTGTCCTCGATTAACCCACCACCCTGATGTGCTGTGTCCTGCAGGTGAAGCTGAACAAGCTGGCGTTTCTGAACCAGTTCCACTTCAGTGTGTTCTATGCCTACGTCAAGCTGAAGGAGCAGGAGTGTAGGAACATCGTGTGGATCGCTGAGTGTATCGCACAGAGGCACCGCGCCAAGATAGACAACTACATCCCCATCTTCTGATCTGAACACACACACACACACACACACACACACACACACACACACCACACACACACACACACACACACACACACACACACACACACACCAGTACCTCCCTACATTCTGATACAGACACACACACACACCAGTACCTCCCTACATTCTGATCTGAACACACTCATCTCTCTCTTCTAATCCCACGTATCCATCCTTCCACAGCTTCTCTCCGATCCACAGTTACTATACAGTCGCTGGTCCTAATAACAAACACATGTATCTTCTAATCTGAGATTGACAACTCTTCTTTCTATAGCTGAGTGATGCCATGTCTAGTCCTTCTACATTAGGACTGGTAAATGTGCTCCAACTCCCATTTTGTTTTTGTCTCTTCATGGACAGATGCTAAATACCAGCTGTCCTCTACCGCTGGCGTTCAACCAGTGACCTAATTTAACAAGGTTTTGATTTTATTTCTGAAAGATACTGCTCCTTCTATAACACACATGGGTCAAAGTGACTTCTTCAGAAGAGCACACTGGTTCCTCCTCTGAGACATTCCCCCAGCCAGCCAGCCAACTCCACTAAGGAATGATGGGATGGCTACTTGCTGCTTTTGACCAATCATCGGCACTGTCTATTGTGCCCAGGAAGTGAACGTGTCAACAGCAGGTTCACTTCAGACAGAAACCCATTCCATCTCTCAGCTTTAGGATCTCATCCTTTTGACTTTAGTTGGAGTGGATCAGATATTGAGTCCAGTGTGAATCTGTCACCCCGTTGAAAGGTATTTTTTTCCCTAGCTGGTTGCTTGTTCTGGCAATGTACTATACTGTCTTGATTGGTTGAGTGTGTTTTGTTTTTGTAGTCGCTATAGAAGTGAAGCGACTCTTTACATTCAGCAGTTTAAGTGTGTGTGCGTCTCTAATTGAACCCTATTCACCTAGTACACTTAGTTTGACCATGGAACCCTATTCACTAATTAGTGCACTTAGTTTGACCATGGACCCCTATCCACTAAGTAATACACTTAGTTTCACCAGGGGCCTATATGGTTTTGGTCCACAGTAGTGAACTGTATATGGTTCCATCTGGGACAGCTCCAGATACTGTGATGTACAATATCCATAGATGGAGAAGCAGAGTTTACTGAATAATTTTCACCCTCCTGATTTATATTTTCTGTTCTCTGAAAAGGATATGTGTGTGTGTGTGGATTATGTCCTTTTCTTTATAAATAATACGTGTGTAGGAATTCTGTCCTATTGTAAATGAGATGACTGGACCTGAACAGTCCAGGTATTATTACAAATTACATCCTGGGTTGAAATAGATGTTATGTGCTTATATATGAAAAAAAGAGAAGCGAATGTGATGTTTAAACTACAAGGATATATATATATTTCAAAATGACTTTAATGATTTGTATTTCTTTTTGGCATGATGTAAAAATCCATGTCTCGCTGTCATGGTCCTGTTAAAATGAGTTCTGTGTCTTATTTGTGAAATGTGTTGTAAAATGTAATAAATACTACATGGAAACAAATTGGTTTCAGTGCAAAAAGAAAGCGAAGCCTGTTCAAATCAACTAGTTATTCACTACCGTGTACTAGTAAAGAAAACCTGGGCTTTAGGACATCTTTAATCAACTAGTTATTCACTACCGTGTACTAGTAAAGACAACCTGGGCTTTAGGTCATCTTAATGAACTAGATATTTACTACCGTGTACTAGTAAAGACAACCTGGGCTTTAGGTCATCTTTAGTAAACTGGTTTATTTTCCTAAAAGCCTACACACATGAGATACTGTATTTGTAGTAGTGTGTCACAATACAGACCCTGCTTCAATGAAAATACATTGTGATGTTTGACTATGGCTGTTCAGATGTTATTTTCCCTACTACAGCGGCGATGGGCTCTAGACGGATGCCGGTATTGAGTTTTCTTATGGAACGCTGTCCGTTGCTTTTCCTTGACCCCTGGCTTCTCTCCTCGCCTTTCCATCCAGTGGGTTTCGAGAAGAAGGTGAGAGGACATGAGGAATCAAAGAGATTCTGCCTATTGTATGTTTCAGAGGTCCAGCAGTAGTATCATGGTGAAGATATTGTGATGACACTCAATGAAGACTACTATAGAAGACTAGAACAGACTGGTACCATCATAAGACTAGAACAGACTGGTACCATCATAAGACTATTATAGAAGACTAGAACAGACTGGTACCATCATAAGACTATTATAGAAGACTAGAACAGACTGGTACCATCATAAGACTATTATAGAAGACTAGAACAGACTGGTACCATCATAAGACTATTATAGAACACTAGAACAGACTGGTACCATCATAAGACTATTATAGAACACTAGAACAGACTGGTACCATCATAAGACTATTATAGAAGACTAGAACAGACTGCTGCATCATAAGGCTAGAACAGACTGGTACCATCATAAGGCTATTATAGAAGACTATAACAGACTGGTACCATCATAAGGCTAGAACAGACTGGTAGCATCATAAGGCTATTATAGAAGACTAGAACAGACTGATACCATCATAAGGCTAGAACAGACTGGTACCATCATAAGGCTATTATAGAAGACTAGAACAGACTGGTACCATCATAAGACTATTATAGAAGACTAGAACAGACTGGTACCATCATAAGACTATTATAGAAGACTAGAACAGACTGATACCATCATAAGGCTAGAACAGACTGGTACCATCATAAGGCTATTATAGAAGACTAGAACAGACTGGTACCATCATAAGACTATTATAGAAGACTAGAACAGACTGGTACCATCATAGGACTAGAACAGACTGGTACCATCATAAGGCTATTATAGAAGACTAGAACAGACTGGTACCATCATAAGGCTACTATAGAAGACTAGAACAGACTGGTACCATCATAAGGCTATTATAGAAGACTAGAACAGACTGGTACCATCATAAGGCTATTATAGAAGACTAGAACAGACTGGTACCATCATAAGACTATTATAGAAGACTAGAGCAGACTGGTACCATCATAAGACTATTATAGAAGACTAGAACAGACTGGTACAATCATAAGGCTAGAACAGACTTGTACCATCATAAGACTAGAACAGACTGGTACCATCATAAGGCTATTATAGAAGACTAGAACAGACTGGTACCATCATAAGACTAGTAGAGACTGGTACCATCATGAGGCTAGAACAGACTGGTACCATCATAAGGCTATTATAGAACACTAGAACAGACTGGTACCATCATAAGGCTATTATAGAACACTAGAACAGACTGGTACCATCATAAGGATATTATAGAAGACTAGAACAGACTGGTACCATCATAAGGCTATTATAGAAGACTAGAACAGACTGGTACCATCATAAGGATATTATAGAAGACTAGAACAGACTGGTACCATCATAAGACTAGAACAGACTGCTACCATCATAAGGCTATTATAGAAGACAAGAACAGAATGGTACCATCATAAGGCTAGTATAGAAGACTAGAACAGACTGGTACCATCATAAGGCTAGAACAGACTGGTACCATCATAAGACTAGAACAGACTGGTACCATCATAGGACTAGAACAGACTGGTACCATCATAAGGCTATTATAGAAGACTAGAACAGACTGGTACCATCATAAGACTAGTAGAGACTGGTACCATCATAAGGCTATTAAAGAAGACTAGAACAGACTGGTACCATCATAAGGCTATTATAGAAGACTAGAACAGACTGGTACCATCATAAGACTATTATAGAATACTAGAACAGACTTGTACCATCATAAGACTAGAACAGACTGGTACCACCATAAGACTAGAACAGACTGGTACCATCATAAGGCTATTATAGAAGACTAGAACAGACTGGTACCATCATAAGGCTATTATAGAAGACTAGAACAGACTGGTACCATCATAAGGCTATTATAGAAGACGAGAACAGACTGGTACCATGATAAGGCTATTATTGAAGACTAGAACAGACTGGTACCATCATAAGGCTAGAACAGACTGGTACCATCATAAGAATATTATAGAAGACTAGAACAGACTGGTACCAATCATCAGACTGGTACCATCATAAGACTAGTACCATCATAAGACTAGAACAGACTGGTACCATCATAAGGCTATTATAGAAGACTAGAACAGACTGGTACCCTCATAAGGCTACTATAGAAGACTAGAACAGACTGGTACCATCATAAGGCTATTATAGAAGACTAGAACAGACTGGTACCATCATAAGGCTAGAACAGACTGGTACCATCATAAGACTATTATAGAAGACTAGAACAGACTGGTACCATCATAAGGCTAGAACAGACTGGTACCATCATAAGGCTGTTATAGAACACTAGAACAGACTGGTACCATCATAAGGCTAGAACAGACTGGTACCATCATAAGACTATTATAGAAGACTAGAACAGACTGGTACCATCATAAGGCTAGAACAGACTGGTACCATCATAAGGCTGTTATAGAAGACTAGAACAGACTGGTACCATCATAAGGCTAGAACAGACTGGTACCATTATAAGGCTATTATAGAAGACTAGAACAGACTGGTACCATCATAAGGCTATTATAGAAGACTAGAACAGACTGGTACCATCATAAGACTATTATAGAAGACTAGAACAGACTGATACCATCATAAGGCTAGAACAGACTGGTACCATCATAAGGCTATTATAGAAGACTAGAACAGACTGGTACCATCATAAGACTATTATAGAAGACTAGAACAGACTGGTACCATCATAAAGCTATTATAGAAGACTAGAACAGACTGGTACCATCATAAAGCTAGAACATACTGGTATCATCATAAGACTATTATAGAAGACTAGAACAGACAAGTACCATCATAAGGCTATTATAGACGACTAGAACAGACAAGTACCATCATAAGGCTATTATAGAAGACTAGAACAGACTGGTACCATCATAAGGCTAGAACAGACTGGTACCATCATAAGACTATTATAGAAGACTAGAACAGACTGGTACCATCATAAGACTATTATAGAAGACTAGAACATACTGGTACCATCATGAGGCTAGAACAGACTGGTACCATCATAAGGCTATTATAGAAGACTAGAACAGACTGGTACCATCATAAGAATATTATAGAAGACTAGAACAGACTGGTACCAATCATCAGACTGGTACCATCATAAGACTAGTACCATCATAAGACTAGAACAGACTGGTACCATCATAAGGCTATTATAGAAGACTAGAACAGACTGGTACCCTCATAAGGCTACTATAGAAGACTAGAACAGACTGGTACCATCATAAGGCTACTATAGAAGACTAGAACAGACTGGTACCATCATAAGGCTATTATAGAAGACTAGAACAGACTGGTACCATCACAAGACTAGTATAGAAGACTAGAACAGACTGGTACTATCATAAGACTATTATAGAAGACTAGAACAGACTGGTACAATCATAAGGCTATTATAGAAGACTAGAACAGACTGGTACCATCATAAGACTATTATAGAAGACTAGAACAGACTGGTACCATCATAAGGCTATTATAGAAGACTAGAACAGACTGGTACCATCATAAGACTATTATAGAAGACTAGAACAGACTTGTACCATCATAAGACTAGAACAGACTGGTACCACCATAAGACTAGAACAGACTGGTACCATCATAAGACTAGAACAGACTGGTACCATCATAAGGCTAGAACAGACTGGTACCATCATAAGACTAGAACAGACTGGTACCATCATAAGGCTATTATAGAAGACTAGAACAGACTGGTACCATCATAAGGCTATTACAGAAGACTAGAACAGACTGGTACCATCATAAGGCTATTATAGAAGACTAGAACAGACTGGTACCATCATAAGACTAGTAGAGACTGGTACCATCATAAGACTAGAACAGACTGGTACCATCATAAGGCTATTATAGAAGACTAGAACAGACTGGTACCATCATAAGACTATTATAGATGACTAGAACAGACTGGTACCATCATAAGGCTATTAAAGAAGACTAGAACAGACTGGTACCATCATAAGGCTATTATAGAAGACTAGAACAGACTGGTACCATCATAAGACTATTATAGAATACTAGAACAGACTTGTACCATCATAAGACTAGAACAGACTGGTACCACCATAAGACTATTATAGAAGACTAGAACAGACTGGTACCATCATAAGGCTATTATAGAAGACTAGAACAGACTGGTACCATCATAAGGCTATTATAGAAGACGAGAACAGACTGGTACCATCATAAGGCTATTATAGAAGACTAGAACAGACTGGTACCATCATAAGGCTATTATAGAAGACGAGAACAGACTGGTACCATGATAAGGCTATTATTGAAGACTAGAACAGACTGGTACCATCATAAGGCTATTATAGAAGACTAGAACAGACTGGTACCATCATAAGAATATTATAGAAGACTAGAACAGACTGGTACCAATCATCAGACTGGTACCATCATAAGACTAGTACCATCATAAGACTAGAACAGACTGGTACCATCATAAGGCTATTATAGAAGACTAGAACAGACTGGTACCCTCATAAGGCTACTATAGAAGACTAGAACAGACTGGTACCATCATAAGACTAGTATAGAAGACTAGAACAGACTGGTACCATCATAAGGCTATTATAGAAGACTAGAACAGACTGGTACCATCATAAGGCTATTATAGAAGACGAGAACAGACTGGTACCATGATAAGGCTATTATTGAAGACTAGAACAGACTGGTACCATCATAAGAATATTATAGAAGACTAGAACAGACTGGTACCATCATAAGGCTAGTATAGAAGACTAGAACAGACTGGTACCATCATAAGGCTATTATAGAAGACTAGAACAGACTGGTACCATCATAAGACTATTATAGAAGACTAGAACAGACTGGTACCATCATAAGGCTATTATAGAAGACTAGAACAGACTGGTACCATCATAAGGCTATTATAGAAGACTAGAACAGACTGGTACCATCATAAGGCTAGTATAGAAGACTAGAACAGACTGGTACCATCACAAGACTAGTATAGAAGACTAGAACAGACTGGTACCATCATAAGGCTATTATAGAAGACTAGAACAGAATGGTACCATCATAAGACTATTATAGAAGACTAGAACAGACTAGTACCATCATAAGACTAGAACAGACTGGTACCACCATAAGACTAGAACAGACTGGTACCATCATAAGACTATTATAGAACACTAGAACAGACTGGTACCATCATAAGGCTATTATAGAAGACTAGAACAGACTGGTACCATCATCAGAATAGTATAGAAGACAAGAACAGACTGGTACCAATCATAAGACTAGAACAGACTGGTACCATCATAAGACTATTATAGAAGACTAGAACAGACTGGTACCATCATAAGGCTATTATAGAAGACTAGAACAGACTGGTACCATCCTAAGGCTATTATAGAAGACTAGAACAGACTGGTACCATCATAAGGCTATTATAGAAGACTAGAACAGACTGGTACCATCATAAGACTAGAACAGACTGGTACCATCTGAAGACTATTATAGAACACTGGAACAGACTGGTACCATCATAAGGCTAGAACAGACTGGTACCATCATAAGACTATTATAGAACACTGGAACAGACTGGTACCATCATAAGGCTAGAACAGACTGGTACCATCATAAGACTATTATAGAAGACTAGAACAGACTGGTACCATCATAAGGCTAGAACAGACTGGTACCATCATAAGGCTGTTATAGAAGACTAGAACACACTGGTACCATCATAAGGCTAGAACAGACTGGTACCATTATAAGGCTATTATAGAAGACTAGAACAGACTGATACCATCATAAGGCTAGAACAGACTGGTACCATCATAAGGCTATTATAGAAGACTAGAACAGACTGGTACCATCATAAGACTATTATAGAAGACTAGAACAGACTGGTACCATCATAAAGCTAGAACATACTGGTATCATCATAAGACTATTATAGACGACTAGAACATACTGGTACCATCATAAGGCTATTATAGAAGACTAGAACAGACAAGTACCATCATAAGGCTATTATAGAAGACTAGAACAGACTGGTACCATCATAAGGCTATTATAGAAGACTAGAACAGACTGGTACCATCATAAGACTATTATAGAAGACTAGAGCAGACTGGTACCATCATAAGACTATTATAGAAGACTAGAGCAGACTGGTACCATCATAAGACTATTATAGAAGACTAGAACAGACTGGTACCATCATAAGGCTAGAACAGACTGGTACCATCATAAGACTATTATAGAAGACTAGAACATACTGGTACCATCATGAGGCTAGAACAGACTGGTACCATCATAAGGCTATTATAGAAGACTAGAACAGACTGGTACCATCATAAGAATATTATAGAAGACTAGAACAGACTGGTACCAATCATCAGACTGGTACCATCATAAGACTAGTACCATCATAAGACTAGAACAGACTGGTACCATCATAAGGCTATTATAGAAGACTAGAACAGACTGGTACCCTCATAAGGCTACTATAGAAGACTAGAACAGACTGGTACCATCATAAGGCTACTATAGAAGACTAGAACAGACTGGTACCATCACAAGACTAGTATAGAAGACTAGAACAGACTGGTACTATCATAAGACTATTATAGAAGACTAGAACAGACTGGTACAATCATAAGGCTATTATAGAAGACTAGAACAGACTGGTACCATCATAAGACTATTATAGAAGACTAGAACAGACTGGTACCATCATAAGGCTATTATAGAAGACTAGAACAGACTGGTACCATCATAAGACTATTATAGAAGACTAGAACAGACTTGTACCATCATAAGACTAGAACAGACTGGTACCACCATAAGACTAGAACAGACTGGTACCATCATAAGACTAGAACAGACTGGTACCATCATAAGGCTAGAACAGACTGGTACCATCATAAGACTAGAACAGACTGGTACCATCATAAGGCTATTATAGAAGACTAGAACAGACTGGTACCATCATAAGGCTATTACAGAAGACTAGAACAGACTGGTACCATCATAAGGCTATTATAGAAGACTAGAACAGACTGGTACCATCATAAGGATATTATAGAAGACTAGAACAGACTGGTACCATCATAAGACTAGAACAGACTGCTACCATCATAAGGCTATTATAGAAGACAAGAACAGACTGGTACCATCATAAGACTAGAACAGACTGGTACCATCATAGGACTAGAACAGACTGGTACCATCATAAGGCTATTATAGAAGACTAGAACAGACTGGTACCATCATAAGACTAGTAGAGACTGGTACCATCATAAGACTAGAACAGACTGGTACCATCATAAGGCTATTATAGAAGACTAGAACAGACTGGTACCATCATAAGACTATTATAGATGACTAGAACAGACTGGTACCATCATAAGGCTATTAAAGAAGACTAGAACAGACTGGTACCATCATAAGGCTACTATAGAAGACTAGAACAGACTGGTACCATCACAAGACTAGTATAGAAGACTAGAACAGACTGGTACTATCATAAGACTATTATAGAAGACTAGAACAGACTGGTACAATCATAAGGCTATTATAGAAGACTAGAACAGACTGGTACCATCATAAGACTATTATAGAAGACTAGAACAGACTGGTACCATCATAAGGCTATTATAGAAGACTAGAACAGACTGGTACCATCATAAGACTATTATAGAAGACTAGAACAGACTTGTACCATCATAAGACTAGAACAGACTGGTACCACCATAAGACTAGAACAGACTGGTACCATCATAAGACTAGAACAGACTGGTACCATCATAAGGCTAGAACAGACTGGTACCATCATAAGACTAGAACAGACTGGTACCATCATAAGGCTATTATAGAAGACTAGAACAGACTGGTACCATCATAAGGCTATTACAGAAGACTAGAACAGACTGGTACCATCATAAGGCTATTATAGAAGACTAGAACAGACTGGTACCATCATAAGGATATTATAGAAGACTAGAACAGACTGGTACCATCATAAGACTAGAACAGACTGCTACCATCATAAGGCTATTATAGAAGACAAGAACAGACTGGTACCATCATAAGACTAGAACAGACTGGTACCATCATAGGACTAGAACAGACTGGTACCATCATAAGGCTATTATAGAAGACTAGAACAGACTGGTACCATCATAAGACTAGTAGAGACTGGTACCATCATAAGACTAGAACAGACTGGTACCATCATAAGGCTATTATAGAAGACTAGAACAGACTGGTACCATCATAAGACTATTATAGATGACTAGAACAGACTGGTACCATCATAAGGCTATTAAAGAAGACTAGAACAGACTGGTACCATCATAAGGCTATTATAGAAGACTAGAACAGACTGGTACCATCATAAGACTATTATAGAATACTAGAACAGACTTGTACCATCATAAGACTAGAACAGACTGGTACCACCATAAGACTATTATAGAAGACGAGAACAGACTGGTACCATCATAAGGCTATTATAGAAGACGAGAACAGACTGGTACCATCATAAGGCTATTATAGAAGACGAGAACAGACTGGTACCATGATAAGGCTATTATTGAAGACTAGAACAGACTGGTACCATCATAAGGCTATTATAGAAGACTAGAACAGACTGGTACCATCATAAGGCTATTATAGAAGACGAGAACAGACTGGTACCATCATAAGGCTATTATAGAAGACTAGAACAGACTGGTACCATCATAAGGCTATTATAGAAGACGAGAACAGACTGGTACCATGATAAGGCTATTATTGAAGACTAGAACAGACTGGTACCATCATAAGGCTATTATAGAAGACTAGAACAGACTGGTACCATCATAAGAATATTATAGAAGACTAGAACAGACTGGTACCAATCATCAGACTGGTACCATCATAAGACTAGTACCATCATAAGACTAGAACAGACTGGTACCATCATAAGGCTATTATAGAAGACTAGAACAGACTGGTACCCTCATAAGGCTACTATAGAAGACTAGAACAGACTGGTACCATCATAAGACTAGTATAGAAGACTAGAACAGACTGGTACCATCATAAGGCTATTATAGAAGACTAGAACAGACTGGTACCATCATAAGGCTATTATAGAAGACGAGAACAGACTGGTACCATGATAAGGCTATTATTGAAGACTAGAACAGACTGGTACCATCATAAGAATATTATAGAAGACTAGAACAGACTGGTACCATCATAAGGCTAGTATAGAAGACTAGAACAGACTGGTACCATCATAAGGCTATTATAGAAGACTAGAACAGACTGGTACCATCATAAGACTATTATAGAAGACTAGAACAGACTGGTACCATCATAAGGCTATTATAGAAGACTAGAACAGACTGGTACCATCATAAGGCTATTATAGAAGACTAGAACAGACTGGTACCATCATAAGGCTAGTATAGAAGACTAGAACAGACTGGTACAATCACAAGACTAGTATAGAAGACTAGAACAGACTGGTACCATCATAAGGCTATTATAGAAGACTAGAACAGAATGGTACCATCATAAGACTATTATAGAAGACTAGAACAGACTTGTACAATCATAAGACTAGAACAGACTGGTACCACCATAAGACTAGAACAGACTGGTACCATCATAAGACTATTATAGAACACTAGAACAGACTGGTACCATCATAAGGCTATTATAGAAGACTAGAACAGACTGGTACCATCATCAGAATAGTATAGAAGACAAGAACAGACTGGTACCAATCATAAGACTAGAACAGACTGGTACCATCATAAGACTATTATAGAAGACTAGAACAGACTGGTACCATCATAAGACTATTATAGAAGACTAGAACAGACTGGTACCATCATAAGGCTATTATAGAAGACTAGAACAGACTGGTACCATCATAAGACTAGAACAGACTGGTACCATCATAAGACTATTATAGAACACTGGAACAGACTGGTACCATCATAAGGCTAGAACAGACTGGTACCATCATAAGACTATTATAGAAGACTAGAACAGACTGGTACCATCATAAGGCTAGAACAGACTGGTACCATCATAAGGCTGTTATAGAAGACTAGAACAGACTGGTACCATCATAAGGCTAGAACAGACTGGTACCATTATAAGGCTATTATAGAAGACTAGAACAGACTGATACCATCATAAGGCTAGAACAGACTGGTACCATCATAAGGCTATTATAGAAGACTAGAACAGACTGGTACCATCATAAGACTATTATAGAAGACTAGAACAGACTGGTACCATCATAAAGCTAGAACATACTGGTATCATCATAAGACTATTATAGACGACTAGAACATACTGGTACCATCATAAGGCTATTATAGAAGACTAGAACAGACAAGTACCATCATAAGGCTATTATAGAAGACTAGAACAGACTGGTACCATCATAAGACTATTATAGAAGACTAGAACAGACTGGTACCATCATAAGACTATTATAGAAGACTAGAGCAGACTGGTACCATCATAAGACTATTATAGAAGACTAGAACAGACTGGTACCATCATAAGGCTAGAACAGACTGGTACCATCATAAGACTATTATAGAAGACTAGAACATACTGGTACCATCATGAGGCTAGAACAGACTGGTACCATCATAAGGCTATTATAGAAGACTAGAACAGACTGTTACCATCATAAGAATATTATAGAAGACTAGAACAGACTGGTACCAATCATCAGACTGGTACCATCATAAGACTAGTACCATCATAAGACTAGAACAGACTGGTACCTTCATAAGGCTATTATAGAAGACTAGAACAGACTGGTACCCTCATAAGGCTACTATAGAAGACTAGAACAGACTGGTACCATCATAAGGCTACTATAGAAGACTAGAACAGACTGGTACCATCACAAGACTAGTATAGAAGACTAGAACAGACTGGTACCATCATAAGACTATTATAGAAGACTAGAACAGACTGGTACCATCATAAGGCTATTATAGAAGACTAGAACAGACTGGTACCATCATAAGGCTATTATAGAAGACTAGAACAGACTGGTACCATCATAAGACTATTATAGAAGACTAGAACAGACTTGTATCATCATAAGACTAGAACAGACTGGTACCACCATAAGACTAGAACAGACTGGTACCATCATAAGGCTATTATAGAAGACTAGAACAGACTGGTACCATCATGAGGCTAGAACAGACTGGTACCATCATAAGGCTATTATAGAACACTAGAACAGACTGGTACCATCATAAGGCTATTATAGAAGACTAGAACAGACTGGTACCATCATAAGGCTATTACAGAAGACTAGAACAGACTGGTACCATCATAAGGCTATTATAGAAGACTAGAACAGACTGGTACCATCATAAGGATATTATAGAAGACTAGAACAGACTGGTACCATCATAAGACTAGAACAGACTGCTACCATCATAAGGCTATTATAGAAGACAAGAACAGAATGGTACCATCATAAGGCTAGTATAGAAGACTAGAACAGACTGGTACCATCATAAGGCTAGAACAGACTGGTACCATCATAAGACTAGAACAGACTGGTACCATCATAGGACTAGAACAGACTGGTACCATCATAAGGCTATTATAGAAGACTAGAACAGACTGGTACCATCATAAGACTATTATAGAAGACTAGAACAGACTGGTACCATCATAAGGCTATTAAAGAAGACTAGAACAGACTGTTACCATCATAAGGCTATTATAGAAGACTAGAACAGACTGGTACCATCATAAGACTATTATAGAATACTAGAACAGACTTGTACCATCATAAGACTAGAACAGACTGGTACCACCATAAGACTAGAACAGACTGGTACCATCATAAGGCTATTATAGAAGACTAGAACAGACTGGTACCATCATAAGGCTATTATATAAGACTAGAACAGACTGGTACCATCATAAGGCTATTATAGAAGACGAGAACAGACTGGTACCATGATAAGGCTATTATTGAAGACTAGAACAGACTGGTACCATCATAAGGCTATTATAGAAGACTAGAACAGACTGGTACCATCATAAGAATATTATAGAAGACTAGAACAGACTGGTACCAATCATCAGACTGGTACCATCATAAGACTAGTACCATCATAAGACTAGAACAGACTGGTACCATCATAAGGCTATTATAGAAGACTAGAACAGACTGGTACCCTCATAAGGCTACTATAGAAGACTAGAACAGACTGGTACCATCATAAGGCTATTATAGAAGACTAGAACAGACTGGTACCATCATAAGACTATTATAGAAGACTAGAACAGACTTGTACCATCATAAGACTAGAACAGACTGGTACCACCATAAGACTAGAACAGACTGGTACCATCATAAGGCTATTATAGAAGACTAGAACAGACTGGTACCATCATAAGACTAGAACAGACTGGTACCATCATAAGACTATTATAGAACACTAGAACAGACTGGTACCATCATAAGACTATTATAGAAGACAAGAACAGACTGGTACCATCATAAGGCTAGAACAGACTGGTACCATCATAAGGCTATTATAGAAGACTAGAACAGACTGGTACCATCATAAGGCTAGAACAGACTGGTACCATCATAAGGCTATTATAGAAGACTAGAACAGACTGGTACCATCATCAGAATAGTATAGAAGACAAGAACAGACTGGTACCAATCATAAGACTAGAACAGACTGGTACCATCATAAGACTATTATAGAAGACTAGAACAGACTGGTACCATCATAAGGCTAGTATAGAAGACTAGAACAGACTGGTACCATCATAAGACTATTATAGAAGACTAGAACAGACTGGTACCATCATAAGACTTGAACAGACTGGTACCATCAGAAGACTAGAACAGACTGGTACCATCATAAGACTATTATATAGAAGACTAGAACAGACTGGTACCATCATAAAGCTAGAACATACTGGTATCATCATAAGGCTATTATAGAAGACTAGAACAGACAAGTACCATCATAAGGCTATTATAGAAGACTAGAACAGACTGGTACCATCATAAGACTAGAACAGACTGGTACCATCATAAGGCTATTATAGAAGACAAGAACAGAATGGTACCATCATAAGGCTAGTATAGAAGACTAGAACAGACAGGTACCATCATAAGGCTAGAACAGACTGGTACCATCATAAGACTAGAACAGACTGGTACCATCATAGGACTAGAACAGACTGGTACCATCATAAGGCTATTATAGAAGACTAGAACAGACTGGTACCATCATAAGACTAGTAGAGACTGGTACCATCATAAGACTAGAACAGACTGGTACCATCATAAGACTAGAACAGACTTGTACCATCATAAGGCTATTATAGAAGACTAGAATAGACTGGTACTATCATAAGACTAGAACAGACTGGTACCATCATAAGACTAGAACAGACTGGTACCATCATAAGACTAGAACAGACTGGTACCATCATAAGGCTATTATAGAAGACTAGAACAGACTGGTACCATCATAAGACTATTATAGAAGACTAGAACATACTGGTACCATCATAAGGCTACTATAGAAGACTAGAACAGACTGGTACCATCACAAGACTAGTATAGAAGACTAGAACAGACTGGTACCATCATAAGACTATTAAAGAAGACTAGAACAGAATGGTACCAATCATCAGACTGGTACCATCATAAGACTAGTACCATCATAAGACTAGAACAGACTGGTACCATCATAAGGCTATTATAGAAGACTAGAACAGACTGGTACCCTCATAAGGCTACTATAGAAGACTAGAACAGACTGGTACCATCATAAGGCTACTATAGAAGACTAGAACAGACTGGTACCATCACAAGACTAGTATAGAAGACTAGAACAGACTGGTACCATCATAAGACTATTATAGAAGACTAGAACAGACTGGTACCATCATAAGGCTATTATAGAAGACTAGAACAGACTGGTACCATCATAAGGCTATTATAGAAGACTAGAACAGACTGGTACCATCATAAGACTATTATAGAAGACTAGAACAGACTTGTACCATCATAAGACTAGAACAGACTGGTACCACCATAAGACTAGAACAGACTGGTACCATCATAAGGCTATTATAGAAGACTAGAACAGACTGGTACCATCATAAGACTAGAACAGACTGGTACCATCATAAGACTATTATAGAAGACTAGAACAGACTGGTACCATCATAAGGCTAGAACAGACTGGTACCATCATAAGGCTATTATAGAAGACTAGAACAGACTGGTACCATCATAAGGCTAGAACAGACTGGTACCATCATAAGGCTATTATAGAAGACTAGAACAGACTGGTACCATCATCAGAATAGTATAGAAGACAAGAACAGACTGGTACCAATCATAAGACTAGAACAGACTGGTACCATCATAAGACTATTATAGAAGACTAGAACAGACTGGTACCATCATAAGGCTAGTATAGAAGACTAGAACAGACTGGTACCATCATAAGACTATTATAGAAGACTAGAACAGACTGGTACCATCATAAGGCTATTATAGAAGACTAGAACAGACTGGTACCATCATAAGGCTATTATAGAAGACTAGAACAGACTGGTACCATCTTAAGACTATTATAGAAGACTAGAACAGACTTGTACCATCATAAGACTAGAACAGACTGGTACCACCATAAGACTAGAACAGACTGGTACCATCAAAAGGCTATTATAGAAGACTAGAACAGACTGGTACCATCATAAGACTAGAACAGACTGGTACCATCATAAGGCTAGAACAGACTGGTACCATCATAAGACTATTATAGATCACTAGAACAGACTGGTACCATCATAAGGCTAGAACAGACTGGTACCATCATAAGACTATTATAGAAGACTAGAACAGACTGGTACCATCATAAGGCTAGAACAGACTGGTACCATCATAAGGCTATTATAGAAGACTAGAACAGACTGGTACCATCATAAGGCTAGAACAGACTGGTACCATCATCAGGCTATTATAGAAGTCTAGAACAGACTGATACCATCATAAGGCTAGAACAGACTGGTACCATCATAAGGCTATTATAGAAGACTAGAACAGACTGGTACCATCATAAGGCTAGAACAGACTGGTACCATTATAAGGCTATTATAGAAGACTAGAACATACTGGTACCATCAAAGGACTGTTATAGAAGACTAGAACAGACTGATACCATCATAAGGCTAGAACAGACTGGTACCATCATAAGGCTATTATAGAAGACTAGAACAGACTGGTACCATCATAAGACTATTATAGAAGACTAGAACAGACTGGTACCATCATAAAGCTAGAACATACTGGTATCATCATAAGACTATTATAGACGACTAGAACATACTGGTACCATCATAAGGCTATTATAGAAGACTAGAACAGACAAGTACCATCATAAGGCTATTATAGAAGACTAGAACAGACTGGTACCATCATAAGGCTATTATAGAAGACTAGAACAGACTGGTACCATCATAAGACTATTATAGAAGACTAGAGCAGACTGGTACCATCATAAGACTATTATAGAAGACTAGAGCAGACTGGTACCATCATAAGACTATTATAGAAGACTAGAACAGACTGGTACCATCATAAGGCTAGAACAGACTGGTACCATCATAAGACTATTATAGAAGACTAGAACATACTGGTACCATCATGAGGCTAGAACAGACTGGTACTATCATAAGGCTATTATAGAACACTAGAACAGACTGGTACCATCATAAGGCTATTATAGAAGACTAGAACAGACTGGTACCATCATAAGGCTAGAACAGACTGGTACCATCATAAGACTAGAACAGACTGGTACCATCATAGGACTAGAACAGACTGGTACCATCATAAGGCTATTATAGAAGACTAGAACAGACTGGTACCATCATAAGACTAGTAGAGACTGGTACCATCATAAGACTAGAACAGACTGGTACCATCATAAGACTAGAACAGACTTGTACCATCATAAGGCTATTATAGAAGACTAGAACAGACTGGTACCATCATAAGACTATTATAGAAGACTAGAACAGAGTGGTACCATCATAAGGCTAGAACAGACTGGTACCATCATAAGGCTATTATAGAAGACTAGAATAGACAAGTACCATCATAAGGCTATTATAGAAGACTAGAACAGACTGGTACCATCATAAGGCTATTATAGAAGACTAGAACAGACTGGTACCATCATAAGACTATTATAGAAGACTAGAGCAGACTGGTACCATCATAAGACTATTATAGAAGACTAGAGCAGACTGGTACCATCATAAGACTATTATAGAAGACTAGAATAGACTGGTACTATCATAAGACTAGAACAGACTGGTACCATCATAAGACTAGAACAGACTGGTACGATCATGAGACTAGAACAGACTGGTACCATCATAAGGCTATTATAGAAGACTAGAACAGACTGGTACCATCATAAGACTATTATAGAAGACTAGAACAGACTGGTACCATCATAAGACTATTATAGAAGACTAGAACAGAGTGGTACCATCATAAGGCTAGAACAGACTGGTACCATCATAAGGCTATTATAGAAGACTAGAATAGACAAGTACCATCATAAGGCTATTATAGAAGACTAGAACAGACTGGTACCATCATAAGGCTATTATAGAAGACTAGAACAGACTGGTACCATCATAAGACTATTATAGAAGACTAGAACAGACTGGTACCATCATGAGGCTAGAACAGACTGGTACCATCATAAGACTAGAGCAGACTGGTACCATCATAAGACTATTATAGAAGACTAGAGCAGACTGGTACCATCATAAGACTATTATAGAAGACTAGAACAGACGGGTACCATCATAAGGCTAGAACAGACTGGTACCATCATAAGACTATTATAGAAGACTAGAACATACTGGTACCATCATGAGGCTAGAACAGACTGGTACCATCATAAGGCTATTATAGAAGACTAGAACAGACTGGTACCATCATAAGAATATTATAGAAGACTAGAACAGACTGGTACCAATCATCAGACTGGTACCATCATAAGACTAGTACCATCATAAGACTAGAACAGACTGGTACCATCATAAGGCTATTATAGAAGACTAGAACAGACTGGTACCCTCATAAGGCTACTATAGAAGACTAGAACAGACTGGTACCATCATAAGGCTACTATAGAAGACTAGAACAGACTGGTACCATCACAAGACTAGTATAGAAGACTAGAACAGACTGGTACCATCATAAGACCATTATAGAAGACTAGAACAGACTTGTACCATCATAAGACTAGAACAGACTGGTACCACCATAAGACTAGAACAGACTGGTACCATCATAAGGCTATTATAGAAGACTAGAACAGACTGGTACCATCATAAGACTAGAACAGACTGGTACCATCATAAGACTATTATAGAACACTAGAACAGACTGGTACCATCATAAGACTATTATAGAAGACTAGAACAGACTGGTACCATCATAAGGCTAGAACAGACTGGTACCATCATAAGGCTATTATAGAAGACTAGAACAGACTGGTACCATCATAAGGCTAGAACAGACTGGTACCATCATAAGGCTATTATAGAAGACTAGAACAGACTGGTACCATCATCAGAATAGTATAGAAGACAAGAACAGACTGGTACCAATCATAAGACTAGAACAGACTGGTACCATCATAAGACTATTATAGAAGACTAGAACAGACTGGTACCATCATAAGGCTAGTATAGAAGACTAGAACAGACTGGTACCATCATAAGGCTATTATAGAAGACTAGAACAGACTGGTACCATCATAAGGCTATTATAGAAGACTAGAACAGACTGGTACCATCATAAGGCTATTATAGAAGACTAGAACAGACTGGTACCATCATAAGACTATTATAGAAGACTAGAACAGACTTGTACCATCATAAGACTAGAACAGACTGGTACCACCATAAGACTAGAACAGACTGGTACCATCAAAAGGCTATTATAGAAGACTAGAACAGACTGGTACCATCATAAGACTAGAACAGACTGGTACCATCATAAGACTATTATAGATCACTAGAACAGACTGGTACCATCATAAGGCTAGAACAGACTGGTACCATCATAAGACTATTATAGAAGACTAGAACAGACTGGTACCATCATAAGGCTAGAACAGACTGGTACCATCATAAGGCTATTATAGAAGACTAGAACAGACTGGTACCATCATAAGGCTAGAACAGACTGGTACCATCATAAGGCTATTATAGAAGACTAGAACAGACTGATACCATCATAAGGCTAGAACAGACTGGTACCATCATAAGGCTATTATAGAAGACTAGAACAGACTGGTACCATCATAAGACTATTATAGAAGACTAGAACAGACTGGTACCATCATAAAGCTAGAACAGACTGGTACCATCATAAGACTATTATAGAAGACTAGAACAGACTGATACCATCATAAGGCTAGAACAGACTGGTACCATCATAAGGCTATTATAGAAGACTAGAACAGACTGGTACCATCATAAGACTATTATAGAAGACTAGAACAGACTGGTACCATCATAAAGCTATTATAGAAGACTAGAACAGACTGGTACCATCATAAGACTATTATAGACGACTAGAACATACTGGTACCATCATAAGGCTATTATAGAAGACTAGAACAAACAAGTACCATCATAAGACTATTATAGAAGACTAGAGCAGACTGGTACCATCATAAGACTATTATAGAAGACTAGAGCAGACTGGTACCATCATAAGACTATTATAGAAGACTAGAACAGACTGGTACCATCATAAGGCTAGAACAGACTGGTACCATCATAAGACTATTATAGAAGACTAGAACATACTGGTACCATCATGAGGCTAGAACAGACTGGTACTATCATAAGGCTATTATAGATCACTAGAACAGACTGGTACCATCATAAGACTATTATAGAAGACTAGAACAGACTGGTACCATCATAAAGCTAGAACAGACTGGTACCATCATAAGACTATTATAGAAGACTAGAACAGACTGATACCATCATAAGGCTAGAACAGACTGGTACCATCATAAGGCTATTATAGAAGACTAGAACAGACTGGTACCATCATAAGACTATTATAGAAGACTAGAACAGACTGGTACCATCATAAAGCTAGAGCATACTGGTATCATCATAAGACTATTATAGACGACTAGAACATACTGGTACCATCATAAGGCTATTATAGAAGACTAGAACAAACAAGTACCATCATAAGGCTATTATAGAAGACTAGAACAGACTGGTACCATCATAAGGCTATTATAGAAGACTAGAACAGACTGGTACCATCATAAGACTATTATAGAAGACTAGAGCAGACTGGTACCATCATAAGACTATTATAGAAGACTAGAGCAGACTGGTACCATCATAAGACTATTATAGAAGACTAGAACAGACTGGTACCATCATAAGGCTAGAACAGACTGGTACCATCATAAGACTATTATAGAAGACTAGAACATACTGGTACCATCATGAGGCTAGAACAGACTGGTACTATCATAAGGCTATTATAGATCACTAGAACAGACTGGTACCATCATAAGGCTATTATAGAAGACTAGAACAGACTGGTACCATCATAAGGCTATTATAGAAGACTAGAACAGACTGGTACCATCATAAGACTAGAACAGACTGGTACCATCATAAGGCTATTATAGAAGACAAGAACAGAATGGTACCATCATAAGGCTAGTATAGAAGACTAGAACAGACAGGTACCATCATAAGGCTAGAACAGACTGGTACCATCCTAAGACTAGAACAGACTGGTACCATCATAGGACTAGAACAGACTGGTACCATCATAAGGCTATTATAGAAGACTAGAACAGACTGGTACCATCATAAGACTAGTAGAGACTGGTACCATCATAAGACTAGAACAGACTGGTACCATCATAAGACTAGAACAGACTTGTACCATCATAAGGCTATTATAGAAGACTAGAATAGACTGGTACTATCATAAGACTAGAACAGACTGGTACCATCATAAGACTAGAACAGACTGGTACCATCATAAGACTAGAACAGACTGGTACCATCATAAGGCTATTATAGAAGACTAGAACAGACTGGTACCATCATAAGACTATTATGGAAGACTAGAACAGACTGGTACCATCATAAGGCTATTAAAGAAGACTAGAACAGACTGCTACCATCATAAGGCTATTATAGAAGACTAGAACAGACTGGTACCATCATAAGACTATTATAGAAGACTAAAACAGACTTGTACCATCATAAGACTAGAACAGACTCGTACCACCATAAGACTAGAACAGACTGGTACCATCATAAGGCTATTATAGAAGACTAGAACAGACTGGTACCATCATAAGCCTACTATAGAAGACTAGAACAGACTGGTACCATCACAAGACTAGTAGAGACTGGAACCATCATAAGGCTATTATAGAAGACTAGAACAGACTGGTACCATCATAAGGCTAAAACAGACTGGTAACATCATAAGGCTAGTATAGAAGACTACAAAAGACTGGTACCATCATAAGGCTATTATAGAAGACTAGAACAGACTGGTACCACCATAAGACTAGAACAGACTGGTACCATCATAAGGCTATTATAGAAGACTAGAACAGACTGGTACCATCATAAGAATAGTATAGAAGACAAGAACAGACTGGTACCAATCATAAGACTAGAACAGACTGGTACCATCATAAGACTATTATAGAAGACTAGAACAGACTGGTACCATCATAAGGCTAGTGTAGAAGACTAGAACAGACTGGTACCATCATAAGACTATTATAGAAGACTAGAACAGACTGGTACCATCATAAGGCTATTATAGAAGACTAGAACAGACTGGTACCATCATAAGACTATTATAGAAGACTAGAACAGACTTGTACCATCATAAGACTAGAACAGACTGGTACCACCATAAGACTAGAACAGACTGGTACCATCATAAGGCTATTATAGAAGACTAGAACAGACTGGTACCATCATAAGACTAGAACAGACTGGTACCATCATAAGACTATTATAGAACACTAGAACAGACTGGTACCATCATAAGACTATTATAGAACACTAGAACAGACTGGTACCATCATAAGGCTAGAACAGACTGGTACCATCATAAGGCTATTATAGAAGACTAGAACAGACTGGTACCATCATAAGGCTAGAACAGACTGGTACCATCATAAGGCTATTATAGAAGACTAGAACAGACTGATACCATCATAAGGCTAGAACAGACTGGCACCATCATAAGGCTAGAACAGACTGGTACCATCATAAGGCTATTATAGAAGACTAGAACATACTGGTATCATCATAAGACTATTATAGAAGACTAGAACAGACTGGTACCATCATAAGGCTATTATAGAAGACTAGAACAGACTGGTACCATCATAAGGCTATTATAGAAGACTAGAACAGACTGGTACCATCATAAGACTATTATAGAAGACTAGAACAGACTGGTACCATCATAAAGCTAGAACAGACTGGTACCATCATAAGGCTAGAACAGACTGGTTCCATCATAATTCTATTATAGAAGACTAGAACATACTGGTATCATCATAAGACTATTATAGAAGACTAGAACAGACTGGTACCATCATAAGGCTATTATAGAAGACTAGAACAGACTGGTACCATCATAAGGCTATTATAGAAGACTAGAACAGACTGGTACCATCATAAGACTATTATAGAAGACTAGAGCAGACTGGTACCATCATAACACTATTATAGAAGACAAGAACAGACTGGTACCAATCATAAGACAAGAACAGACTGGTACCATCATAAGACTATTATAGAAGACTAGAACAGACTGGTACCATCATAAGGCTAGTGTAGAAGACTAGAACAGACTGGTACCATCATAAGACTATTATAGAAGACTAGAACAGACTGGTACCATCATAAGGCTATTATAGAAGACTAGAACAGACTGGTACCATCATAAGGCTTTTATAGAAGACTAGAACAGACTGGTACCATCATAAGACTAGAACAGACTGGTACCACCATAAGACTAGAACAGACTGGTACCATCATAAGGCTATTATAGAAGACTAGAACAGACTGGTACCATCATAAGACTAGAACAGACTGGTACCATCATAAGACTATTATAGAACACTAGAACAGACTGGTACCATCATAAGACTATTATAGAACACTAGAACAGACTGGTACCATCATAAGGCTAGAACAGACTGGTACCATCATAAGGCTATTATAGAAGACTAGAACAGACTGGTACCATCATAAGGCTAGAACAGACTGGTACCATCATAAGGCTATTATAGAAGACTAGAACAGACTGATACCATCATAAGGCTAGAACAGACTGGTACCATCATAAGGCTATTATAGAAGACTAGAACAGACTGGCACCATCATAAGACTATTATAGAAGACTAGAACAGACTGGTACCATCATAAAGCTAGAACAGACTGGTACCATCATAAGGCTAGAACAGACTGGTACCATCATAAGGCTATTATAGAAGACTAGAACATACTGGTATCATCATAAGACTATTATAGAAGACTAGAACAGACTGGTACCATCATAAGGCTATTATAGAAGACTAGAACAGACTGGTACCATCATAAGGCTATTGTAGAAGACTAGAACAGACTGGTACCATCATAAGACTATTATAGAAGACTAGAGCAGACTGGTACCATCATAACACTATTATAGAAGACTAGAGCAGACTGGTACCATCATAAGACTATTATAGAAGACTAGAACAGACTGGTACCATCATAAGGCTAGAACAGACTGGTACCATCATAAGACTAGAACAGACTGGTACCATCATCAGACTATTATAGAAGACTAGAACATACTGGTACCATCATGAGGCTAGAACAGACTGGTACCATCATAAGGCTATTATAGAACACTAGAACAGACTGGTACCATCATAAGGCTATTATAGAAGACTAGAACAGACTGGTACCATCATAAGGCTATTACAGAAGACTAGAACAGACTGGTACCATCATAAGGCTATTATAGAAGACTAGAACAGACTGGTACCGTCATAAGGATATTATAGAAGACTAGAACAGACTGGTACCATCATAAGACTAGAACAGACTGCTACCATCATAAGGCTATTATAGAAGACAAGAACATAATGGTACCATCATAAGGCTAGTATAGAAGACTAGAACAGACTGGTACCATCATAAGGCTAGAACAGACTGGTACCATCATAAGACTAGAACAGACTGGTACCATCATAGGACTAGAACAGACTGGTACCATCATAAGGCTATTATAGAAGACTAGAACAGACTGGTACCATCATAAGACTAGTAGAGACTGGTACCATGATAAGACTAGAACAGACTGGTACCATCATAAGGCTATTATAGAAGACTAGAACAGACTGGTACCATCATAAGGCTATTAAAGAAGACTAGAACAGACTGGTACCATCATACGGCTATTATAGAAGACTAGTACAGACTGGTACCATCATAAGACTATTATAGAAGACTAGAACAGACTTGTACCATCATAAGACTAGAACAGACTGGTACCACCATAAGACTAGAACAGACTGGTACCATCATAAGGCTATTATAGAAGACTAGAACAGACTGGTACCATCATAAGGCTATTATAGAAGACTAGAACAGACTGGTACCATCATAAGACTATTATAGAAGACTAGAACAGACAAGTACCATCATAAGGCTAAAACAGACTGGTAACATCATAAGGCTAGTATAGAAGACTAGAACAGACTGGTACCACCATAAGACTAGAACAGACTGGTACCATCATAAGGCTATTATAGAAGACTAGAACAGACTGGTACCATCATCAGAATAGTATAGAAGACAAGAACAGACTGGTACCAATCATAAGACTAGAACAGACTGGTACCATCATAAGACTATTATAGAAGACTAGAACAGACTGGTACCATCATAAGGCTAGTATAGAAGACTAGAACAGACTGGTACCATCATAAGACTATTATAGAAGACTAGAACAGACTGGTACCATCATAAGGCTATTATAGAAGACTAGAACAGACTGGTACCATCATAAGACTATTATAGAACACTAGAACAGACTGGTACCATCATAAGACTATTATAGAAGACTAGAACAGACTGGTACCATCATAAGGCTAGAACAGACTGGTACCATCATAAGGCTATTATAGAAGACTAGAACAGACTGATACCATCATAAGGCTAGAACAGACTGGCACCATCATAAGGCTAGAACAGACTGGTACCATCATAAGGCTATTATAGAAGACTAGAACATACTGGTATCATCATAAGACTATTATAGAAGACTAGAACAGACTGGTACCATCATAAGGCTATTATAGAAGACTAGAACAGACTGGTACCATCATAAGGCTATTATAGAAGACTAGAACAGACTGGTACCATCATAAGACTATTATAGAAGACTAGAACAGACTGGTACCATCATAAAGCTAGAACAGACTGGTACCATCATAAGGCTAGAACAGACTGGTTCCATCATAATTCTATTATAGAAGACTAGAACATACTGGTATCATCATAAGACTATTATAGAAGACTAGAACAGACTGGTACCATCATAAGGCTATTATAGAAGACTAGAACAGACTGGTACCATCATAAGGCTATTATAGAAGACTAGAACAGACTGGTACCATCATAAGACTATTATAGAAGACTAGAGCAGACTGGTACCATCATAACACTATTATAGAAGACAAGAACAGACTGGTACCAATCATAAGACAAGAACAGACTGGTACCATCATAAGACTATTATAGAAGACTAGAACAGACTGGTACCATCATAAGGCTAGTGTAGAAGACTAGAACAGACTGGTACCATCATAAGACTATTATAGAAGACTAGAACAGACTGGTACCATCATAAGGCTATTATAGAAGACTAGAACAGACTGGTACCATCATAAGGCTTTTATAGAAGACTAGAACAGACTGGTACCATCATAAGACTAGAACAGACTGGTACCACCATAAGACTAGAACAGACTGGTACCATCATAAGGCTATTATAGAAGACTAGAACAGACTGGTACCATCATAAGACTAGAACAGACTGGTACCATCATAAGACTATTATAGAACACTAGAACAGACTGGTACCATCATAAGACTATTATAGAACACTAGAACAGACTGGTACCATCATAAGGCTAGAACAGACTGGTACCATCATAAGGCTATTATAGAAGACTAGAACAGACTGGTACCATCATAAGGCTAGAACAGACTGGTACCATCATAAGGCTATTATAGAAGACTAGAACAGACTGATACCATCATAAGGCTAGAACAGACTGGTACCATCATAAGGCTATTATAGAAGACTAGAACAGACTGGCACCATCATAAGACTATTATAGAAGACTAGAACAGACTGGTACCATCATAAAGCTAGAACAGACTGGTACCATCATAAGGCTAGAACAGACTGGTACCATCATAAGGCTATTATAGAAGACTAGAACATACTGGTATCATCATAAGACTATTATAGAAGACTAGAACAGACTGGTACCATCATAAGGCTATTATAGAAGACTAGAACAGACTGGTACCATCATAAGGGTATTGTAGAAGACTAGAACAGACTGGTACCATCATAAGACTATTATAGAAGACTAGAGCAGACTGGTACCATCATAACACTATTATAGAAGACTAGAGCAGACTGGTACCATCATAAGACTATTATAGAAGACTAGAACAGACTGGTACCATCATAAGGCTAGAACAGACTGGTACCATCATAAGACTAGAACAGACTGGTACCATCATCAGACTATTATAGAAGACTAGAACATACTGGTACCATCATGAGGCTAGAACAGACTGGTACCATCATAAGGCTATTATAGAACACTAGAACAGACTGGTACCATCATAAGGCTATTATAGAAGACTAGAACAGACTGGTACCATCATAAGGCTATTACAGAAGACTAGAACAGACTGGTACCATCATAAGGCTATTATAGAAGACTAGAACAGACTGGTACCGTCATAAGGATATTATAGAAGACTAGAACAGACTGGTACCATCATAAGACTAGAACAGACTGCTACCATCATAAGGCTATTATAGAAGACAAGAACATAATGGTACCATCATAAGGCTAGTATAGAAGACTAGAACAGACTGGTACCATCATAAGGCTAGAACAGACTGGTACCATCATAAGACTAGAACAGACTGGTACCATCATAGGACTAGAACAGACTGGTACCATCATAAGGCTATTATAGAAGACTAGAACAGACTGGTACCATCATAAGACTAGTAGAGACTGGTACCATGATAAGACTAGAACAGACTGGTACCATCATAAGGCTATTATAGAAGACTAGAACAGACTGGTACCATCATAAGGCTATTAAAGAAGACTAGAACAGACTGGTACCATCATACGGCTATTATAGAAGACTAGTACAGACTGGTACCATCATAAGACTATTATAGAAGACTAGAACAGACTTGTACCATCATAAGACTAGAACAGACTGGTACCACCATAAGACTAGAACAGACTGGTACCATCATAAGGCTATTATAGAAGACTAGAACAGACTGGTACCATCATAAGGCTATTATAGAAGACTAGAACAGACTGGTACCATCATAAGACTATTATAGAAGACTAGAACAGACAAGTACCATCATAAGGCTAAAACAGACTGGTAACATCATAAGGCTAGTATAGAAGACTAGAACAGACTGGTACCACCATAAGACTAGAACAGACTGGTACCATCATAAGGCTATTATAGAAGACTAGAACAGACTGGTACCATCATCAGAATAGTATAGAAGACAAGAACAGACTGGTACCAATCATAAGACTAGAACAGACTGGTACCATCATAAGACTATTATAGAAGACTAGAACAGACTGGTACCATCATAAGGCTAGTATAGAAGACTAGAACAGACTGGTACCATCATAAGACTATTATAGAAGACTAGAACAGACTGGTACCATCATAAGGCTATTATAGAAGACTAGAACAGACTGGTACCATCATAAGACTATTATAGAACACTAGAACAGACTGGTACCATCATAAGACTATTATAGAAGACTAGAACAGACTGGTACCATCATAAGGCTAGAACAGACTGGTACCATCATAAGGCTATTATAGAAGACTAGAACAGACTGGTACCATCATAAGGCTAGAACAGACTGGTACCATCATAAGGCTATTATAGAAGACTAGAACAGACTGATACCATCATAAGGCTAGAACAGACTGGTACCATCATAAGGCTATTATAGAAGACTAGAACAGACTGGTACCATCATAAAGCTAGAACAGACTGGTACCATCATAAGACTATTATAGAAGACTAGAACAGACTGATACCATCATAAGACTAGAACAGACTGGTACCATCATAAAGCTAGAACAGACTTGTACCATCATAAGACTAGAACAGACTTGTACCATCATAAGACTAGAACAGACTGGTACCACCATAAGACTAGAACAGACTGGTACCATCATAAGGCTATTATAGAAGACTAGAACAGACTGGTACCATCATAAGACTAGAACAGACTGGTACCATCATAAGACTATTATAGAACACTAGAACAGACTGGTACCATCATAAGGCTAGAACAGACTGGTACCATCATAAGACTATTATAGAAGACTAGAACAGACTGGTACCATCATAAGGCTAGAACAGACTGGTACCATCATAAGGCTGTTATAGAAGACTAGAACAGACTGGTACCATCATAAGGCTAGAACAGACTGGTACCATCATAAGGCTATTATAGAAGACTAGAACAGACTGGTACCATCATAAGACTATTATAGAAGACTAGAACAGACTGGTACCATCATAAGACTATTATAGAAGACTAGAACAGACTGATACCATCATAAGGCTAGAACAGACTGGTACCATCATAAGGCTATTATAGAAGACTAGAACAGACTGGTACCATTATAAGACTATTATAGAAGACTAGAACAGACTGGTACCATCATAAGACTATTATAGAAGACTAGAACAGACTGGTACCATCATAAGACTATTATAGAAGACTAGAACAGACTTGTACCATCATAAGACTAGAACAGACTGGTACCACCATAAGACTAGAACAGACTGGTACCATCATAAGGCTATTATAGAAGACTAGAACAGACTGGTACCATCATAAGGCTATTATAGAAGACTAGAACAGACTGGTACCATCATAAGACTATTATAGAAGACTAGAACAGACAAGTACAATCATAAGGCTAAAACAGACTGGTAACATCATAAGGCTAGTATAGAAGACTAGAACAGACTGGTACCACCATAAGACTAGAACAGACTGGTACCATCATAAGGCTATTATAGAAGACTAGAACAGACTGGTACCATCATCAGAATAGTATAGAAGACGAGAACAGACTGGTACCAATCATAAGACTAGAACAGACTGGTACCATCATAAGACTATTATAGAAGACTAGAACAGACTGGTACCATCATAAGGCTAGTATAGAAGACTAGAACAGACTGGTACCATCATAAGGCTAGAACAGACTGGTACCACCATAAGACTAGAACAGACTGGTACCATCATCAGAATAGTATAGAAGACGAGAACAGACTGGTACCAATCATAAGACTAGAACAGACTGGTACCATCATAAGACTATTATAGAAGACTAGAACAGACTGGTACCATCATAAGGCTATTATAGAAGACTAGAACAGACTGGTACCATCATAAGGCTAGAACAGACTGGTACCACCATAAGACTAGAACAGACTGGTACCATCATAAGGCTATTATAGAAGACTAGAACAGACTGGTACCATCATAAGACTAGAACAGACTGGTACCATCATAAGACTATTATAGAACACTAGAACAGACTGGTACCATCATAAGACTATTATAGAAGACTAGAACAGACTGGTACCATCATAAGGCTAGAACAGACTGGTACCATCATAAGGCTATTATAGAAGACTAGAACAGACTGGTACCATCATAAGGCTATTATAGAAGACTAGAACAGACTGATACCATCATAAGGCTAGAACAGACTGGTACCATCATAAGACTAGAACAGACTGGTACCATCATAAGGCTATTATAGAAGACTAGAACAGACTGGTACCATCATAAGACTAGAACAGACTGGTACCATCATAAGACTATTATAGAAGACTAGAACAGACTTGTACCATCATAAGACTAGAACAGACTGGTACCACCATAAGACTAGAACAGACTGGTACCATCATAAGACTAGAACAGACTGGTACCATCATAAGGCTATTATAGAAGACTAGAACAGACTTGTACCATCATAAGACTAGAACAGACTGGTACCACCATAAGACTAGAACAGACTGGTACCATCATAAGACTATTATAGAACACTAGAACAGACTGGTACCATCATAAGGCTAGAACAGACTGGTACCATCATAAGACTATTATAGAAGACTAGAACAGACTGGTACCATCATAAGGCTAGAACAGACTGGTACCATCATAAGGCTGTTATAGAAGACTAGAACAGACTGGTACCATCATAAGGCTAGAACAGACTGGTACCATCATAAGGATATTATAGAAGACTAGAACAGACTGATACCATCATAAGGCTAGAACAGACTGGTACCATCATAAGGCTATTATAGAAGACTAGAACAGACTGGTACCATCATAAGACTATTATAGAAGACTAGAACAGACTGGTACCATCATAAGACTAGAACAGACTGGTACCATCATAAGACTATTATAGAACACTAGAACAGACTGGTACCATCATAAGGCTAGAACAGACTGGTACCATCATAAGACTATTATAGAAGACTAGAACATACTGATACCATCATAAGGCTATTATAGAAGACTAGAACAGACTGATACCATCATAAGGCTAGAACAGACTGGTACTATCATAAGACTATTATAGAAGACTAGAACAGACTGATACCATCATAAGGCTAGAACAGACTGGTACTATCATAAGGCTATTATAGAAGACTAGAACAGACTGGTACCATCATAAGACTATTATAGAAGACTAGAACAGACTGGTACCATCATAAAGCTAGAACATACTGGTATCATCATAAGACTATTATAGAAGACTAGAGCAGACTGGTACCATCATAAGACTATTATAGAAGACTAGAGCAGACTGGTACCATCATAAGACTATTATAGACGACTAGAACATACTGGTACCATCATAAGGCTATTATAGAAGACTAGAACAGACAAGTACCATCATAAGGCTATTATAGAAGACTAGAACAGACTGGTACCATCATAAGGCTATTATAGAAGACTAGAACAGACTGGTACCATCATAAGACTATTATAGAAGACTAGAGCAGACTGGTACCATCATAAGACTATTATAGAAGACTAGAGCAGACTGGTACCATCATAAGACTATTATAGAAGACTAGAACAGACTGGTACCATCATAAGGCTAGAACAGACTGGTACCATCATAAGACTATTATAGAAGACTAGAACATACTGGTACCATCATGAGGCTAGAACAGACTGGTACCATCATAAGGCTATTATGGAAGACTAGAACAGACTGGTACCATCATAAGAATATTATAGAAGACTAGAACAGACTGGTACCAATCATCAGACTGGTACCATCATAAGACTAGAACAGACTGGTACCATCATAAGGCTATTATAGAAGACTAGAACAGACTGGTACCCTCATAAGGCTACTATAGAAGACTAGAACAGACTGGTACCATCATAAGGCTACTATAGAAGACTAGAACAGACTGGTACCATCACAAGACTAGTATAGAAGACTAGAACAGACTGGTACCATCATAAGACTATTATAGAAGACTAGAACAGACTGGTACCATCATAAGGCTATTATAGAAGACTAGAACAGACTGGTACCATCATAAGGCTATTATAGAAGACTAGAACAGACTGGTACCATCATAAGACTATTATAGAAGACTAGAACAGACTGGTACCATCATAAGACTATTATAGAAGACTAGAACAGACTTGTACCATCATAAGACTAGAACAGACTGGTACCATCATAAGACTATTATAGAACACTAGAACAGACTGGTACCATCATAAGACTATTATAGAAGACTAGAACAGACTGGTACCATCATAAGGCTAGAACAGACTGGTACCATCATAAGGCTATTATAGAAGACTAGAACAGACTGGTACCATCATAAGGCTAGAACAGACTGGTACCATCATAAGGCTATTATAGAAGACTAGAACAGACTGGTACCATCATCAGAATAGTATAGAAGACAAGAACAGACTGGTACCAATCATAAGACTAGAACATCTGGTACCATCATAAGACTATTATAGAAGACTAGAACAGACTGGTACCATCATAAGGCTAGTATAGAAGACTAGAACAGACTGGTACCATCATAAGACTATTATAGAAGACTAGAACAGACTGGTACCATCATAAGGCTATTATAGAAGACTAGAACAGACTGGTACCATCATAAGGCTATTATAGAAGACTAGAACAGACTGGTACCATCCTAAGACTAGAACAGACTTGTACCATCATAAGGCTATTATAGAAGACTAGAATAGACTGGTACTATCATAAGACTAGAACAGACTGGTACCATCATAAGACTAGAACAGACTGGTACCATCATAAGACTAGAACAGACTGGTACCATCATAAGGCTATTATAGAAGACTAGAACAGACTGGTACCATCATAAGACTATTATGGAAGACTAGAACAGACTGGTACCATCATAAGGCTATTAAAGAAGACTAGAACAGACTGCTACCATCATAAGGCTATTATAGAAGACTAGAACAGACTGGTACCATCATAAGACTATTATAGAAGACTAAAACAGACTTGTACCATCATAAGACTAGAACAGACTCGTACCACCATAAGACTAGAACAGACTGGTACCATCATAAGGCTATTATAGAAGACTAGAACAGACTGGTACCATCATAAGCCTACTATAGAAGACTAGAACAGACTGGTACCATCACAAGACTAGTAGAGACTGGAACCATCATAAGGCTATTATAGAAGACTAGAACAGACTGGTACCATCATAAGGCTAAAACAGACTGGTAACATCATAAGGCTAGTATAGAAGACTACAACAGACTGGTACCATCATAAGGCTATTATAGAAGACTAGAACAGACTGGTACCACCATAAGACTAGAACAGACTGGTACCATCATAAGGCTATTATAGAAGACTAGAACAGACTGGTACCATCATAAGAATAGTATAGAAGACAAGAACAGACTGGTACCAATCATAAGACTAGAACAGACTGGTACCATCATAAGACTATTATAGAAGACTAGAACAGACTGGTACCATCATAAGGCTAGTGTAGAAGACTAGAACAGACCTGTACCATCATAAGACTATTATAGAAGACTAGAACAGACTGGTACCATCATAAGGCTATTATAGAAGACTAGAACAGACTGGTACCATCATAAGACTATTATAGAAGACTAGAACAGACTTGTACCATCATAAGACTAGAACAGACTGGTACCACCATAAGACTAGAACAGACTGGTACCATCATAAGGCTATTATAGAAGACTAGAACAGACTGGTACCATCATAAGACTAGAACAGACTGGTACCATCATAAGACTATTATAGAACACTAGAACAGACTGGTACCATCATAAGACTATTATAGAACACTAGAACAGACTGGTACCATCATAAGGCTAGAACAGACTGGTACCATCATAAGGCTATTATAGAAGACTAGAACAGACTGGTACCATCATAAGGCTAGAACAGACTGGTACCATCATAAGGCTATTATAGAAGACTAGAACAGACTGATACCATCATAAGGCTAGAACAGACTGGCACCATCATAAGGCTAGAACAGACTGGTACCATCATAAGGCTATTATAGAAGACTAGAACATACTGGTATCATCATAAGACTATTATAGAAGACTAGAACAGACTGGTACCATCATAAGGCTATTATAGAAGACTAGAACAGACTGGTACCATCATAAGACTATTATAGAAGACTAGAACAGACTGGTACCATCATAAAGCTAGAACAGACTGGTACCATCATAAGGCTAGAACAGACTGGTTCCATCATAATTCTATTATAGAAGACTAGAACATACTGGTATCATCATAAGACTATTATAGAAGACTAGAACAGACTGGTACCATCATAAGGCTATTATAGAAGACTAGAACAGACTGGTACCATCATAAGGCTATTATAGAAGACTAGAACAGACTGGTACCATCATAAGACTATTATAGAAGACTAGAGCAGACTGGTACCATCATAACACTATTATAGAAGACAAGAACAGACTGGTACCAATCATAAGACTAGAACAGACTGGTACCATCATAAGACTATTATAGAAGACTAGAACAGACTGGTACCATCATAAGGCTAGTGTAGAAGACTAGAACAGACTGGTACCATCATAAGACTATTATAGAAGACTAGAACAGACTGGTACCATCATAAGGCTATTATAGAAGACTAGAACAGACTGGTACCATCATAAGGCTTTTATAGAAGACTAGAACAGACTGGTACCATCATAAGACTAGAACAGACTGGTACCACCATAAGACTAGAACAGACTGGTACCATCATAAGGCTATTATAGAAGACTAGAACAGACTGGTACCATCATAAGACTAGAACAGACTGGTACCATCATAAGACTATTATAGAACACTAGAACAGACTGGTACCATCATAAGACTATTATAGAACACTAGAACAGACTGGTACCATCATAAGGCTAGAACAGACTGGTACCATCATAAGGCTATTATAGAAGACTAGAACAGACTGGTACCATCATAAGGCTAGAACAGACTGGTACCATCATAAGGCTATTATAGAAGACTAGAACAGACTGATACCATCATAAGGCTAGAACAGACTGGTACCATCATAAGGCTATTATAGAAGACTAGAACAGACTGGCACCATCATAAGACTATTATAGAAGACTAGAACAGACTGGTACCATCATAAAGCTAGAACAGACTGGTACCATCATAAGGCTAGAACAGACTGGTACCATCATAAGGCTATTATAGAAGACTAGAACATACTGGTATCATCATAAGACTATTATAGAAGACTAGAACAGACTGGTACCATCATAAGGCTATTATAGAAGACTAGAACAGACTGGTACCATCATAAGGCTATTATAGAAGACTAGAACAGACTGGTACCATCATAAGACTATTATAGAAGACTAGAGCAGACTGGTACCATCATAACACTATTATAGAAGACTAGAGCAGACTGGTACCATCATAAGACTATTATAGAAGACTAGAACAGACTGGTACCATCATAAGGCTAGAACAGACTGGTACCATCATAAGACTAGAACAGACTGGTACCATCATCAGACTATTATAGAAGACTAGAACATACTGGTACCATCATGAGGCTAGAACAGACTGGTACCATCATAAGGCTATTATAGAACACTAGAACAGACTGGTACCATCATAAGGCTATTATAGAAGACTAGAACAGACTGGTACCATCATAAGGCTATTACAGAAGACTAGAACAGACTGGTACCATCATAAGGCTATTATAGAAGACTAGAACAGACTGGTACCGTCATAAGGATATTATAGAAGACTAGAACAGACTGGTACCATCATAAGACTAGAACAGACTGCTACCATCATAAGGCTATTATAGAAGACAAGAACATAATGGTACCATCATAAGGCTAGTATAGAAGACTAGAACAGACTGGTACCATCATAAGGCTAGAACAGACTGGTACCATCATAAGACTAGAACAGACTGGTACCATCATAGGACTAGAACAGACTGGTACCATCATAAGGCTATTATAGAAGACTAGAACAGACTGGTACCATCATAAGACTAGTAGAGACTGGTACCATGATAAGACTAGAACAGACTGGTACCATCATAAGGCTATTATAGAAGACTAGAACAGACTGGTACCATCATAAGGCTATTAAAGAAGACTAGAACAGACTGGTACCATCATACGGCTATTATAGAAGACTAGTACAGACTGGTACCATCATAAGACTATTATAGAAGACTAGAACAGACTTGTACCATCATAAGACTAGAACAGACTGGTACCATCATAAGGCTATTATAGAAGACTAGAACAGACTGGTACCATCATAAGGCTATTATAGAAGACTAGAACAGACTGGTACCATCATAAGACTATTATAGAAGACTAGAACAGACAAGTACCATCATAAGGCTAAAACAGACTGGTAACATCATAAGGCTAGTATAGAAGACTAGAACAGACTGGTACCACCATAAGACTAGAACAGACTGGTACCATCATAAGGCTATTATAGAAGACTAGAACAGACTGGTACCATCATCAGAATAGTATAGAAGACAAGAACAGACTGGTACCAATCATAAGACTAGAACAGACTGGTACCATCATAAGACTATTATAGAAGACTAGAACAGACTGGTACCATCATAAGGCTAGTATAGAAGACTAGAACAGACTGGTACCATCATAAGACTATTATAGAAGACTAGAACAGACTGGTACCATCATAAGGCTATTATAGAAGACTAGAACAGACTGGTACCATCATAAGACTATTATAGAACACTAGAACAGACTGGTACCATCATAAGACTATTATAGAAGACTAGAACAGACTGGTACCATCATAAGGCTAGAACAGACTGGTACCATCATAAGGCTATTATAGAAGACTAGAACAGACTGGTACCATCATAAGGCTAGAACAGACTGGTACCATCATAAGGCTATTATAGAAGACTAGAACAGACTGATACCATCATAAGGCTAGAACAGACTGGTACCATCATAAGGCTATTATAGAAGACTAGAACAGACTGGTACCATCATAAAGCTAGAACAGACTGGTACCATCATAAGACTATTATAGAAGACTAGAACAGACTGATACCATCATAAGACTAGAACAGACTGGTACCATCATAAAGCTAGAACAGACTTGTACCATCATAAGACTAGAACAGACTTGTACCATCATAAGACTAGAACAGACTGGTACCACCATAAGACTAGAACAGACTGGTACCATCATAAGGCTATTATAGAAGACTAGAACAGACTGGTACCATCATAAGACTAGAACAGACTGGTACCATCATAAGACTATTATAGAACACTAGAACAGACTGGTACCATCATAAGGCTAGAACAGACTGGTACCATCATAAGACTATTATAGAAGACTAGAACAGACTGGTACCATCATAAGGCTAGAACAGACTGGTACCATCATAAGGCTGTTATAGAAGACTAGAACAGACTGGTACCATCATAAGGCTAGAACAGACTGGTACCATCATAAGGCTATTATAGAAGACTAGAACAGACTGGTACCATCATAAGACTATTATAGAAGACTAGAACAGACTGGTACCATCATAAGACTATTATAGAAGACTAGAACAGACTGATACCATCATAAGGCTAGAACAGACTGGTACCATCATAAGGCTATTATAGAAGACTAGAACAGACTGGTACCATCATAAGACTATTATAGAAGACTAGAACAGACTGGTACCATCATAAGACTATTATAGAAGACTAGAACAGACTGGTACCATCATAAGACTATTATAGAAGACTAGAACAGACTTGTACCATCATAAGACTAGAACAGACTGGTACCACCATAAGACTAGAACAGACTGGTACCATCATAAGGCTATTATAGAAGACTAGAACAGACTGGTACCATCATAAGGCTATTATAGAAGACTAGAACAGACTGGTACCATCATAAGACTATTATAGAAGACTAGAACAGACAAGTACCATCATAAGGCTAAAACAGACTGGTAACATCATAAGGCTAGTATAGAAGACTAGAACAGACTGGTACCACCATAAGACTAGAACAGACTGGTACCATCATAAGGCTATTATAGAAGACTAGAACAGACTGGTACCATCATCAGAATAGTATAGAAGACGAGAACAGACTGGTACCAATCATAAGACTAGAACAGACTGGTACCATCATAAGACTATTATAGAAGACTAGAACAGACTGGTACCATCATAAGGCTAGTATAGAAGACTAGAACAGACTGGTACCATCATAAGGCTAGAACAGACTGGTACCACCATAAGACTAGAACAGACTGGTACCATCATCAGAATAGTATAGAAGACGAGAACAGACTGGTACCAATCATAAGACTAGAACAGACTGGTACCATCATAAGGCTATTATAGAAGACTAGAACAGACTGGTACCATCATAAGGCTTTTATAGAAGACTAGAACAGACTGGTACCATCATAAGACTAGAACAGACTGGTACCACCATAAGACTAGAACAGACTGGTACCATCATAAGGCTATTATAGAAGACTAGAACAGACTGGTACCATCATAAGACTAGAACAGACTGGTACCATCATAAGACTATTATAGAACACTAGAACAGACTGGTACCATCATAAGACTATTATAGAACACTAGAACAGACTGGTACCATCATAAGGCTAGAACAGACTGGTACCATCATAAGGCTATTATAGAAGACTAGAACAGACTGGTACCATCATAAGGCTAGAACAGACTGGTACCATCATAAGGCTATTATAGAAGACTAGAACAGACTGATACCATCATAAGGCTAGAACAGACTGGTACCATCATAAGGCTATTATAGAAGACTAGAACAGACTGGCACCACCATAAGACTATTATAGAAGACTAGAACAGACTGGTACCATCATAAAGCTAGAACAGACTGGTACCATCATAAGGCTAGAACAGACTGGTACCATCATAAGGCTATTATAGAAGACTAGAACATACTGGTATCATCATAAGACTATTATAGAAGACTAGAACAGACTGGTACCATCATAAGGCTATTATAGAAGACTAGAACAGACTGGTACCATCATAAGGCTATTATAGAAGACTAGAACAGACTGGTACCATCATAAGGCTATTATAGAAGACTAGAGCAGACTGGTACCATCATAACACTATTATAGAAGACTAGAGCAGACTGGTACCATCATAAGACTATTATAGAAGACTAGAACAGACTGGTACCATCATAAGGCTAGAACAGACTGGTACCATCATAAGACTAGAACAGACTGGTACCATCATCAGACTATTATAGAAGACTAGAACATACTGGTACCATCATGAGGCTAGAACAGACTGGTACCATCATAAGGCTATTATAGAACACTAGAACAGACTGGTACCATCATAAGGCTATTATAGAAGACTAGAACAGACTGGTACCATCATAAGGCTATTACAGAAGACTAGAACAGACTGGTACCATCATAAGGCTATTATAGAAGACTAGAACAGACTGGTACCGTCATAAGGATATTATAGAAGACTAGAACAGACTGGTACCATCATAAGACTAGAACAGACTGCTACCATCATAAGGCTATTATAGAAGACAAGAACATAATGGTACCATCATAAGGCTAGTATAGAAGACTAGAACAGACTGGTACCATCATAAGGCTAGAACAGACTGGTACCATCATAAGACTAGAACAGACTGGTACCATCATAGGACTAGAACAGACTGGTACCATCATAAGGCTATTATAGAAGACTAGAACAGACTGGTACCATCATAAGACTAGTAGAGACTGGTACCATGATAAGACTAGAACAGACTGGTACCATCATAAGGCTATTATAGAAGACTAGAACAGACTGGTACCATCATAAGGCTATTAAAGAAGACTAGAACAGACTGGTACCATCATACGGCTATTATAGAAGACTAGTACAGACTGGTACCATCATAAGACTATTATAGAAGACTAGAACAGACTTGTACCATCATAAGACTAGAACAGACTGGTACCACCATAAGACTAGAACAGACTGGTACCATCATAAGGCTATTATAGAAGACTAGAACAGACTGGTACCATCGTAAGGCTATTATAGAAGACTAGAACAGACTGGTACCATCATAAGGCTAGAACAGACTGGTACCATCATAAGGCTATTATAGAAGACTAGTACAGACTGGTACCATCATAAGACTATTATAGAAGACTAGAACAGACTTGTACCATCATAAGACTAGAACAGACTGGTACCACCATAAGACTAGAACAGACTGGTACCATCATAAGGCTATTATAGAAGACTAGAACAGACTGGTACCATCATAAGGCTATTATAGAAGACTAGAACAGACTGATACCATCATAAGGCTAGAACAGACTGGTACCATCATAAGGCTATTATAGAAGACTAGAACAGACTGGCACCATCATAAGACTATTATAGAAGACTAGAACAGACTGGTACCATCATAAAGCTAGAACAGACTGGTACCATCATAAGGCTAGAACAGACTGGTACCATCATAAGGCTATTATAGAAGACTAGAACATACTGGTATCATCATAAGACTATTATAGAAGACTAGAACAGACTGGTACCATCATAAGGCTATTATAGAAGACTAGAACAGACTGGTACCATCATAAGGCTATTATAGAAGACTAGAACAGACTGGTACCATCATAAGACTATTATAGAAGACTAGAGCAGACTGGTACCATCATAACACTATTATAGAAGACTAGAGCAGACTGGTACCATCATAAGACTATTATAGAAGACTAGAACAGACTGGTACCATCATAAGGCTAGAACAGACTGGTACCATCATAAGACTAGAACAGACTGGTACCATCATCAGACTATTATAGAAGACTAGAACATACTGGTACCATCATGAGGCTAGAACAGACTGGTACCATCATAAGGCTATTATAGAACACTAGAACAGACTGGTACCATCATAAGGCTATTATAGAAGACTAGAACAGACTGGTACCATCATAAGGCTATTACAGAAGACTAGAACAGACTGGTACCATCATAAGGCTATTATAGAAGACTAGAACAGACTGGTACCGTCATAAGGATATTATAGAAGACTAGAACAGACTGGTACCATCATAAGACTAGAACAGACTGCTACCATCATAAGGCTATTATAGAAGACAAGAACATAATGGT
This sequence comes from Salmo salar, assembly GCF_965601325.2. Taxonomy (NCBI): domain Eukaryota; kingdom Metazoa; phylum Chordata; class Actinopteri; order Salmoniformes; family Salmonidae; genus Salmo; species Salmo salar. Next base: position 59,842,444 of record NC_138301.1, read on the forward strand.
ACCATCATAAGGCTAGTATAGAAGACTAGAACAGACTGGTACCATCATAAGGCTAGAACAGACTGGTACCATCATAAGACTAGAACAGACTGGTACCATCATAGGACTAGAACAGACTGGTACCATCATAAGGCTATTATAGAAGACTAGAACAGACTGGTACCATCATAAGACTAGTAGAGACTGGTACCATGATAAGACTAGAACAGACTGGTACCATCATAAGGCTATTATAGAAGACTAGAACAGACTGGTACCATCATAAGGCTATTAAAGAAGACTAGAACAGACTGGTACCATCATACGGCTATTATAGAAGACTAGTACAGACTGGTACCATCATAAGACTATTATAGAAGACTAGAACAGACTTGTACCATCATAAGACTAGAACAGACTGGTACCACCATAAGACTAGAACAGACTGGTACCATCATAAGGCTATTATAGAAGACTAGAACAGACTGGTACCATCATAAGGCTATTATAGAAGACTAGAACAGACTGGTACCATCATAAGACTATTATAGAAGACTAGAACAGACAAGTACCATCATAAGGCTAAAACAGACTGGTAACATCATAAGGCTAGTATAGAAGACTAGAACAGACTGGTACCACCATAAGACTAGAACAGACTGGTACCATCATAAGGCTATTATAGAAGACTAGAACAGACTGGTACCATCATCAGAATAGTATAGAAGACAAGAACAGACTGGTACCAATCATAAGACTAGAACAGACTGGTACCATCATAAGACTATTATAGAAGACTAGAACAGACTGGTACCATCATAAGGCTAGTATAGAAGACTAGAACAGACTGGTACCATCATAAGACTATTATAGAAGACTAGAACAGACTGGTACCATCATAAGGCTATTATAGAAGACTAGAACAGACTGGTACCATCATAAGACTATTATAGAACACTAGAACAGACTGGTACCATCATAAGACTATTATAGAAGACTAGAACAGACTGGTACCATCATAAGGCTAGAACAGACTGGTACCATCATAAGGCTATTATAGAAGACTAGAACAGACTGGTACCATCATAAGGCTAGAACAGACTGGTACCATCATAAGGCTATTATAGAAGACTAGAACAGACTGATACCATCATAAGGCTAGAACAGACTGGTACCATCATAAGGCTATTATAGAAGACTAGAACAGACTGGTACCATCATAAAGCTAGAACAGACTGGTACCATCATAAGACTATTATAGAAGACTAGAACAGACTGATACCATCATAAGACTAGAACAGACTGGTACCATCATAAAGCTAGAACAGACTTGTACCATCATAAGACTAGAACAGACTTGTACCATCATAAGACTAGAACAGACTGGTACCACCATAAGACTAGAACAGACTGGTACCATCATAAGGCTATTATAGAAGACTAGAACAGACTGGTACCATCATAAGACTAGAACAGACTGGTACCATCATAAGACTATTATAGAACACTAGAACAGACTGGTACCATCATAAGGCTAGAACAGACTGGTACCATCATAAGACTATTATAGAAGACTAGAACAGACTGGTACCATCATAAGGCTAGAACAGACTGGTACCATCATAAGGCTGTTATAGAAGACTAGAACAGACTGGTACCATCATAAGGCTAGAACAGACTGGTACCATCATAAGGCTATTATAGAAGACTAGAACAGACTGGTACCATCATAAGACTATTATAGAAGACTAGAACAGACTGGTACCATCATAAGACTATTATAGAAGACTAGAACAGACTGATACCATCATAAGGCTAGAACAGACTGGTACCATCATAAGGCTATTATAGAAGACTAGAACAGACTGGTACCATCATAAGACTATTATAGAAGACTAGAACAGACTGGTACCATCATAAGACTATTATAGAAGACTAGAACAGACTGGTACCATCATAAGACTATTATAGAAGACTAGAACAGACTTGTACCATCATAAGACTAGAACAGACTGGTACCACCATAAGACTAGAACAGACTGGTACCATCATAAGGCTATTATAGAAGACTAGAACAGACTGGTACCATCATAAGGCTATTATAGAAGACTAGAACAGACAAGTACCATCATAAGGCTAAAACAGACTGGTAACATCATAAGGCTAGTATAGAAGACTAGAACAGACTGGTACCACCATAAGACTAGAACAGACTGGTACCATCATAAGGCTATTATAGAAGACTAGAACAGACTGGTACCATCATCAGAATAGTATAGAAGACGAGAACAGACTGGTACCAATCATAAGACTAGAACAGACTGGTACCATCATAAGACTATTATAGAAGACTAGAACAGACTGGTACCATCATAAGGCTAGTATAGAAGACTAGAACAGACTGGTACCATCATAAGGCTAGAACAGACTGGTACCACCATAAGACTAGAACAGACTGGTACCATCATCAGAATAGTATAGAAGACGAGAACAGACTGGTACCAATCATAAGACTAGAACAGACTGGTACCATCATAAGACTATTATAGAAGACTAGAACAGACTGGTACCATCATAAGGCTATTATAGAAGACTAGAACAGACTGGTACCATCATAAGGCTAGAACAGACTGGTACCACCATAAGACTAGAACAGACTGGTACCATCATAAGGCTATTATAGAAGACTAGAACAGACTGGTACCATCATAAGACTAGAACAGACTGGTACCATCATAAGACTATTATAGAACACTAGAACAGACTGGTACCATCATAAGACTATTATAGAAGACTAGAACAGACTGGTACCATCATAAGGCTAGAACAGACTGGTACCATCATAAGGCTATTATAGAAGACTAGAACAGACTGGTACCATCATAAGGCTAGAACAGACTGGTACCATCATAAGGCTATTATAGAAGACTAGAACAGACTGGTACCATCATAAGGCTATTATAGAAGACTAGAACAGACTGATACCATCATAAGGCTAGAACAGACTGGTACCATCATAAGACTAGAACAGACTGGTACCATCATAAGGCTATTATAGAAGACTAGAACAGACTGGTACCATCATAAGACTAGAACAGACTGGTACCATCATAAGACTATTATAGAAGACTAGAACAGACTTGTACCATCATAAGACTAGAACAGACTGGTACCACCATAAGACTAGAACAGACTGGTACCATCATAAGACTAGAACAGACTGGTACCATCATAAGGCTATTATAGAAGACTAGAACAGACTTGTACCATCATAAGACTAGAACAGACTGGTACCACCATAAGACTAGAACAGACTGGTACCATCATAAGACTATTATAGAACACTAGAACAGACTGGTACCATCATAAGGCTAGAACAGACTGGTACCATCATAAGACTATTATAGAAGACTAGAACAGACTGGTACCATCATAAGGCTAGAACAGACTGGTACCATCATAAGGCTGTTATAGAAGACTAGAACAGACTGGTACCATCATAAGGCTAGAACAGACTGGTACCATCATAAGGATATTATAGAAGACTAGAACAGACTGATACCATCATAAGGCTAGAACAGACTGGTACCATCATAAGGCTATTATAGAAGACTAGAACAGACTGGTACCATCATAAGACTATTATAGAAGACTAGAACAGACTGGTACCATCATAAGACTAGAACAGACTGGTACCATCATAAGACTATTATAGAACACTAGAACAGACTGGTACCATCATAAGGCTAGAACAGACTGGTACCATCATAAGACTATTATAGAAGACTAGAACATACTGATACCATCATAAGGCTATTATAGAAGACTAGAACAGACTGATACCATCATAAGGCTAGAACAGACTGGTACTATCATAAGACTATTATAGAAGACTAGAACAGACTGATACCATCATAAGGCTAGAACAGACTGGTACTATCATAAGGCTATTATAGAAGACTAGAACAGACTGGTACCATCATAAGACTATTATAGAAGACTAGAACAGACTGGTACCATCATAAAGCTAGAACATACTGGTATCATCATAAGACTATTATAGAAGACTAGAGCAGACTGGTACCATCATAAGACTATTATAGAAGACTAGAGCAGACTGGTACCATCATAAGACTATTATAGACGACTAGAACATACTGGTACCATCATAAGGCTATTATAGAAGACTAGAACAGACAAGTACCATCATAAGGCTATTATAGAAGACTAGAACAGACTGGTACCATCATAAGGCTATTATAGAAGACTAGAACAGACTGGTACCATCATAAGACTATTATAGAAGACTAGAGCAGACTGGTACCATCATAAGACTATTATAGAAGACTAGAGCAGACTGGTACCATCATAAGACTATTATAGAAGACTAGAACAGACTGGTACCATCATAAGGCTAGAACAGACTGGTACCATCATAAGACTATTATAGAAGACTAGAACATACTGGTACCATCATGAGGCTAGAACAGACTGGTACCATCATAAGGCTATTATGGAAGACTAGAACAGACTGGTACCATCATAAGAATATTATAGAAGACTAGAACAGACTGGTACCAATCATCAGACTGGTACCATCATAAGACTAGTACCATCATAAGACTAGAACAGACTGGTACCATCATAAGGCTATTATAGAAGACTAGAACAGACTGGTACCATCATAAGACTATTATAGAAGACTAGAACAGACTGGTACCATCATAAGACTATTATAGAAGACTAGAACAGACTGATACCATCATAAGGCTAGAACAGACTGGTACCATCATAAGGCTATTATAGAAGACTAGAACAGACTGGTACCATCATAAGACTATTGTAGAAGACTAGAACAGACTGGTACCATCATAAGACTATTATAGAAGACTAGAACAGACTGGTACCATCATAAGACTATTATAGAAGACTAGAACAGACTTGTACCATCATAAGACTAGAACAGACTGGTACCACCATAAGACTAGAACAGACTGGTACCATCATAAGGCTATTATAGAAGACTAGAACAGACTGGTACCATCATAAGGCTATTATAGAAGACTAGAACAGACTGGTACCATCATAAGACTATTATAGAAGACTAGAACAGACAAGTACCATCATAAGGCTAAAACAGACTGGTAACATCATAAGGCTAGTATAGAAGACTAGAACAGACTGGTACCACCATAAGACTAGAACAGACTGGTACCATCATAAGGCTATTATAGAAGACTAGAACAGACTGGTACCATCATCAGAATAGTATAGAAGACGAGAACAGACTGGTACCAATCATAAGACTAGAACAGACTGGTACCATCATAAGACTATTATAGAAGACTAGAACAGACTGGTACCATCATAAGGCTAGTATAGAAGACTAGAACAGACTGGTACCATCATAAGGCTAGAACAGACTGGTACCACCATAAGACTAGAACAGACTGGTACCATCATCAGAATAGTATAGAAGACGAGAACAGACTTGTACCAATCATAAGACTAGAACAGACTGGTACCATCATAAGACTATTATAGAAGACTAGAACAGACTGGTACCATCATAAGGCTATTATAGAAGACTAGAACAGACTGGTACCATCATAAGGCTAGAACAGACTGGTACCACCATAAGACTAGAACAGACTGGTACCATCATAAGGCTATTATAGAAGACTAGAACAGACTGGTACCATCATAAGACTAGAACAGACTGGTACCATCATAAGACTATTATAGAACACTAGAACAGACTGGTACCATCATAAGACTATTATAGAAGACTAGAACAGACTGGTACCATCATAAGGCTAGAACAGACTGGTACCATCATAAGGCTATTATAGAAGACTAGAACAGACTGGTACCATCATAAGGCTAGAACAGACTGGTACCATCATAAGGCTATTATAGAAGACTAGAACAGACTGGTACCATCATAAGGCTATTATAGAAGACTAGAACAGACTGATACCATCATAAGGCTAGAACAGACTGGTACCATCATAAGACTAGAACAGACTGGTACCATCATAAGGCTATTATAGAAGACTAGAACAGACTGGTACCATCATAAGACTAGAACAGACTGGTACCATCATAAGACTATTATAGAAGACTAGAACAGACTTGTACCATCATAAGACTAGAACAGACTGGTACCACCATAAGACTAGAACAGACTGGTACCATCATAAGACTAGAACAGACTGGTACCATCATAAGGCTATTATAGAAGACTAGAACAGACTTGTACCATCATAAGACTAGAACAGACTGGTACCACCATAAGACTAGAACAGACTGGTACCATCATAAGACTATTATAGAACACTAGAACAGACTGGTACCATCATAAGGCTAGAACAGACTGGTACCATCATAAGACTATTATAGAAGACTAGAACAGACTGGTACCATCATAAGGCTAGAACAGACTGGTACCATCATAAGGCTGTTATAGAAGACTAGAACAGACTGGTACCATCATAAGGCTAGAACAGACTGGTACCATCATAAGGATATTATAGAAGACTAGAACAGACTGATACCATCATAAGGCTAGAACAGACTGGTACCATCATAAGGCTATTATAGAAGACTAGAACAGACTGGTACCATCATAAGACTATTATAGAAGACTAGAACAGACTGGTACCATCATAAGACTAGAACAGACTGGTACCATCATAAGACTATTATAGAACACTAGAACAGACTGGTACCATCATAAGGCTAGAACAGACTGGTACCATCATAAGACTATTATAGAAGACTAGAACATACTGATACCATCATAAGGCTATTATAGAAGACTAGAACAGACTGATACCATCATAAGGCTAGAACAGACTGGTACTATCATAAGACTATTATAGAAGACTAGAACAGACTGATACCATCATAAGGCTAGAACAGACTGGTACTATCATAAGGCTATTATAGAAGACTAGAACAGACTGGTACCATCATAAGACTATTATAGAAGACTAGAACAGACTGGTACCATCATAAAGCTAGAACATACTGGTATCATCATAATACTATTATAGAAGACTAGAGCAGACTGGTACCATCATAAGACTATTATAGAAGACTAGAGCAGACTGGTACCATCATAAGACTATTATAGACGACTAGAACATACTGGTACCATCATAAGGCTATTATAGAAGACTAGAACAGACAAGTACCATCATAAGGCTATTATAGAAGACTAGAACAGACTGGTACCATCATAAGGCTATTATAGAAGACTAGAACAGACTGGTACCATCATAAGACTATTATAGAAGACTAGAGCAGACTGGTACCATCATAAGACTATTATAGAAGACTAGAGCAGACTGGTACCATCATAAGACTATTATAGAAGACTAGAACAGACTGGTACCATCATAAGGCTAGAACAGACTGGTACCATCATAAGACTATTATAGAAGACTAGAACATACTGGTACCATCATGAGGCTAGAACAGACTGGTACCATCATAAGGCTATTATGGAAGACTAGAACAGACTGGTACCATCATAAGAATATTATAGAAGACTAGAACAGACTGGTACCAATCATCAGACTGGTACCATCATAAGACTAGTACCATCATAAGACTAGAACAGACTGGTACCATCATAAGGCTATTATAGAAGACTAGAACAGACTGGTACCCTCATAAGGCTACTATAGAAGACTAGAACAGACTGGTACCATCATAAGGCTACTATAGAAGACTAGAACAGACTGGTACCATCACAAGACTAGTATAGAAGACTAGAACAGACTGGTACCATCATAAGACTATTATAGAAGACTAGAACAGACTGGTACCATCATAAGGCTATTATAGAAGACTAGAACAGACTGGTACCATCATAAGGCTATTATAGAAGACTAGAACAGACTGGTACCATCATAAGACTATTATAGAAGACTAGAACAGACTGGTACCATCATAAGACTATTATAGAAGACTAGAACAGACTTGTACCATCATAAGACTAGAACAGACTGGTACCATCATAAGGCTATTATAGAAGACTAGAACAGACTGGTACCATCATCAGAATAGTATAGAAGACAAGAACAGACTGGTACCAATCATAAGACTAGAACAGACTGGTACCATCATAAGACTATTATAGAAGACTAGAACAGACTGGTACCATCATAAGGCTAGTATAGAAGACTAGAACAGACTGGTACCATCATAAGGCTATTATAGAAGACTAGAACAGACTGGTACCATCATAAGGCTAGAACAGACTGGTACCACCATAAGACTAGAACAGACTGGTACCATCATAAGGCTATTATAGAAGACTAGAACAGACTGGTACCATCATAAGACTAAAACAGACTGGTACCATCATAAGACTATTATAGAACACTAGAACAGACTGGTACCATCATAAGACTATTATAAAAGACTAGAACAGACTGGTACCATCATAAGGCTAGAACAGACTGGTACCATCATAAGGCTATTATAGAAGACTAGAGCAGACTGGTACCATCATAAGACTATTATAGAAGACTAGAACAGACTGGTACCATCATAAGGCTAGAACAGACTGGTACCATCATAAGACTATTATAGAAGACTAGAACATACTGGTACCATCATGAGGCTAGAACAGACTGGTACCATCATAAGGCTATTATAGAAGACTAGAACAGACTGGTACCATCATAAGAATATTATAGAAGACTAGAACAGACTGGTACCAATCATCAGACTGGTACCATCATAAGACTAGTACCATCATAGGACTAGAACAGACTGGTACCATCATAAGGCTATTATAGAAGACTAGAACAGACTGGTACCCTCATAAGGCTACTATAGAAGACTAGAACAGACTGGTACCATCATAAGGCTACTATAGAAGACTAGAACAGACTGGTACCATCACAAGACTAGTATAGAAGACTAGAACAGACTGGTACCATCATAAGACTATTATAGAAGACTAGAACAGACTGGTACCATCATAAGGCTATTATAGAAGACTAGAACAGACTGGTACCATCATAAGGCTATTATAGAAGACTAGAACAGACTGGTACCATCATAAGACTATTATAGAAGACTAGAACAGACTGGTACCATCATAAGACTATTATAGAAGACTAGAACAGACTTGTACCATCATAAGACTAGAACAGACTGGTACCATCATAAGACTATTATAGAACACTAGAACAGACTGGTACCATCATAAGACTATTACAGAAGACTAGAACAGACTGGTACCATCATAAGGCTAGAACAGACTGGTACCATCATAAGGCTATTATAGAAGACTAGAACAGACTGGTACCATCATAAGGCTAGAACAGACTGGTACCATCATAAGGCTATTATAGAAGACTAGAACAGACTGGTTCCATCATCAGAATAGTATAGAAGACAAGAACAGACTGGTACCAATCATAAGACTAGAACAGACTGGTACCATCATAAGACTATTATAGAAGACTAGAACAGACTGGTACCATCATAAGGCTAGTATAGAAGACTAGAACAGACTGGTACCATCATAAGACTATTATAGAAGACTAGAACAGACTGGTACCATCATAAGGCTATTATAGAAGACTAGAACAGACTGGTACCATCATAAGGCCATTATAGAAGACTAGAACAGACTGGTACCATCATAAGACTATTATAGAAGACTAGAACAGACTGGTACCATCATAAGGCTAGAACAGACTGGTACCATCATAAGACTATTATAGAAGACTAGAACAGACTGGTACCATCATAAGGCTAGAACAGACTGGTACCATCATAAGGCTATTATAGAAGACTAGAACAGACTGGTACCATCATAAGGCTAGAACAGACAAGTACCATCATAAGGCTAAAACAGACTGGTACCATCATCAGATTAGTATAGAAGACAAGAACAGACTGGTACCAATCATAAGACTAGAACAGACTGGTACCATCATAAGACTATTATAGAAGACTAGAACAGACTGGTACCATCATAAGGCTAGTATAGAAGACTAGAACAGACTGGTACCATCATAAGGCTATTATAGAAGACTAGAACAGACTGGTACCATCATAAGGCTAGAACAGACTGGTACCACCATAAGACTAGAACAGACTGGTACCATCATAAGGCTATTAGAGAAGACTAGAACAGACTGGTACCATCATAAGACTAAAACAGACTGGTACCATCATAAGACTATTATAGAACACTAGAACAGACTGGTACCATCATAAGACTATTATAGAAGACTAGAACAGACTGGTACCATCATAAGACTAGAACAGATTGGTACCATCATAAGGCTGTTATAGAAGACTAGAACAGACTGGTACCATCATAAGGCTAGAACAGACTGGTATCATCATAAGACTATTATAGAAGACTAGAACAGACTTGTACCATCATAAGACTAGAACAGATTGGTACCAGCATAAGACTAGAACAGACTGGTACCATCATAAGGCTATTATAGAAGACTAGAGCAGACTGGTACCATCATAAGACTATTATAGAAGACTAGAGCAGACTGGTACCATCATAAGACTATTATAGACGACTAGAACATACTGGTACCATCATAAGGCTATTATAGAAGACTAGAACAGACAAGTACCATCATAAGGCTATTATAGAAGACTAGAACAGACTGGTACCATCATAAGGCTATTATAGAAGACTAGAACAGACTGGTACCATCATAAGACTATTATAGAAGACTAGAGCAGACTGGTACCAACATAAGACTATTATAGAAGACTAGAGCAGACTGGTACCATCATAAGACTATTATAGAAGACTAGAACAGACTGGTACCATCATAAGGCTAGAACAGACTGGTACCATCATAAGACTATTATAGAAGACTAGAACATACTGGTACCATCATGAGGCTAGAACAGACTGGTACCATCATAAGGCTATTATGGAAGACTAGAACAGACTGGTACCATCATAAGAATATTATAGAAGACTAGAACAGACTGGTACCAATCATCAGACTGGTACCATCATAAGACTAGTACCATCATAAGACTAGAACAGACTGGTACCATCATAAGGCTATTATAGAAGACTAGAACAGACTGGTACCCTCATAAGGCTACTATAGAAGACTAGAACAGACTGGTACCATCATAAGGCTACTATAGAAGACTAGAACAGACTGGTACCATCACAAGACTAGTATAGAAGACTAGAACAGACTGGTACCATCATAAGACTATTATAGAAGACTAGAACAGACTGGTACCATCATAAGGCTATTATAGAAGACTAGAACAGACTGGTACCATCATAAGGCTATTATAGAAGACTAGAACAGACTGGTACCATCATAAGACTATTATAGAAGACTAGAACAGACTGGTACCATCATAAGACTATTATAGAAGACTAGAACAGACTTGTACCATCATAAGACTAGAACAGACTGGTACCATCATAAGGCTATTATAGAAGACTAGAACAGACTGGTACCATCATCAGAATAGTATAGAAGACAAGAACAGACTGGTACCAATCATAAGACTAGAACAGACTGGTACCATCATAAGACTATTATAGAAGACTAGAACAGACTGGTACCATCATAAGGCTAGTATAGAAGACTAGAACAGACTGGTACCATCATAAGGCTATTATAGAAGACTAGAACAGACTGGTACCATCATAAGGCTAGAACAGACTGGTACCACCATAAGACTAGAACAGACTGGTACCATCATAAGGCTATTATAGAAGACTAGAACAGACTGGTACCATCATAAGACTAAAACAGACTGGTACCATCATAAGACTATTATAGAACACTAGAACAGACTGGTACCATCATAAGACTATTATAAAAGACTAGAACAGACTGGTACCATCATAAGGCTAGAACAGACTGGTACCATCATAAGGCTATTATAGAAGACTAGAGCAGACTGGTACCATCATAAGACTATTATAGAAGACTAGAACAGACTGGTACCATCATAAGGCTAGAACAGACTGGTACCATCATAAGACTATTATAGAAGACTAGAACATACTGGTACCATCATGAGGCTAGAACAGACTGGTACCATCATAAGGCTATTATAGAAGACTAGAACAGACTGGTACCATCATAAGAATATTATAGAAGACTAGAACAGACTGGTACCAATCATCAGACTGGTACCATCATAAGACTAGTACCATCATAAGGCTATTATAGAAGACTAGAACAGACTGGTACCATCATAAGGCTAGAACAGACTGGTACCATCATAAGGCTATTATAGAAGACTAGAACAGACTGGTACCCTCATAAGGCTACTATAGAAGACTAGAACAGACTGGTACCATCATAAGGCTACTATAGAAGACTAGAACAGACTGGTACCATCACAAGACTAGTATAGAAGACTAGAACAGACTGGTACCATCATAAGACTATTATAGAAGACTAGAACAGACTGGTACCATCATAAGGCTATTATAGAAGACTAGAACAGACTGGTACCATCATAAGGCTATTATAGAAGACTAGAACAGACTGGTACCATCATAAGACTATTATAGAAGACTAGAACAGACTGGTACCATCATAAGACTATTATAGAAGACTAGAACAGACTTGTACCATCATAAGACTAGAACAGACTGGTACCATCATAAGACTATTATAGAACACTAGAACAGACTGGTACCATCATAAGACTATTACAGAAGACTAGAACAGACTGGTACCATCATAAGGCTAGAACAGACTGGTACCATCATAAGGCTATTATAGAAGACTAGAACAGACTGGTACCATCATAAGGCTAGAACAGACTGGTACCATCATAAGGCTATTATAGAAGACTAGAACAGACTGGTTCCATCATCAGAATAGTATAGAAGACAAGAACAGACTGGTACCAATCATAAGACTAGAACAGACTGGTACCATCATAAGACTATTATAGAAGACTAGAACAGACTGGTACCATCATAAGGCTAGTATAGAAGACTAGAACAGACTGGTACCATCATAAGACTATTATAGAAGACTAGAACAGACTGGTACCATCATAAGGCTATTATAGAAGACTAGAACAGACTGGTACCATCATAAGGCCATTATAGAAGACTAGAACAGACTGGTACCATCATAAGACTATTATAGAAGACTAGAACAGACTGGTACCATCATAAGGCTAGAACAGACTGGTACCATCATAAGACTATTATAGAAGACTAGAACAGACTGGTACCATCATAAGGCTAGAACAGACTGGTACCATCATAAGGCTATTATAGAAGACTAGAACAGACTGGTACCATCATAAGGCTAGAACAGACAAGTACCATCATAAGGCTAAAACAGACTGGTACCATCATCAGATTAGTATAGAAGACAAGAACAGACTGGTACCAATCATAAGACTAGAACAGACTGGTACCATCATAAGACTATTATAGAAGACTAGAACAGACTGGTACCATCATAAGGCTAGTATAGAAGACTAGAACAGACTGGTACCATCATAAGGCTATTATAGAAGACTAGAACAGACTGGTACCATCATAAGGCTAGAACAGACTGGTACCACCATAAGACTAGAACAGACTGGTACCATCATAAGGCTATTAGAGAAGACTAGAACAGACTGGTACCATCATAAGACTAAAACAGACTGGTACCATCATAAGACTATTATAGAACACTAGAACAGACTGGTACCATCATAAGACTATTATAGAAGACTAGAACAGACTGGTACCATCATAAGACTAGAACAGATTGGTACCATCATAAGGCTAAAACAGACTGGTACCATCATAAGACTATTATAGAAGACTAAAACAGACTGGTACCATCATAAGACTATTATAGAACACTAGAACAGACTGGTACCATCATAAGACTATTATAGAACACTAGAACAGACTGGTACCATCATAAGACTATTATAGAACACTAGAACAGACTGGTACCATCATAAGGCTGTTATAGAAGACTAGAACAGACTGGTACCATCATAAGGCTAGAACAGACTGGTATCATCATAAGACTATTATAGAAGACTAGAACAGACTTGTACCATCATAAGACTAGAACAGATTGGTACCAGCATAAGACTAGAACAGACTGGTACCATCATAAGGCTATTATAGAAGACTAGAACAGACTGGTACCATCATAAGACTAGAACAGACTGGTACCATCATAAGACTATTATAGAACACTAGAACAGACTGGTACCATCACAAGGCTAGAACAGACTGGTACCATCATAAGACTATTATAGAAGACTACAACGGACTGGTACCATCATAAGGCTAGAACAGACTGGTACCATCATAAGGCTGTTATAGAAGACTAGAACAGACTGGTACCATCATAAGGCTAGAACAGACTGGTACCATCATAAGGATATTATAGAAGACTAGAACAGACTGATACCATCATAAGGCTAGAACAGACTGGTACCATCATAAGGCTATTATAGAAGACTAGAACAGACTGGTACCATCATAAGACTATTATAGAAGACTAGAACAGACTGGTACCATCATAAAGCTAGAACATACTGGTATCATCATAAGACTATTATAGACGACTAGAACATACTGGTACCATCATAAGGCTATTATAGAAGACTAGAACAGACAAGTACCATCATAAGGCTATTATAGAAGACTAGAACAGACTGGTACCATCATAAGGCTATTATAGAAGACTAGAACAGACTGGTACCATCATAAGACTATTATAGAAGACTAGAGCAGACTGGTACCATCATAAGACTATTATAGAAGACTAGAACAGACTGGTACCATCATAAGGCTAGAACAGACTGGTACCATCATAAGACTATTATAGAAGACTAGAACATACTGGTACCATCATGAGGCTAGAACAGACTGGTACCATCATAAGGCTATTATAGAAGACTAGAACAGACTGGGACCATCATAAGAATATTATAGAAGACTAGAACAGACTGGTACCAATCATCAGACTGGTACCATCATAAGACTAGTACCATCATAAGACTAGAACAGACTGGTACCATCATAAGGCTATTATAGAAGACTAGAACAGACTGGTACCCTCATAAGGCTACTATAGAAGACTAGAACAGACTGGTACCATCATAAGGCTACTATAGAAGACTAGAACAGACTGGTACCATCACAAGACTAGTATAGAAGACTAGAACAGACTGGTACCATCATAAGACTATTATAGAAGACTAGAACAGACTGGTACCATCATAAGGCTAGAACAGACTGGTACCATCATAAGACTATTATAGAAGACTAGAACAGACTGGTACCATCATAAGACTATTATAGAAGACTAGAACAGACTTGTACCATCATAAGACTAGAACAGACTGGTACCATCATAAGACTATTATAGAAGACTAGAACAGACTGGTACCATCATAAGGCTATTATAGAAGACTAGAACAGACTGGTACCATCATAAGACTATTATAGAAGACTAGAACAGACTTGTACCATCAAAAGACTAGAACAGACTGGTACCACCATAAGACTAGAACAGACTGGTACCATCATAAGGCTATTATAGAAGACTAGAACAGACTGGTACCATCATAAGACTAGAACAGACTGGTACCATCATAAGACTATTATAGAACACTAGAACAGACTGGTACCATCATAAGACTATTATAGAAGACTAGAACAGACTGGTACCATCATAAGGCTAGAACAGACTGGTACCATCATAAGGCTATTATAGAAGACTAGAACAGACTGGTACCATCATAAGGCTAGAACAGACTGGTACCATCATAAGGCTATTATAGAAGACTAGAACAGACTGGTACCATCATCAGAATAGTATAGAAGACAAGAACAGACTGGTACCAATCATAAGACTAGAACAGACTGGTACCATCATAAGACTATTATAGAAGACTAGAACAGACTGGTACCATCATAAGGCTAGTATAGAAGACTAGAACAGACTGGTACCATCATAAGACTATTATAGAAGACTAGAACAGACTGGTACCATCATAAGGCTATTATAGAAGACTAGAACAGACTGGTACCATCATAAGACTATTATAGAAGACTAGAACAGACTGGTACCATCATAAAGCTATTATAGAAGACTAGAACAGACTGGTACCATCATAAGACTAGAACAGACTGGTACCATCATAAGACTATTATAGAACAATAGAACAGACTGGTACCATCATAAGGCTAGAACAGACTGGTACCATCATAAGACTATTATAGAAGACTAGAACAGACTGGTACCATCATAAGGCTAGAACAGACTGGTACCATCATAAGGCTATTATAGAAGACTAGAACTGACTGGTACCATCATAAGGCTAGAACAGACTGGTACCATCATAAGGCTATTATAGAAGACTAGAACAGACTGATACCATCATAAGGCTAGAACAGACTGGTACCATCATAAGGCTATTATAGAAGACTAGAACAGACTGGTACCATCATAAGACTATTATAGAAGACTAGAACAGACTGGTACCATCATAAAGCTAGAACATACTGGTATCATCATAAGACTATTATAGACGACTAGAACATACTGGTACCATCATAAGGCTATTATAGAAGACTAGAACAGACAAGTACAATCATAAGGCTATTATAGAAGACTAGAACAGACTGGTACCATCATAAGGCTATTATAGAAGACTAGAACAGACTGGTACCATCATAAGACTATTATAGAAGACTAGAACAGACTTGTACCATCATAAGACTAGAACAGACTGGTACCACCATAAGACTAGAACAGACTGGTACCATCATAAGGCTATTATAGAAGACTAGAACAGACTGGTACCATCATAAGACTAGAACAGACTGGTACCATCATAAGACTATTATAGAACACTAGAACAGACTGGTACCATCATAAGACTATTATAGAAGACTAGAACAGACTGGTACCATCATAAGGCTAGAACAGACTGGTACCATCATAAGGCTATTATAGAAGACTAGACCAGACTGGTACCATCATAAGGCTAGAACAGACTGGTACCATCATAAGGCTATTATAGAAGACTAGAACAGACTGGTACCATCATCAGAATAGTATAGAAGACAAGAACAGACTGGTACCAATCATAAGACTAGAACAGACTGGTACCATCATAAGACTATTATAGAAGACTAGAACAGACTGGTACCATCATAAGGCTAGTATAGAAGACAAGAACAGACTGGTACCATCATAAGACTATTATAGAAGACTAGAACAGACTGGTTCCATCATAAGGCTATTATAGAAGACTAGAACAGACTGGTACCATCATAAGGCTATTATAGAAGACTAGAACAGACTGGTACCATCATAAGACTATTATAGAAGACTAGAACAGACTGGTACCATCATAAGGCTAGAACAGACTGGTACCATCATAAGACTATTATAGAAGACTAGAACAGACTGGTACCATCATAAGGCTAGAACAGACTGGTACCATCATAAGGCTATTATAGAAGACTAGAAGAGACTGGTACCATCATAAGGCTAGAACACACTGGTACCATCATAAGGCTATTATAGAAGACTAGAACAGACTGATACCATCATAAGGCTAGAACAGACTGGTACCATCATAAGGCTATTATAGAAGACTAGAACAGACTGGTACCATCATAAGACTATTATAGAAGACTAGAACAGACTGGTACCATCATAAAGCTATTATAGAAGACTAGAACAGACTGGTACCATCATAAGACTAGAACAGACTGGTACCATCATAAGACTATTATAGAACACTAGAACAGACTGGTACCATCATAAGGCTAGAACAGACTGGTACCATCATAAGACTATTATTGAAGACTAGAAGAGACTGGTACCATCATAAGGCTATTATAGAAGACTAGAACAGACAAGTACCATCATAAGGCTATTATAGAAGACTAGAACAGACTGGTACCATCATAAGGCTATTATAGAAGACTAGAACAGACTGGTACCATCATAAGACTATTATAGAAGACTAGAGCAGACTGGTACCATCATAAGACTATTATAGAAGACTAGAGTAGACTGGTACCATCATAAGACTATTATAGAAGACTAGAACAGACTGGTACCATCATAAGGCTAGAACAGACTGGTACCATCATAAGACTATTATAGAAGACTAGAACATACTGGTACCATCATGAGGCTAGGACAGACTGGTACCATCATAAGGCTATTATAGAACACTAGAACAGACTGGTACCATCATAAGGCTATTATAGAAGACTAGAACAGACTGGTACCATCATAAGACTAGAACAGACTGGTACCATCATAAGGCTATTATAGAAGACAAGAACAGAATGGTACCATCATAAGGCTAGTATAGAAGACTAGAACAGACAGGTACCATCATAAGGCTAGAACAGACTGGTACCATCATAAGACTAGAACAGACTGGTACCATCATAGGACTAGAACAGACTGGTACCATCATAAGGCTATTATAGAAGACTAGAACAGACTGGTACCATAATAAGACTAGTAGAGACTGGTACCATCATAAGACTAGAACAGACTGGTACCATCATAAGACTAGAACAGACTTGTACCATCATAAGGCTATTATAGAAGACTAGAACAGACTGGTACTATCATAAGACTAGAACAGACTGGTACCATCATAAGACTAGAACAGACTGGTACCATCATAAGACTAGAACAGACTGGTACCATCATAAGGCTATTATAGAAGACTAGAACAGACTGGTACCATCATAAGACTATTATAGAAGACTAGAACAGACTGGTACCATCATAAGGCTATTATAGAAGACTAGAACAGACTGGTACCATCATAAGACTATTATAGAAGACTAGAACAGACTTGTACCATCATAAGACTAGAACAGACTGGTACCACCATAAGACTAGAACAGACTGGTACCATCATAAGGCTATTATAGAAGACTAGAACAGACTGGTACCATCATAAGACTAGAACAGACTGGTACCATCATAAGACTATTATAGAACACTAGAACAGACTGGTACCATCATAAGACTATTATAGAAGACTAGAACAGACTGGTACCATCATAAGGCTAGAACAGACTGGTACCATCATAAGGCTATTATAGAAGACTAGACCAGACTGGTACCATCATAAGGCTAGAACAGACTGGTACCATCATAAGGCTATTATAGAAGACTAGAACAGACTGGTACCATCATCCGAATAGTATAGAAGACAAGAACAGACTGGTACCAATCATAAGACTAGAACAGACTGGTACCATCATAAGACTATTATAGAAGACTAGAACAGACTGGTACCATCATAAGGCTAGTATAGAAGACAAGAACAGACTGGTACCATCATAAGACTATTATAGAAGACTAGGACAGACTGGTTCCATCATAAGGCTATTATAGAAGACTAGAACAGACTGGTACCATCATAAGGCTATTATAGAAGACTAGAACAGACTGGTACCATCATAAGACTATTATAGAAGACTAGAACAGACTGGTACCATCATAAGGCTAGAACAGACTGGTACCATCATAAGACTATTATAGAAGACTAGAACAGACTGGTACCATCATAAGGCTAGAACAGACTGGTACCATCATAAGGCTATTATAGAAGACTAGAAGAGACTGGTACCATCATAAGGCTAGAACAGACTGGTACCATCATAAGGCTATTATAGAAGACTAGAACAGACTGATACCATCATAAGGCTAGAACAGACTGGTACCATCATAAGGCTATTATAGAAGACTAGAACAGACTGGTACCATCATAAGACTATTATAGAAGACTAGAACAGACTGGTACCATCATAAAGCTATTATAGAAGACTAGAACAGACTGGTACCATCATAAGACTAGAACAGACTGGTACCATCATAAGGCTATTATAGAAGACTAGAACAGACTGATACCATCATAAGGCTATTATAGAAGACTAGAACAGACTGATACCATCATAAGGCTAGAACAGACTGGTACCATCATAAGGCTATTATAGAAGACTAGAACAGACTGATACCATCATAAGGCTAGAACAGACTGGTACCATCATAAGGCTATTATAGAAGACTAGAACAGACTGGTACCATCATAAGGCTAGAACAGACTGGTACCATCATAAGACTATTATAGAAGACTAGAAGAGACTGGTACCATCATAAGGCTATTATAGAAGACTAGAACAGACAAGTACCATCATAAGGCTATTATAGAAGACTAGAACAGACTGGTACCATCATAAGGCTATTATAGAAGACTAGAACAGACTGGTACCATCATAAGACTATTATAGAAGACTAGAGCAGACTGGTACCGTCATAAGACTATTATAGAAGACTAGAGCAGACTGGTACCATCATAAGACTATTATAGAAGACTAGAACAGACTGGTACCATCATAAGGCTAGAACAGACTGGTACCATCATAAGACTATTATAGAAGACTAGAACATACTGGTACCATCATGAGGCTAGGACAGACTGGTACCATCATAAGGCTATTATAGAACACTAGAACAGACTGGTACCATCATAAGGCTATTATAGAAGACTAGAACAGACTGGTACCATCATAAGGCTATTATAGAAGACTAGAACAGACTGGTACCATCATAAGACTAGAACAGACTGGTACCATCATAAGGCTATTATAGAAGACAAGAACAGAATGGTACCATCATAAGGCTAGTATAGAAGACTAGAACAGACAGGTACCATCATAAGGCTAGAACAGACTGGTACCATCATAAGACTAGAACAGACTGGTACCATCATAGGACTAGAACAGACTGGTACCATCATAAGGCTATTATAGAAGACTAGAACAGACTGGTACCATCATAAGACTAGTAGAGACTGGTACCATCATAAGACTAGAACAGACTGGTACCATCATAAGACTAGAACAGACTTGTACCATCATAAGGCTATTATAGAAGACTAGAACAGACTGGTACTATCATAAGACTAGAACAGACTGGTACCATCATAAGACTAGAACAGACTGGTACCATCATAAGACTAGAACAGACTGGTACCATCATAAGGCTATAATAGAAGACTAGAACAGACTGGTACCATCATAAGACTATTATAGAAGACTAGAACAGACTGGTACCATCATAAGACTAGAACAGACTCGTACCACCATAAGACTAGAACAGACTGGTACCATCATAAGGCTATTATAGAAGACTAGAACAGACTGGTACCATCATAAGCCTACTATAGAAGACTAGAACAGACTGGTACCATCACAAGACTAGTAGAGACTGGTACCATCATAAGGCTATTATAGAAGACTAGAACAGACTGGTACCATCATAAGGCTAAAACAGACTGGTAACATCATAAGGCTAGTATAGAAGACTACAACAGACTGGTACCATCATAAGGCTATTATAGAAGACTAGAACAGACTGGTACCACCATAAGACTAGAACAGACTGGTACCATCATAAGGCTATTATAGAAGACTAGAACAGACTGGTACCATCATAAGACTAGTAGAGACTGGTACCATCATAAGACTAGAACAGACTGGTACCATCATAAGGCTATTATAGAAGACTAGAACAGACTGGTACCATCATAAGACTATTATAGAAGACTAGAACAGACTGGTACCATCATAAGGCTATTAAAGAAGACTGGAACAGACTGGTACCATCATAAGGCTATTATAGAAGACTAGTACAGACTGGTACCATCATAAGACTATTATAGAAGACTAGAACAGACTTGTACCATCATAAGACTAGAACAGACTGGTACCACCATAAGACTAGAACAGACTGGTACCATCATAAGGCTATTATAGAAGACTAGAACAGACTGGTACCATCATAAGGCTATTATAGAAGACTAGAACAGACTGGTACCATCATAAGACTATTATAGAAGACTAGAACAGACAAGTACCATCATAAGGCTAAAACAGACTGGTAACATCATAAGGCTAGTATAGAAGACTAGAACAGACTGGTACCACCATAAGACTAGAACAGACTGGTACCATCATAAGGCTATTATAGAAGACTAGAACAGACTGGTACCATCATCAGAATAGTATAGAAGACAAGAACAGACTGGTACCAATCATAAGACTAGAACAGACTGGTACCATCATAAGACTATTATAGAAGACTAGAACAGACTGGTACCATCATAAGGCTAGTATAGAAGACTAGAACAGACTGGTACCATCATAAGACTATTATAGAAGACTAGAAAAGACTGGTACCATCATAAGGCTAGAACAGACTGGTACCATCATAAGGCTATTATAGAAGACTAGAACAGACTGGTACCATCATAAGACTATTATAGAAGACTAGAACAGACTGGTACCATCATAAAGCTAGAACAGACTGGTACCATCATAAGGCTATTATAGAAGACTAGAACAGACTGGTACCACCATAAGACTAGAACAGACTGGTACCATCATAAGGCTATTATAGAAGACTAGAACAGACTGGTACCATCATAAGACTAGTAGAGACTGGTACCATCATAAGACTAGAACAGACTGGTACCATCATAAGGCTATTATAGAAGACTAGAACAGACTGGTACCATCATAAGACTATTATAGAAGACTAGAACAGACTGGTACCATCATAAGGCTATTAAAGAAGACTAGAACAGACTGGTACCATCATAAGGCTATTATAGAAGACTAGTACAGACTGGTACCATCATAAGACTATTATAGAAGACTAGAACAGACTTGTACCATCATAAGACTAGAACAGACTGGTACCACCATAAGACTAGAACAGACTGGTACCATCATAAGGCTATTATAGAAGACTAGAACAGACTGGTACCATCATAAGGCTATTATAGAAGACTAGAACAGACTGGTACCATCATAAGACTATTATAGAAGACTAGAACAGACAAGTACCATCATAAGGCTAAAACAGACTGGTAACATCATAAGGCTAGTATAGAAGACTAGAACAGACTGGTACCACCATAAGACTAGAACAGACTGGTACCATCATAAGGCTATTATAGAAGACTAGAACAGACTGGTACCATCATCAGAATAGTATAGAAGACAAGAACAGACTGGTACCAATCATAAGACTAGAACAGACTGGTACCATCATAAGACTATTATAGAAGACTAGAACAGACTGGTACCATCATAAGGCTAGTATAGAAGACTAGAACAGACTGGTACCATCATAAGACTATTATAGAAGACTAGAACAGACTGGTACCATCATAAGGCTATTATAGAAGACTAGAACAGACTGGTACCATCATAAGGCTAGAACAGACTGGTACCACCATAAGACTAGAACAGACTGGTACCATCATAAGGCTATTATAGAAGACTAGAACAGACTGGTACCATCATAAGACTAGAACAGACTGGTACCATCATAAGACTATTATAGAACACTAGAACAGACTGGTACCATCATAAGACTATTATAGAAGACTAGAACAGACTGGTACCATCATAAGGCTAGAACAGACTGGTACCATCATAAGGCTATTATAGAAGACTAGAACAGACTGATACCATCATAAGGCTAGAACAGACTGGTACCATCATAAGGCTATTATAGAAGACTAGAACAGACTGATACCATCATAAGGCTAGAACAGACTGGTACCATCATAAGGCTATTATAGAAGACTAGAACAGACTGGTACCATCATAAGACTATTATAGAAGACTAGAACAGACTGGTACCATCATAAGACTATTATAGAAGACTAGAACAGACTGGTACCATCATAAAGCTAGAACATACTGGTATCATCATAAGACTATTATAGAAGACTAGAACAGACTTGTACCATCATAAGACTAGAACAGACTGGTACCACCATAAGACTAGAACAGACTGGTACCATCATAAGGCTATTATAGAAGACTAGAACAGACTGGTACCATCATAAGACTATTATAGAACACTAGAACAGACTGGTACCATCATAAGGCTAGAACAGACTGGTACCATCATAAGGCTGTTATAGAAGACTAGAACAGACTGGTACCATCATAAGGCTAGAACAGACTGGTACCATCATAAGGCTATTATAGAAGACTAGAACAGACTGATACCATCATAAGGCTAGAACAGACTGGTACCATCATAAGGCTATTATAGAAGACTAGAACAGACAAGTACCATCATAAGGCTAAAACAGACTGGTAACATCATAAGGCTAGTATAGAAGACTAGAACAGACTGGTACCACCATAAGACTAGAACAGACTGGTACCATCATAAGGCTATTATAGAAGACTAGAACAGACTGGTACCATCATCAGAATAGTATAGAAGACAAGAACAGACTGGTACCAATCATAAGACTAGAACAGACTGGTACCATCATAAGACTATTATAGAAGACTAGAACAGACTGGTACCATCATAAGGCTAGTATAGAAGACTAGAACAGACTGGTACCATCATAAGACTATTATAGAAGACTAGAACAGACTGGTACCATCATAAGGCTATTATAGAAGACTAGAACAGACTGGTACCATCATAAGGCTAGAACAGACTGGTACCACCATAAGACTAGAACAGACTGGTACCATCATAAGGCTATTATAGAAGACTAGAACAGACTGGTACCATCATAAGACTAGAACAGACTGGTACCATCATAAGACTATTATAGAACACTAGAACAGACTGGTACCATCATAAGACTATTATAGAAGACTAGAACAGACTGGTACCATCATAAGGCTAGAACAGACTGGTACCATCATAAGGCTATTATAGAAGACTAGAACAGACTGATACCATCATAAGGCTAGAACAGACTGGTACCATCATAAGGCTATTATAGAAGACTAGAACAGACTGGTACCATCATAAGACTATTATAGAAGACTAGAACAGACTGGTACCATCATAAGACTATTATAGAAGACTAGAACAGACTGGTACCATCATAAAGCTAGAACATACTGGTATCATCATAAGACTATTATAGAAGACTAGAACAGACTTGTACCATCATAAGACTAGAACAGACTGGTACCACCATAAGACTAGAACAGACTGGTACCATCATAAGGCTATTATAGAAGACTAGAACAGACTGGTACCATCATAAGACTATTATAGAACACTAGAACAGACTGGTACCATCATAAGGCTAGAACAGACTGGTACCATCATAAGGCTGTTATAGAAGACTAGAACAGACTGGTACCATCATAAGGCTAGAACAGACTGGTACCATCATAAGGCTATTATAGAAGACTAGAACAGACTGATACCATCATAAGGCTAGAACAGACTGGTACCATCATAAGGCTATTATAGAAGACTAGAACAGACTGGTACCATCATAAGGCTATTATAGAAGACTAGAACAGACTGGTACCTTCATAAGACTATTATAGAAGACTAGAACAGACTGGTACCATCATAAAGCTAGAACATACTGGTATCATCATAAGACTATTATAGACGACTAGAACATACTGGTACCATCATAAGGCTATTATAGAAGACTAGAACAGACTGGTACTATCATAAGGCTATTTTAGAAGACTAGACCAGACTGGTACCATCATAAGGCTATTATAGAAGACTAGAACAGACAAGTACCATCATAAGGCTATTTTAGAAGACTAGAACAGACTGGTACCATCATAAGGCTATTATAGAAGACTAGAACAGACTGGTACCATCATAAGACTATTATAGAAGACTAGAGCAGACTGGTACCATCATAAGACTATTATAGAAGACTAGAGCAGACTGGTACCATCATAAGACTATTATAGAAGACTAGAACAGACTGGTACCATCATAAGGCTAGAACAGACTGGTACCATCATAAGACTATTATAGAAGTCTAGAACATACTGGTACCATCATGAGTCTAGAACAGACTGGTACCATCATAAGGCTATTATAGAAGACTAGAACAGACTGGTACCATCATAAGAATATTATAGAAGACTAGAACAGACTGGTACCAATCATCAGACTGGTACCATCATAAGACTAGTACCATCATAAGACTAGAACAGACTGGTACCATCATAAGGCTATTATAGAAGACTAGAACAGACTGGTACCCTCATAAGGCTACTATAGAAGACTAGAACAGACTGGTACCATCATAAGGCTACTATAGAAGACTAGAACAGACTGGTACCATCACAAGACTAGTATAGAAGACTAGAACAGACTGGTACCATCATAAGACTATTATAGAAGACTAGAACAGACTGGTACCATCATAAGGCTATTATAGAAGACTAGAACAGACTGGTACCATCATAAGGCTATTATGGAAGACTAGAACAGACTGGTGCCATCATAAGACTATTATAGAAGACTAGAACAGACTTGTACCATCATAAGACTAGAACAGACTGGTAACACCATAAGACTAGAACAGACTGGTACCATCATAAGGCTATTATAGAAGACTAGAACAGACTGGTACCATCATAAGACTAGAACAGACTGGTACCATCATAAGACTATTATAGAACACTAGAACAGACTGGTACCATCATAAGACTATTATAGAAGACTAGAACAGACTGGTACCATCATAAGGCTAGAACAGACTGGTACCATCATAAGGCTATTATAGAAGACTAGAACAGACTGGTACCATCATAAGGCTAGAACAGACTGGTACCATCATAAGGCTATTATAGAAGACTAGAACAGACTGGTACCATCATCAGAATAGTATAGAAGACAAGAACAGACTGGTACCAATCATAAGACTAGAACAGACTGGTACCATCATAAGACTATTATAGAAGACTAGAACAGACTGGTACCATCATAAGGCTAGTATAGAAGACTAGAACAGACTGGTACCATCATAAGACTATTATAGAAGACTAGAACAGACTGGTACCATCATAAGGCTATTATAGAAGACTAGAACAGACTGGTACCATCATAAGGCTAGAACAGACTGGTACCATCATAAGACTATTATAGAAGACTAGAACAGACTGGTACCATCATAAGACTATTAAAGAAGACTAGAACAGACTGGTACCATCATAAGGCTAGAACAGACTGGTACCATCATAAGGCTAGAACAGACTGGTACCATCATAAGACTATTATAGAAGTCTAGAACATACTGGTACCATCATGAGGCTAGAACAGACTGGTACCATCATAAGGCTATTATAGAAGACTAGAACAGACTGGTACCATCATAAGAATATTATAGAAGACTAGAACAGACTGGTACCAATCATCAGACTGGTACCATCATAAGACTAGTACCATCATAAGACTAGAACAGACTGGTACCATCATAAGGCTATTATAGAAGACTAGAACAGACTGGTACCCTCATAAGGCTACTATAGAAGACTAGAACAGACTGGTACCATCATAAGGCTACTATAGAAGACTAGAACAGACTGGTACCATCACAAGACTAGTATAGAAGACTAGAACAGACTGGTACCATCATAAGACTATTATAGAAGACTAGAACAGACTGGTACCATCATAAGGCTATTATAGAAGACTAGAACAGACTGGTACCATCATAAGGCTATTATGGAAGACTAGAACAGACTGGTGCCATCATAAGACTATTATAGAAGACTAGAACAGACTTGTACCATCATAAGACTAGAACAGACTGGTAACACCATAAGACTAGAACAGACTGGTACCATCATAAGGCTATTATAGAAGACTAGAACAGACTGGTACCATCATAAGACTAGAACAGACTGGTACCATCATAAGACTATTATAGAACACTAGAACAGACTGGTACCATCATAAGACTATTATAGAAGACTAGAACAGACTGGTACCATCATAAGGCTAGAACAGACTGGTACCATCATAAGGCTATTATAGAAGACTAGAACAGACTGGTACCATCATAAGGCTAGAACAGACTGGTACCATCATAAGGCTATTATAGAAGACTAGAACAGACTGGTACCATCATCAGAATAGTATAGAAGACAAGAACAGACTGGTACCAATCATAAGACTAGAACAGACTGGTACCATCATAAGACTATTATAGAAGACTAGAACAGACTGGTACCATCATAAGGCTAGTATAGAAGACTAGAACAGACTGGTACCATCATAAGACTATTATAGAAGACTAGAACAGACTGGTACCATCATAAGGCTATTATAGAAGACTAGAACAGACTGGTACCATCATAAGGCTAGAACAGACTGGTACCATCATAAGACTATTATAGAAGACTAGAACAGACTGGTACCATCATAAGACTATTAAAGAAGACTAGAACAGACTGGTACCATCATAAGGCTAGAACAGACTGGTACCATCATAAGGCTAGAACAGACTGGTACCATCATAAGACTATTATAGAAGTCTAGAACATACTGGTACCATCATGAGGCTAGAACAGACTGGTACCATCATAAGGCTATTATAGAAGACTAGAACAGACTGGTACCATCATAAGAATATTATAGAAGACTAGAACAGACTGGTACCAATCATCAGACTGGTACCATCATAAGACTAGTACCATCATAAGACTAGAACAGACTGGTACCATCATAAGGCTATTATAGAAGACTAGAACAGACTGGTACCCTCATAAGGCTACTATAGAAGACTAGAACAGACTGGTACCATCATAAGGCTACTATAGAAGACTAGAACAGACTGGTACCATCACAAGACTAGTATAGAAGACTAGAACAGACTGGTACCATCATAAGACTATTATAGAAGACTAGAACAGACTGGTACCATCATAAGGCTATTATAGAAGACTAGAACAGACTGGTACCATCATAAGGCTATTATGGAAGACTAGAACAGACTGGTGCCATCATAAGACTATTATAGAAGACTAGAACAGACTTGTACCATCATAAGACTAGAACAGACTGGTAACACCATAAGACTAGAACAGACTGGTACCATCATAAGGCTATTATAGAAGACTAGAACAGACTGGTACCATCATAAGACTAGAACAGACTGGTACCATCATAAGACTATTATAGAACACTAGAACAGACTGGTACCATCATAAGACTATTATAGAAGACTAGAACAGACTGGTACCATCATAAGGCTAGAACAGACTGGTACCATCATAAGGCTATTATAGAAGACTAGAACAGACTGGTACCATCATAAGGCTAGAACAGACTGGTACCATCATAAGACTATTATAGAAGACTAGAACAGACTGGTACCATCATAAGGCTAGTATAGAAGACTAGAACAGACTGGTACCATCATAAGACTATTATAGAAGACTAGAACAGACTGGTACCATCATAAGGCTATTATAGAAGACTAGAACAGACTGGTACCATCATAAGGCTAGAACAGACTGGTACCATCATAAGACTATTATAGAAGACTAGAACAGACTGGTACCATCATAAGACTATTAAAGAAGACTAGAACAGACTGGTACCATCATAAGGCTAGAACAGACTGGTACCATCATAAGACTATTATAGAAGACTAGAACAGACTGGTACCATCATAAGGCTAGAACAGACTGGTACCATCATAAGGCTATTATAGAAGCCTAGAACAGACTGGTACCATCATAAGGCTAGAACAGACTGGTACCATCATAAGGCTATTATAGAAGACTAGAACAGACTGATACCATCATAAGGCTAGAACAGACTGGTACCATCATAAGGCTATTATAGAAGACTAGAACAGACTGGTACAATCATAAGACTATTATAGAAGACTAGAACAGACTGGTACCATCATAAAGCTATTATAGAAGACTAGAACAGACTGGTACCATCATAAGACTATTATAGAACACTAGAACAGACTGGTACCATCATAAGGCTAGAACAGACTGGTACCATCATAAGACTATTATAGAAGACTAGAACAGACTGGTACCATCATAAGGCTAGAACAGACTGGTACCATCATAAGACTATTATAGAAGACTAGAACAGACTGGTACCATCATAAGGCTAGAACAGACTGGTACCATCATAAGGCTAGAACAGACTGGTACCATCATAAGACTATTATAGAAGACTAGAACAGACTGGTACCATCATAAGACTAGAACAGACTGGTACCATCATAAAGCTAGAACAGACTGGTACCATCATAAGACTATTATAGAAGACTAGAACAGACTGATACCATCATAAGGCTAGAACAGACTGGTACCATCATAAGGCTATTATAGAAGACTAGAACAGACAAGTACCATCATAAGGCTATTTTAGAAGACTAGAACAGACTGGTACCATCATAAGGCTATTATAGAAGACTAGAACAGACTGGTACCATCATAAGACTATTATAGAAGACTAGAGCAGACTGGTACCATCATAAGACTATTATAGAAGACTAGAACAGACTGGTACCATCATAAGGCTAGAACAGACTGGTACCATCATAAGACTATTATAGAAGTCTAGAACATACTGGTACCATCATGAGGCTAGAACAGACTGGTACCATCATAAGGCTATTATAGAAGACTAGAACAGACTGGTACCATCATAAGAATATTATAGAAGACTAGAACAGACTGGTACCAATCATCAGACTGGTACCATCATAAGACTAGTACCATCATAAGACTAGAACAGACTGGTACCATCATAAGGCTATTATAGAAGACTAGAACAGACTGGTACCCTCATAAGGCTACTATAGAAGACTAGAACAGACTGGTACCATCATAAGGCTACTATAGAAGACTAGAACAGACTGGTACCATCACAAGACTAGTATAGAAGACTAGAACAGACTGGTACCATCATAAGACTATTATAGAAGACTAGAACAGACTGGTACCATCATAAGGCTATTATAGAAGACTAGAACAGACTGGTACCATCATAAGGCTATTATAGAAGACTAGAACAGACTGGTACCATCATAAGACTATTATAGAAGACTAGAACAGACTTGTACCATCATAAGACTAGAACAGACTGGTACCACCATAAGACTAGAACAGACTGGTACCATCATAAGGCTATTATAGAAGACTAGAACAGACTGGTACCATCATAAGACTAGAACAGACTGGTACCATCATAAGACTATTATAGAACACTAGAACAGACTGGTACCATCATAAGACTATTATAGAAGACTAGAACAGACTGGTACCATCATAAGGCTAGAACAGACTGGTACCATCATAAGGCTATTATAGAAGACTAGAACAGACTGGTACCATCATAAGGCTAGAACAGACTGGTACCATCATAAGGCTATTATAGAAGACTAGAACAGACTGGTACCATCATCAGAATAGTATAGAAGACAAGAACAGACTGGTACCAATCATAAGACTAGAACAGACTGGTACCATCATAAGACTATTATAGAAGACTAGAACAGACTGGTACCATCATAAGGCTAGTATAGAAGACTAGAACAGACTGGTACCATCATAAGACTATTATAGAAGACTAGAACAGACTGGTACCATCATAAGGCTATTATAGAAGACTAGAACAGACTGGTACCATCATAAGGCTAGAACAGACTGGTACCATCATAAGACTATTATAGAAGACTAGAACAGACTGGTACCATCATAAGACTATTAAAGAAGACTAGAACAGACTGGTACCATCATAAGGCTAGAACAGACTGGTACCATCATAAGACTATTATAGAAGACTAGAACAGACTGGTACCATCATAAGGCTAGAACAGACTGGTACCATCATAAGGCTATTATAGAAGCCTAGAACAGACTGGTACCATCATAAGGCTAGAACAGACTGGTACCATCATAAGGCTATTATAGAAGACTAGAACAGACTGATACCATCATAAGGCTAGAACAGACTGGTACCATCATAAGGCTATTATAGAAGACTAGAACAGACTGGTACCATCATAAGACTATTATAGAAGACTAGAACAGACTGGTACCATCATAAGACTATTATAGAAGACTAGAACAGACTGATACCATCATAAGGCTAGAACAGACTGGTACCATCATAAGGCTATTATAGAAGACTAGAACAGACAAGTACCATCATAAGGCTATTTTAGAAGACTAGAACAGACTGGTACCATCATAAGGCTATTATAGAAGACTAGAACAGACTGGTACCATCATAAGACTATTATAGAAGACTAGAGCAGACTGGTACCATCATAAGACTATTATAGAAGACTAGAACAGACTGGTACCATCATAAGGCTAGAACAGACTGGTACCATCATAAGACTATTATAGAAGTCTAGAACATACTGGTACCATCATGAGGCTAGAACAGACTGGTACCATCATAAGGCTATTATAGAAGACTAGAACAGACTGGTACCATCATAAGAATATTATAGAAGACTAGAACAGACTGGTACCAATCATCAGACTGGTACCATCATAAGACTAGTACCATCATAAGACTAGAACAGACTGGTACCATCATAAGGCTATTATAGAAGACTAGAACAGACTGGTACCCTCATAAGGCTACTATAGAAGACTAGAACAGACTGGTACCATCATAAGGCTACTATAGAAGACTAGAACAGACTGGTACCATCACAAGACTAGTATAGAAGACTAGAACAGACTGGTACCATCATAAGACTATTATAGAAGACTAGAACAGACTGGTACCATCATAAGGCTATTATAGAAGACTAGAACAGACTGGTACCATCATAAGGCTATTATAGAAGACTAGAACAGACTGGTACCATCATAAGACTATTATAGAAGACTAGAACAGACTTGTACCATCATAAGACTAGAACAGACTGGTACCACCATAAGACTAGAACAGACTGGTACCATCATAAGGCTATTATAGAAGACTAGAACAGACTGGTACCATCATAAGACTAGAACAGACTGGTACCATCATAAGACTATTATAGAACACTAGAACAGACTGGTACCATCATAAGACTATTATAGAAGACTAGAACAGACTGGTACCATCATAAGGCTAGAACAGACTGGTACCATCATAAGGCTATTATAGAAGACTAGAACAGACTGGTACCATCATAAGGCTAGAACAGACTGGTACCATCATAAGGCTATTATAGAAGACTAGAACAGACTGGTACCATCATCAGAATAGTATAGAAGACAAGAACAGACTGGTACCAATCATAAGACTAGAACAGACTGGTACCATCATAAGACTATTATAGAAGACTAGAACAGACTGGTACCATCATAAGGCTAGTATAGAAGACTAGAACAGACTGGTACCATCATAAGACTATTATAGAAGACTAGAACAGACTGGTACCATCATAAGGCTATTATAGAAGACTAGAACAGACTGGTACCATCATAAGGCTAGAACAGACTGGTACCATCATAAGACTATTATAGAAGACTAGAACAGACTGGTACCATCATAAGACTATTAAAGAAGACTAGAACAGACTGGTACCATCATAAGGCTAGAACAGACTGGTACCATCATAAGACTATTATAGAAGACTAGAACAGACTGGTACCATCATAAGGCTAGAACAGACTGGTACCATCATAAGGCTATTATAGAAGCCTAGAACAGACTGGTACCATCATAAGGCTAGAACAGACTGGTACCATCATAAGGCTATTATAGAAGACTAGAACAGACTGATACCATCATAAGGCTAGAACAGACTGGTACCATCATAAGGCTATTATAGAAGACTAGAACAGACTGGTACCATCATAAGACTATTATAGAAGACTAGAACAGACTGGTACCATCATAAAGCTATTATAGAAGACTAGAACAGACTGGTACCATCATAAGACTAGAACAGACTGGTACCATCATAAGACTATTATAGAACACTAGAACAGACTGGTACCATCATAAGGCTAGAACAGACTGGTACCATCATAAGACTATTATAGAAGACTAGAACAGACTGGTACCATCATAAGGCTAGAACAGACTGGTACCATCATAAGACTATTATAGAAGACTAGAACAGACTGGTACCATCATAAGGCTAGAACAGACTGGTACCATCATAAGGCTATTATAGAAGACTAGAACAGACTGATACCATCATAAGGCTAGAACAGACTGGTACCATCATAAGGCTATTATAGAAGACTAGAACAGACTGGTACCATCATAAGACTATTATAGAAGACTAGAACAGACTGGTACCATCATAAAGCTAGAACATACTGGTACCATCATAAGACTATTATAGAAGACTAGAGCAGACTGGTACCATCATAAGACTATTATAGAAGACTAGAGCAGACTGGTACCATCATAAGACTATTATAGAAGACTAGAACAGACTGGTACCATCATAAGGCTAGAACAGACTGGTACCATCATAAGACTATTATAGAAGACTAGAACATACTGGTACCATCATGAGGCTAGAACAGACTGGTACCATCATAAGGCTATTATAGAACACTAGAACAGACTGGTACCATCATAAGGCTATTATAGAAGACTAGAACAGACTGGTACCATCATAAGGCTATTATAGAAGACTAGAACAGACTGGTACCATCATAAGACTAGAACAGACTGGTACCAACTTAAGGCTATTATAGAAGACAAGAACAGAATGGTACCATCATAAGGCTAGTATAGAAGACTAGAACAGACAGGTACCATCATAAGGCTAGAACAGACTGGTACCATCATAAGACTAGAACAGACTGGTGCCATCATAGGACTAGAACAGATTGGTACCATCATAAGGCTATTATAGAAGACTAGAACAGACTGGTACCATCATAAGACTAGTAGAGACTGGTACCATCATAAGACTAGAACAGACTGGTACCATCATAAGACTAGAACAGACTTGTACCATCATAAGGCTATTATAGAAGACTAGAACAGACTGGTACTATCATAAGACTAGAACAGACTGGTACCATCATAAGACTAGAACAGACTGGTACCATCATAAGACTAGAACAGACTGGTACCATCATAAGGCTATTATAGAAGACTAGAACAGACTGGTACCATCATAAGACTATTATAGAAGACTAGAACAGACTGGTACCATCACAAGGCTATTATAGAAGACTAGAACAGACTGGTACCATCATAAGAATATTATAGAAGACTAGAACAGACTGGTACCAATCATCAGACTGGTACCATCATAAGACTAGTACCATCATAAGACTAGAACAGACTGGTACCATCATAAGGCTATTATAGAAGACTAGAACAGACTGGTACCCTCATAAGGCTACTATAGAAGACTAGAACAGACTGGTACCATCATAAGGCTACTATAGAAGACTAGAACAGACTGGTACCATCACAAGACTAGTATAGAAGACTAGAACAGACTGGTACCATCATAAGACTATTATAGAAGACTAGAACAGACTGGTACCATCATAAGGCTATTATAGAAGACTAGAACAGACTGGTACCATCATAAGGCTATTATAGAAGACTAGAACAGACTGGTACCATCATAAGACTATTATAGAAGACTAGAACAGACTTGTACCATCATAAGACTAGAACAGACTGGTACCACCATAAGACTAGAACAGACTGGTACCATCATAAGGCTATTATAGAAGACTAGAACAGACTTGTACCATCATAAGACTAGAACAGACTGGTACCATCATAAGACTATTATAGAACACTAGAACAGACTGGTACCATCATAAGACTATTATAGAAGACTAGAACAGACTGGTACCATCATAAGGCTAGTATAGAAGACTAGAACAGACTGGTACCATCATAAGACTATTATAGAAGACTACAACAGACTGGTACCATCATAAGGCTATTATAGAAGACTAGAACAGACTGGTACCATCATAAGGCTATTATAGAAGACTAGAACAGACTGGTACCATCATAAGACTATTATAGAAGACTAGAACAGACTGGTACCATCATAAGGCTAGAACAGACTGGTACCATCATAAGACTATTATAGAAGACTAGAACAGACTGGTACCATCATAAGGCTAGAACAGACTGGTACCATCATAAGGCTATTATAGAAGACTAGAACAGACTGGTACCATCATAAGGCTAGAACAGACTGGTACCATCATAAGGCTATTATAGAAGACTAGAACAGACTGATACCATCATAAGGCTAGAACAGACTGGTACCATCATAAGACTATTATAGAAGACTAGAACAGACTGGTACCATCATAAGACTATTATAGAAGACTAGAACAGACTGGTACCATCATAAAGCTATTATAGAAGACTAGAACAGACTGGTACCATCATAAGACTAGAACAGACTGGTACCATCATAAGACTATTATAGAACACTAGAACAGACTGGTACCATCATAAGGCTAGAACAGACTGGTACCATCATAAGACTATTATAGAAGACTAGAACAGACTGGTACCATCATAAGGCTAGAACAGACTGGTACCATCATAAGGCTATTATAGAAGACTAGAACAGACTGGTACCATCATAAGTCTAGAACAGACTGGTACCATCATAAGGCTATTATAGAAGACTAGAACAGACTGGTACCATCATAAGACTATTATAGAAGACTAGAACAGACTGGTACCATCATAAAGCTAGAACAGACTGGTACCATAATAAGGCTATTATAGAAGACTAGAACAGACTGGTACCATCATAAGACTATTATAGAAGACTAGAACAGACTGGTACCATCATAAAGCTAGAACAGACTGGTACCATCATAAGACTATTATAGAAGACTAGAACAGACTGATACCATCATAAGGCTAGAACAGACTGGTACCATCATAAGGCTATTATAGAAGACTAGAACAGACTGGTACCATCATAAGACTATTATAGAAGACTAGAACAGACTGATACCATCATAAGGCTAGAACAGACTGGTACCATCATAAGGCTATTATAGAAGACTAGAACAGACTGGTACCATCATAAGGCTATTATAGAAGACTAGAACAGACAAGTACCATCATAAGGCTATTCTAGAAGACTAGAACAGACTGGTACCATCATAAGACTATTATAGAAGACTAGAGCAGACTGGTACCATCATAAGACTATTATAGAAGACTAGAACAGACTGGTACCATCATAAGGCTAGAACAGACTGGTACCATCATAAGACTATTATAGAAGACGAGAACATACTGGTACCATCATGAGGCTAGAACAGACTGGTACCATCATAAGGCTATTATAGAACACTAGAACAGACTGGTACCATCATAAGGCTATTATAGAAGACTAGAACAGACAAGTACCATCATAAGGCTATTCTAGAAGACTAGAACAGACTGGTACCATCATAAGGCTATTATAGAAGACTAGAACAGACAAGTACCATCATAAGGCTATTCTAGAAGACTAGAACAGACTGGTACCATCATAAGACTATTATAGAAGACTAGAGCAGACTGGTACCATCATAAGACTATTATAGAAGACTAGAGCAGACTGGTACCATCATAAGACTATTATAGAAGACTAGAACAGACTGGTACCATCATAAGGCTAGAACAGACTGGTACCATCATAAGACTATTATAGAAGACGAGAACATACTGGTACCATCATGAGGCTAGAACAGACTGGTACCATCATAAGGCTATTATAGAACACTAGAACAGACTGGTACCATCATAAGGCTATTATAGAAGACTAGAACAGACTGGTACCATCATAAGGCTATTATAGAAGACTAGAACAGACTGGTACCATCATAAGACTAGAACAGACTGGTACCATCATAAGGCTATTCTAGAAGACTAGAACAGAATGGTACCATCATAAGGCTAGTATAGAAGACTAGAACAGACAGGTACCATCATAAGGCTAGAACAGACTGGTACCATCATAAGACTAGAACAGACTGGTACCATCATAGGACTAGAAAAGACTGGTACCATCATAAGGCTATTATAGAAGACTAGAACAGACTGGTACCATCATAAGACTAGTAGAGACTGGTACCATCATAAGACTAGAACAGACTGGTACCATCATAAGACTAGAACAGACTTGTACCATCATAAGGCTATTATAGAAGACTAGAACAGACTGGTACTATCATAAGACTAGAACAGACTGGTACCATCATAAGACTAGAACAGACTGGTACCATCATAAGACTAGAACAGACTGGTACCATCATAAGGCTATTATAGAAGACTAGAACAGACTGGTACCATCATAAGACTATTATTGAAGACTAGAACAGACTGGTACCATCATAAGGCTATTATAGAAGACTAGAACAGACTGGTACCCTCATAAGGCTACTATAGAAGACTAGAACAGACTGGTACCATCATAAGGCTACTATAGAAGACTAGAACAGACTGGTACCATCACAAGACTAGTATAGAAGACTAGAACAGACTGGTACCATCATAAGACTATTATAGAAGACTAGAACAGACTGGTACCATCATAAGGCTATTATAGAAGACTAGAACAGACTGGTACCATCATAAGGCTATTATAGAAGACTAGAACAGACTGGTACCATCATAAGACTATTATAGAAGACTAGAACAGACTTGTAACATCATAAGACTAGAACAGACTGGTATCACCATAAGACTATTATAGAACACTAGAACAGACTGGTACCATCATAAGACTATTATAGAAGACTAGAACAGACTGGTACCATCATAAGGCTAGAACAGACTGGTACCATCATAAGGCTATTATAGAAGACTAGAACAGACTGGTACCATCATAAGGCTAGAACAGACTGGTACCATCATAAGGCTATTATAGAAGACTAGAACAGACTGGTACCATCATCAGAATAGTATAGAAGACAAGAACAGACTGGTACCAATCATAAGACTAGAACAGACTGGTACCATCATAAGACTATTATAGAAGACTAGAACAGACTGGTACCATCATAAGGCTAGTATAGAAGACTAGAACAGACTGGTACCATCATAAGACTATTATAGAAGACTACAACAGACTGGTACCATCATAAGGCTATTTGTAGAAGACTAGAACAGACTGGTACCATCATAAGGCTATTATAGAAGACTAGAACAGACTTGTACCCAAGGCATAAGGACTAGAACAGACTGGTACCATCATAAGGCTAGAACAGACTGGTACCATCATAAGACTATTATAGAAGACTAGAACAGACTGGTACCATCATAAGACTAGAACAGACTGGTACCATCATAAGGCTATTATAGAAGACTAGAACAGACTGGTACCATCATAAGGCTAGAACAGACTGGTACCATCATAAGGCTATTATAGAAGACTAGAACAGACTGATACCATCATAAGGCTAGAACAGACTGGTACCATCATAAGGCTATTATAGAAGACTAGAACAGACTGGTACCATCATAAGACTATTATAGAAGACTAGAACAGACTGGTACCATCATAAAGCTATTATAGAAGACTAGAACAGACTGGTACCATCATAAGACTAGAACAGACTGGTACCATCATAAGACTATTATAGAACACTAGAACAGACTGGTACCATCATAAGGCTAGAACAGACTGGTACCATCATAAGACTATTATAGAAGACTAGAACAGACTGGTACCATCATAAGGCTAGAACAGACTGGTACCATCATAAGGCTATTATAGAAGACTAGAACAGACTGGTACCATCATAAGACTAGAACAGACTGGTACCATCATAAGACTATTATAGAAGACTAGAACAGACTGGTACCATCATAAAGCTAGAACAGACTGGTACCATCATAAGACTATTATAGAAGACTAGAACAGACTGATACCATCATAAGGCTATTATAGAAGACTAGAACAGACTAGTACCATCATAAGACTAGAACAGACTGGTACCATCATAAGGCTATTATAGAAGACTAGAACAGACTGATACCATCATAAGGCTAGAACAGACTGGTACCATCATAAGGCTATTAAAGAAGACTAGAACAGACTGGTACCATCATAAGACTATTATAGAAGACTAGAACAGACTGGTACCATCATAAAGCTAGAACATACTGGTATCATCATAAGACTATTATAGACGACTAGAACATACTGGTACCATCATAAGGCTATTATAGAAGACTAGAACAGACAAGTACCATCATAAGGCTATTATAGAAGACTAGAACAGACTGGTACCATCATAAGGCTATTATAGAAGACCAGAACAGACTGGTACCATCATAAGACTATTATAGAAGACTAGAGCAGACTGGTACCATCATAAGACTATTATAGAAGACTAGAGCAGACTGTTACCATAATAAGACTATTATAGAAGACTAGAACAGACTGGTACCATCATAAGGCTAGAACAGACTGGTACCATCATAAGACTATTATAGAAGACTAGAACATACTGGTACCATCATGAGGCTAGAACAGACTGGTACCATCATAAGGCTATTATAGAACACTAGAACAGACTGGTACCATCATAAGGCTATTATAGAAGACTAGAACAGACTGGTACCATCATAAGGCTATTATAGAAGACTAGAACAGACTGGTACCATCATAAGACTAGAACAGACTGGTACCATCATAAGGCTATTATAGAAGACTAGAACAGACTGGTACCATCATAAGGCTATTATAGAAGACACGAACAGAATAGTACCATCATAAGGCTATTATAGAAGACTAGAACAGACTGGTACCATCATAAGACTATTATAGAAGACTAGAGCAGACTGGTACCATCATAAGACTATTATAGAAGACTAGAGCAGACTGTTACCATCATAAGACTATTATAGAAGACTAGAACAGACTGGTACCATCATAAGGCTAGAACAGACTGGTACCATCATAAGACTATTATAGAAGACTAGAACATACTGGTACCATCATGAGGCTAGAACAGACTGGTACCATCATAAGGCTATTATAGAACACTAGAACAGACTGGTACCATCATAAGGCTATTATAGAAGACTAGAACAGACTGGTACCATCATAAGGCTATTATAGAAGACTAGAACAGACTGGTACCACCATAAGACTAGAACAGACTGGTACCATCATAAGGCTATTATAGAAGACAAGAACAGAATGGTACCATCATAAGGCTAGTATAGAAGACTAGAACAGACAGGTACCATCATAAGGCTAGAACAGACTGGTACCATCATAAGACTAGAACAGACTGGTACCATCATAGGACTAGAACAGACTGGTACCATCATAAGGCTATTATAGAAGACTAGAACAGACTGGTACCATCATAAGACTAGTAGAGACTGGTACCATCATAAGACTAGAACAGACTGGTACCATCATAAGACTAGAACAGACTTGTACCATCATAAGGCTATTATAGAAGACTAGAACAGACTGGTACTATAATAAGACTAGAACAGACTGGTACCATCATAAGACTAGAACACACTGGTACCATCATAAGACTAGAACAGACTGGTACCATCATAAGGCTATTATAGAAGACTAGAACAGACTGGTACCATCATAAGACTATTATAGAAGACTAGAACAGACTGGTACCATCATAAGGCTATTAAAGAAGACTAGAACAGACTGGTACCATCATAAGGCTATTAAAGAAGACTAGAACAGACTGGTACCATCATAAGGCTATTATAGAAGACTAGAACAGACTGGTACCATCATAAGACTATTATAGAAGACTAGAACAGACTGGTACTATCATAAGACTAGAACAGACTGGTACCATCATAAGACTAGAACAGACTGGTATCATCACAAGGCTAGAAAAGACTGGTACCATCATAAGACTATTATAGAAGGCTAGAACAGGATGGTACCATCGTAAGGCTATTATAGGACTTGAACAGACTGGTACCATCATAAGACTATTATAGAAGACTAGAACTGACTTGTACCATCATAAGGCTAGAACAGACTGGTACCATCATAAGACTATTATAGAAGACTAGAATAGACTGGTACCATCATAAGGCTATTATAGAAGACTCGAACAGACTGGTACCATCATAAGA
Source organism: Salmo salar (assembly GCF_965601325.2). NCBI lineage: Eukaryota > Metazoa > Chordata > Actinopteri > Salmoniformes > Salmonidae > Salmo > Salmo salar. The sequence goes on from NC_138301.1 coordinate 59,884,335, forward strand.
CTAGTATAGATGACTAGAACAGACTGGTACCATCATAAGACTATTATAGAAGACTAGAACAGACTGGTACCATCATAAGGCTATTATAGAAGACTAGAACAGACTGGTACCATCATAAGGCTATTATAGAAGACTAGAACAGACTGGTACCATCATAAGACTATTATAGAAGACTAGAACAGACTTGTACCATCATAAGACTAGAACAGACTGGTACCACCATAAGACTAGAACAGACTGGTACCATCATAAGGCTATTATAGAAGACTAGAACAGACTGGTACCATCATAAGACTATTATAGAACACTAGAACAGACTGGTACCATCATAAGACTATTATAGAAGACTAGAACAGACTGGTACCATCATAAGGCTAGAACAGACTGGTACCATCATAAGGCTATTATAGAAGACTAGAACAGACTGGTACCATCATAAGGCTAGAACAGACTGGTACCATCATAAGGCTATTATAGAAGACTAGAACAGACTGGTACCATCATCAGAATAGTATAGAAGACAAGAACAGACTGGTACCAATCATAAGACTAGAACAGACTGGTACCATCATAAGACTATTATAGAAGACTAGAACAGACTGGTACCATCATAAGGCTAGTATAGAAGACTAGAACAGACTGGTACCATCATAAGACTATTATAGAAGACTAGAACAGACTGGTACCATCATAAGACTATTAAAGAAGACTAGAACAGACTGGTACCATCATAAGACTATTATAGAAGACTAGAACAGACTGGTACCATCATAAGGCTAGAACAGACTGGTACCATCATAAGGCTATTATAGAAGCCTAGAACAGACTGGTACCATCATAAGGCTAGAACAGACTGGTACCATCATAAGGCTATTATAGAAGACTAGAACAGAATGATACCATCATAAGGCTAGAACAGACTGGTACCATCATAAGGCTATTATAGAAGACTAGAACAGACTGGTACCATCATAAGACTATTATAGAAGACTAGAACAGACTGGTACCATCATAAAGCTATTATAGAAGACTAGAACAGACTGGTACCATCATAAGACTAGAACAGACTGGTACCATCATAAGACTATTATAGAACACTAGAACAGACTGGTACCATCATAAGGCTAGAACAGACTGGTACCATCATAAGACTATTATAGAAGACTAGAACAGACTGGTAACATCATAAGGCTAGAACAGACTGGTACCATCATAAGACTATTATAGAAGACTAGAACAGACTGGTACCATCATAAGGCTAGAACAGACTGGTACCATCATAAGGCTATTATAGAAGACTAGAACAGACTGATACCATCATAAGGCTAGAACAGACTGGTACCATCATAAGGCTATTATAGAAGACTAGAACAGACTGGTACCATCATAAGACTATTATAGAAGACTAGAAGAGACTGGTACCATCATAAAGCTAGAACATACTGGTACCATCATAAGACTATTATAGAAGACTAGAGCAGACTGGTACCATCATAAGACTATTATAGAAGACTAGAGCAGACTGGTACCATCATAAGACTATTATAGAAGACTAGAACAGACTGGTACCATCATAAGGCTAGAACAGACTGGTACCATCATAAGGCTATTATAGAACACTAGAACAGACTGGTACCATCATAAGGCTATTATAGAAGACTAGAACAGACTGGTACCATCATAAGGCTATTATAGAAGACTAGAACAGACTGGTACCATCATAAGACTAGAACAGACTGGTACCAACTTAAGGCTATTATAGAAGACAAGAACAGAATGGTACCATCATAAGGCTAGTATAGAAGACTAGAACAGACAGGTACCATCATAAGGCTAGAACAGACTGGTACCATCATAAGACTAGAACAGACTGGTGCCATCATAGGACTAGAACAGATTGGTACCATCATAAGGCTATTATAGAAGACTAGAACAGACTGGTACCATCATAAGACTAGTAGAGACTGGTACCATCATAAGACTAGAACAGACTGGTACCATCATAAGACTAGAACAGACTTGTACCATCATAAGGCTATTATAGAAGACTAGAACAGACTGGTACTATCATAAGACTAGAACAGACTGGTACCATCATAAGACTAGAACAGACTGGTACCATCATAAGACTAGAACAGACTGGTACCATCATAAGGCTATTATAGAAGACTAGAACAGACTGGTACCATCATAAGACTATTATAGAAGACTAGAACAGACTGGTACCATCACAAGGCTATTATAGAAGACTAGAACAGACTGGTACCATCATAAGAATATTATAGAAGACTAGAACAGACTGGTACCAATCATCAGACTGGTACCATCATAAGACTAGTACCATCATAAGACTAGAACAGACTGGTACCATCATAAGGCTATTATAGAAGACTAGAACAGACTGGTACCCTCATAAGGCTACTATAGAAGACTAGAACAGACTGGTACCATCATAAGGCTACTATAGAAGACTAGAACAGACTGGTACCATCACAAGACTAGTATAGAAGACTAGAACAGACTGGTACCATCATAAGACTATTATAGAAGACTAGAACAGACTGGTACCATCATAAGGCTATTATAGAAGACTAGAACAGACTGGTACCATCATAAGGCTATTATAGAAGACTAGAACAGACTGGTACCATCATAAGACTATTATAGAAGACTAGAACAGACTTGTACCATCATAAGACTAGAACAGACTGGTACCACCATAAGACTAGAACAGACTGGTACCATCATAAGGCTATTATAGAAGACTAGAACAGACTTGTACCATCATAAGACTATTATAGAAGACTAGAACAGACTGGTACCATCATAAGACTATTATAGAAGGCTAGAAAAGACTGGTACCATCATAAGACTATTATAGAAGACTAGAACAGACTGGTACCATCATAAGGCTAGAACAGACTGGTACCATCATAAGACTATTAAAGAAGGCTAGAAACGACTGGTACCATCATAAGACTATTATAGAAGACAAGAACAGACTGGTACCATCATAATGCTAGTATAGAAGACTAGAAAAGACTGGTAACAACATAAGGCTATTATAGAAGACTAGAACAGACTGGTACCATCATAAGACTATTATAGAAGTGTAGAACAGACTGGTACCATCATAAGGCTAGAACAGACTGGTACCATCATAAGACTATTATAGAAGACTAGAACAGACTGGTACCATCATAAGTCTAGAATAGACTGGTACCATCATAAGACTATTATAGAAGACTAGAACAGACTGGTACCACCGTAAGGCTGTTATAGAAGACTAGAACAGACTGGTACCATCATAAAACTATTATAGAAGACTAGAACAGACTGGTACCATCAAAAGACTATTATAGAAGACTAGAAAAGACTGGTACCAACAAAAGGCTATTATAGAAGACTAGAACAGACTGGTACCATCATAAGACTAGAACAGACTGGTACCATCATAAGACTATTATAGACGGCTAGAACAGACTGGTACCATCATAAGGCTATTATAGAAGACTATAAAAGACTGGTACCATCATAAGACTATTATAGAAGACTAGCACAGACTGGTACCATCATAAGGCTAGAACAGACTGGTACCATCATAAGACTATTAAAGAAGGCTAGAACAGACTGGTACCATCATAAGACTATTATAGAAGACTAGGACAGACTGGTACCATCATAATACTATTATAGAAGACTACAACAGACTGGTACCATCATAAGACTAGAATAGACTGGTACCATCATAAGACTATTATAGAAGACTAGAACAGACTGGTACCATCGTAAGGCTGTTATAGAAGACTAGAACAGACTGGTACCATCATAAAACTATTATAGAAGACTAGAACAGACTGGTACCATCATAAGACTATTATAGAAGACTAGAACAGACTGGTACCATCATAAGACTATTATAGAAGACTAGAACAGACTGGTACCATCATAAGGCTATTATAGAAGACTAGAACAGACTGGTACCATCATAAGTCTATTATAGAAGACTAGAACAGACTGGTACCATCATAAGGCTAGAACAGACTGGTACCATCATAAGACTATTAAAGAAGGCTAGAACAGACTGGTACCATCATAAGACTTTTATAGAAGACTAGAACAGACTGGTACCATCATAAGGCTAGAACAGACTGGTACCATCATAAGACTATTATAGAAGACTAGAAGAGACTGGTACCATCATAAGACTAGAATAGACTGGTACCATCATAAGACTATTATAGAAGGCTAGAACAGACTGGTACCATCATAAGGCTATTATAGAAGACTAGAAAAGACTGGTACCATCATAAGACTATTATAGAAGACTAGAACAGACTGGTACCATCATAAGGCTAGAACAGACTGGTACCATCATAAGACTATCCGGTCACAACTTGCAGACTTGTTTATGCTGCTGTGCGTTTTTGTTGCCGATCTTACTTTGATACCTGACGGTTTTTTACTTTTTCATTACCGTATATTTTTACTTTTTCCCTCACTCAACTTTTTTCATTCAACTTTTTCACCCCGGAGGTTTTATCTGGACATGGTTCGTCAGGACTTCAAACAGCCGAAGCTAAGTAACATTAACATGATGCCTTCTAATTGCAGTCGTTGTACTTATAATATACAGGAGAACGATCGCCTTACGGCAAGGATAGCTGTGCTGCAAGCCCAGCTTCAGACGCGATCGTTAGGCAAGGGTAATTTCAGTGTAGGAAAGGATGAAACAGCGTCTGTGCCACCAGTAAGCACAGATAGTAACGTTAGTATAAACCCCCTCGCACGGTCCCCGCAGCCGGACATCTTTCTCATGGCTTCTGGAGGGAAACGCTGTAGGAATGCTCAACCGGTGTCGCTTATTCAGCCGACAGAAACTTTCAACCGGTTCTCCCCATTAAGCGAGTCGGAGTCGGAGGCCGAGACTTCTCTGGTCTCTACTCCTCCCGTTGTGGGGTCTGAGACGCCGACGGCTCCCACCATTAGCTCTGACAAATTGAAAACCCTAGTCATTGGCGACTCCATTACCCGCAGTATTAGACTTAAAACTAATCATCCAGCGATCATACACTGTTTACCAGGGGGCAGGGCTACCGACGTTAAGGCTAATCTAAAGACGGTGCTGGCTAAAGCTAAAACTGGCGAGTGTAGAGAGTATAGAGATATTGTTATCCACGTCGGCACCAACGATGTTAGGATGAAACAGTCAGAGGTCACCAAGCGCAACATAGCTTCAGCGTGTAAATCAGCTAGAAAGATGTGTCGGCATCGATAAATTGTCTCTGGCCCCCTCCCAGTTAGGGGGAGTGATGAGCTCTACAGCAGTCTCACAACTCAATCGCTGGTTGAAAACTGTTTTCTGCCCCTCCCAAAAGATAGAATTTGTAGATAATTGGCCCTCTTTCTGGGACTCACCCACAAACAGGACCAAGCCTGGCCTGTTGAGGAGTGACGGACTCCATCCTAGCTGGAGGGGTGGTCTCATCTTATCTACGAACATAGACAGGGCTCTAACTCCTCTAGCTCCACAATGAAATAGGGTGCAGGCCAGGCAGCAGGCTGTTAGCCAGCCTGCCAGCTTAGTGGAGTCTGCCACTAGCACAGTCAGTGTAGTCGGCTCAGCTTTCCCCATTGAGACCGTGTCTGTGCCTCGATCTAGGTTGGGCAAAATTAAAAATGGCGGTGTTCGCTTTAGCAATCTCACTAGTATAAAGACCTCCTCCATTCCTGCCATTATTGAAAGAGATTGTGATACCTCACATCTCAAAATTGGGTTACTTAATGTTAGATCCCTCACTTCCAAGGCAGTTATAGTCAATGAACTAATCACTGATAATAATCTTGATGTGATTGGCCTGACTGAAACATGGCTTAAGCCTGATGAATTTACTGTGTTAAATGAGGCCTCACCCCCAGGTTACATTAGTGACCATACCCCCCGTGCATCCGGCAAAGGCGGAGGTGTTGCTAACATTTACGATAGCAAATTTCAATTTACAAAAAAAAAAACAACAATGACGTTTTCGTCTTTTGAGCTTCTAGTCATGAAATCTATGCAGCCTACTCACTCACTTTTTATAGCTACTGTTTATAGGCCTCCTGGGCCATATGCAGTGTTCCTCACTGAGTTCCCTGAATTCCTATCGGATCTTGTAGTCATAGCAGATAATATTCTAATTTTTGGTGACTTTAACATTCACATGGAAAAGTCCACAGACCCACTCCAAAAGGCTTTCGGAGCCATCATCGACTCAGTGGGTTTTGTCCAACATGTCTCTGGACCTACTCACTGCCACAGTCATACTCTGGACCTAGTTTTGTCCCATGGAATAAATGTTGTGGATCTAAATGTTTTTCCTCATAATCCTGGACTATCGGACCACCATTTTATTACGTTTGCAATTGCAACAAATAATCTGCTCAGACCCCAACCAAGGAGCATTAAAAGTCGTGCTATAAATTCTCAGACAACCCAAAGATTCCTTGATGCCCTTCCAGACTGCCTCTGCCTACCCAAGGACGTCAGAGGACAAAAATCAGTTAACCACCTAACCGAGGAACTCAATTTAACCTTGCGCAATACCCTAGATGCAGTTGCACCCCTAAAAACTAAAAACATCTGTCATAAGAAACTAGCTCCCTGGTATACAGAAAATACACGAGCTCTGAAGCAAGCTTCCAGAAAATTGGAACGGAAATGGCGCCACACCAAACTGGAAGTCTTCCGACTAGCTTGGAAAGACAGTACCGTGCAGTATCGAAGAGCCCTTACTGCTGCTCGATCATCCTATTTTTCCAACTTAATTGAGGAAAATAAGAACAATCCGAAATTTCTTTTTGATACTGTCGCAAAGCTAACTAAAAAGCAGCCTTCGCAAATGGATGATGGCTTTCACTTCAGCAGTAATAAATTTATGAACTTCTTTGAGGAAAAGATCATGATCATTAGAAAGCAAATTACAGACTCCTCTTTAAATCTGGGTATTCCTCCAAAGCTCCATTGTCCTGAGTCTGCACAACTCTGCCAGGACCTAGGATCAAGGGAGATACTAAAGTGTTTTAGTACTATATCTCTTGACGCAATGATGAAAATAATCATGGCCTCCAAACCCTCAAGCTGCATACTGGACCCTATTCCAACTAAACTACTGAAAGAGCTGCTTCCTGTGCTTGGCCCTCCTATGTTGAACATAATAAACGGCTCTCTATCCACCGGATGTGTACCAAGCTCACTAAAAGTGGCAGTAATAAAGCCTCTCTTGAAAAAGCCGAATCTTGATCCAGAAATTATAAAAAACTATCGGCCTATATCGAATCTTCCATTCCTCTCCAAAATTTTAGAAAAAGCTGTTGCACAGCAACTGACTGCCTTCCTGAAGACAAACAATGTATACGAAACGCTTCAGTCTGGTTTTAGACCCCATCATAGCACTGAGACTGCACTTGTGAAGGTGGTAAATGACCTTTTAATGACGTCAGACCGAGGCTCTGCATCTGTCCTCGTGCTCCTAGATCTTAGTGCCGCTTTTGATAGCATCGATCACCACATTCTTTTGGAGAGATTGGAAACCCAAATTGGTCTACATGGACAAGTTCTGGCCTGGTTTAGATCTTATCTGTCGGAAAGATATCAGTTTGTCTCTGTGAATGGTTTGTCCTCTGACAAATCAATTGTAAATTTCGGTGTTCCTCAAGGTTCCGTTTTAGGACCACTATTGTTTTCACTATATATTTTACCTCTTGGGGATGTCATTCGAAAACATAATGTTAAATTTCACTGCTATGCAGACGACACACAGCTGTACATTTCAATGAAACATGGTGAAGCCCCAAAATTGCCCTCGCTAGAAGCCTGTGTTTCAGACATAAAGAAGTGGATGGCTGCAAACTTTCTACTTTTAAACTCGGACAAAACAGAGATGCTTGTTCTAGGTCCCAAGAAACAAAGAGGTCTTCTGTTGAATCTGACAATTAATCTGGATGGTTGTACAGTCGTCTCAAATAAAACTGTGAAGGACCTCGGCGTTACTCTGGACCCTGATCTCTCTTTTGAAGAACATATCAAGACTGTTTCAAGGACAGCTTTTTTCCATCTACGTAACATTGCAAAAATCAGAAATTTTCTGTCCAAAAATGACGCAGAAAAATTTATCCATGCTTTTGTTACTTCTAGGCTGGACTACTGCAATGCTCTACTTTCCGGCTACCCGGATAAAGCACTAAATAAACTTCAGTTAGTGCTAAATACGGCTGCTAGAATCCTGACTAGAACCAAAAAATTTGATCATATTACTCCAGTGTTAGCCTCCCTACACTGGCTTCCTGTTAAGGCAAGGGCTGATTTCAAGGTTTTACTGCTAACCTACAAAGCATTACATGGGCTTGCTCCTACCTATCTTTCCGATTTGGTCCTGCCGTACATACCTACACGTACGCTACGGTCACAAGACGCAGGCCTCCTAATTGTCCCTAGAATTTCTAAGCAAACGGCTGGAGGTAGGGCTTTCTCCTATAGAGCTCCATTTTTATGGAATGGTCTGCCTACCAATGTGAGAGACGCAGACTCAGTCTCAACCTTTAAGTCTTTACTGAAGACTTATCTCTTCAGTAGGTCCTATGATTAAGTATAGTCTGGCCCAGGAGTGTGAAAGTGAACGGAAAGGCTGGAGCAACGAACCGCCCTTGCTGTCTCTGCCTTGCCGGTTCCCCTCTTTCCACTGGGATTCTCTGCCTCTAACCCTTTTACAGAGGCTGAGTCACTGGCCTACTGGTGTTCTTCCATGCCGTCCATGGGAGGGGTGCGTCACTTGAGTGGGTTGAGTCACTGACGTGGTCTTCCTGTCTGGGTTGGCAACCCCCCCCCCCCCCACCCCCCCTTGGGTTGTGCCATGGCGGAGATCGTTGTGGGCTATACTCGGCCTTGTCTTAGGACGGTAAGTTGGTGGTTGGAGACATCCCTCTAGTGGTGTGGGGGCTGTGCTTTGGCAAAGTGGGTGGGGTTATATCCTGCCTGTTTGGCCCTGTCCGGGGGTATCATCGGATGGGGCCACAGTGTCTTCTGATCCCTCCTGTCTCAGCCTCCAGTATTTATGCTGCAGTAGTTTATGTGTCGGGGGGCTAGGGTCAGTCTGTTACATCTGGAGTATTTCTCTTGTCTTATCCGGTGTCCTGTGTGTATTTAAATATGCTCTCTCTAATTCTCTCTTTCTCTCTTTCTGTCTTTCTCTCGGAGGACCTGAGCCCTAGGACCATGCCTCAGGACTACCTGGTATGATGACTCCTTGCTGTCCCCAGTCCACCTGGCCGTGCTGCTGCTCCAGTTTCAACTGTTCTGCCTGCGGCTATGGAACCCTGACCTGTTCACCGGACGTGCTTGTTGCACCCTCGACAACTACTATGATTATTATTATTTGACCATGCTGGTCATTTATGAACATTTTAACATTTTAACATTTTGACCATGTTCTGTTATAATATCCACCCTGCACAGCCAGAAGAGGACTGGCCACCCCTCATAGCCTGGTTCCTCTCTAGGTTTCTTCCTAGGTTTTTGGCCTTTCTAGGGAGTTTTTCCTAGGGAGTTTTTCCTAGCCACCGTGCTTCTTTCACATGCTTTGCTTGCTGTTTGGGGTTTTAGGCTGGGTTTCTGTACAGCACTTTGAGAATATCAGCTGATGTACGAAGGGCTATATAAAAATACATTTAATTTGATGATTTGATTAAAGAAGGCTAGAAACGACTGGTACCATCATAAGACTATTATAGAAGACAAGAACAGACTGGTACCATCATAATGCTAGTATAGAAGACTAGAACAGACTGGTACCATCATAATACTATTATAGAAGACTACAACAGACTGGTACCATCATAAGACTAGAATAGACTGGTACCATCATAAGACTATTATAGAAGACTAGAACAGACTGGTACCATCGTAAGGCTGTTATAGAAGACTAGAACAGACTGGTACCATCATAAAACTATTATAGAAGACTAGAACAGACTGGTACCATCATAAGACTATTATAGAAGACTAGAACAGACTGGTACCATCATAAGACTATTATAGAAGACTAGAACAGACTGGTACCATCATAAGGCTATTATAGAAGACTAGAACAGACTGGTACCATCATAAGACTATTATAGAAGACTAGAACAGACTGGTACCATCATAAGGCTATTAAAGAAGACTAGAACAGAATGATACCATCATAAGACTAGAACAGACTGGTACCATCATAAGACTATTATAGAAGACTAGAACAGACTGGTACCATCATAAGGCTAGAACAGACTGGTACCATCATAAGACTACTAAAGAAGGCTAGAACAGACTGGTACTATCATAAGACTTTTATAGAAGACTAGAACAGACTGGTACCATCATAAGGCTAGAACAGACTGGTACCATCATAAGACTATTATAGAAGACTAGAACAGACTGGTACCATCATAAGACTAGAATAGACTGGTACCATCATAAGACTATTATAGAAGACTAGAACAGACTGGTACCATCGTAAGGCTGTTATAGAAGACTAGAACAGACTGGTACCATCATAAAACTATTATAGAAGACTAGAACAGACTGGTACCATCATAAGACTATTATAGAAGACTAGAAAAGACTGGTACCAATATATGGCTATTATAGAAGACTAGAACAGACTGGTACCATCATAAGACTATTATAGAAGAGTAGAACAGACTGGTACCATCATAAGGCTAGAACAGACTGGTACCATCATAAGACTTTTATAGAAGACTAGAACAGACTGGTACCATCATAAGGCTAGAACACACTGGTACCATCATAAGACTATTATAGAAGACTAGAACAGACTGGTACCATCATAAGACTAGAATAGACTGGTACCATCATAAGACTATTATAGAAGACTAGAACAGACTGGTACCACCGTAAGGCTGTTATAGAAGACTAGAACAGACTGGTACCATCATAAGGCTAGAACAGACTGGTACCATCATAAGACTTTTATAGAAGACTAGAACAGACTGGTACCATCATAAGACTATTATAGAAGACTAGAACAGACTGTTACCATCATAAGGCTAGAACAGACTGGTACCATCATAAGACTATTATAGAAGGCTAGAACAGACTGGTACCATCATAAGACTATTATAGAAGACTAGAATAGACTGGTACTATCATAAGACTATTATAGAAGGCTAGAACAGACTGGTACCATCATAAGGCTATTATAGAAGACTAGAAAAGACTGGTACCATCATAAGACTATTATAGAAGACTAGAACAGACTGGTACCATCATAAGGCTAGAACAGACTGGTACCATCATAAGACTATTAAAGAAGGCTAGAAACGACTGGTACCATCATAAGACTATTATAGAAGACAAGAACAGACTGGTACCATCATAATGCTAGTATAGAAGACTAGAACAGACTGGTACCATCATAATACTATTATAGAAGACTACAACAGACTGGTACCATCATAAGACTAGAATAGACTGGTACCATCATAAGACTATTATAGAAGACTAGAACAGACTGGTACCATCGTAAGGCTGTTATAGAAGACTAGAACAGACTGGTACCATCATAAAACTATTATAGAAGACTAGAACAGACTGGTACCATCATAAGACTATTATAGAAGACTAGAACAGACTGGTACCATCATAAGACTATTATAGAAGACTAGAACAGACTGGTACCATCATAAGGCTATTATAGAAGACTAGAACAGACTGGTACCATCATAAGACTATTATAGAAGACTAGAACAGACTGGTACCATCATAAGGCTATTAAAGAAGACTAGAACAGAATGATACCATCATAAGACTAGAACAGACTGGTACCATCATAAGACTATTATAGAAGACTAGAACAGACTGGTACCATCATAAGGCTAGAACAGACTGGTACCTTCATAAGACTACTAAAGAAGGCTAGAACAGACTGGTACTATCATAAGACTTTTATAGAAGACTAGAACAGACTGGTACCATCATAAGGCTAGAACAGACTGGTACCATCATAAGACTATTATAGAAGACTAGAACAGACTGGTACCATCATAAGACTAGAATAGACTGGTACCATCATAAGACTATTATAGAAGACTAGAAGAGACTGGTACCATCATAAGACTAGAATAGACTGGTACCATCATAAGGCTATTATAGAAGACTAGAAAAGACTGGTACCATCATAAGACTATTATAGAAGACTAGAACAGACTGGTACCATCATAAGGCTAGAACAGACTGGTACCATCATAAGACTATTAAAGAAGGCTAGAAACGACTGGTACCATCATAAGACTATTATAGAAGACAAGAACAGACTGGTACCATCATAATGCAAGTATAGAAGACTAGAAAAGACTGGTAACAACATAAGGCTATTATAGAAGACTAGAACAGACTGGTACCATCATAAGACTATTATAGAAGAGTAGAACAGACTGGTACCATCATAAGGCTAGAACAGACTGGTACCATCATAAGACTTTTATAGAAGACTAGAACAGACTGGTACCATCATAAGACTATTATAGAAGACTAAAACAGACTGGTACCACCGTAAGGCTGTTATAGAAGACTAGAACAGACTGGTACCATCATAAAACTATTATAGAAGACTAGAACAGACTGGTACCATCATAAGACTATTATAGAAGACTAGAAAAGACTGGTACCAACATAAGGCTATTATAGAAGACTAGAACAGACTGGTACCATCATAAGACTAGAACAGACTGGTAACATCATAAGACTATTATAGAAGACTAGAACAGACTGGTACCATCATAAGACTATTATAGAAGTCTAGAACAGACTGGTACCATCATACGACTAGAACAGACTGGTACCATCACAAGGCTAGAACTGGCTGGTACCATCATAAGACTATTATAGAAGACTAGAACAGACTGGTACCATCATAAGACTATTATAGAAGACTAGAACAGACTGGTACCATCATAAGGCTAGAACAGACTGGTACCATCATAAGACTATTATAGAAGACTAGAAGAGACTGGTACCATCATAAGACTAGAATAGACTGGTACCATCATAAGACTATTATAGAAGGCTAGAACAGACTGGTACCATCATAAGGCTATTATAGAAGACTAGAACAGACTGGTACCATCATAAGACTATTATAGAAGACTAGAACAGACTGGTACCATCATAAGGCTAGAACAGACTGGTACCATCATAAGACTATTAAAGAAGGCTAGAAACGACTGGTACCATCATAAGACTATTATAGAAGACAAGAACAGACTGGTACCATCATAATGCTAGTATAGAAGACTAGAACAGACTGGTACCATCATAATACTATTATAGAAGACTACAACAGACTGGTACCATCATAAGACTAGAATAGACTGGTACCATCATAAGACTATTATAGAAGACTAGAACAGACTGGTACCATCGTAAGGCTGTTATAGAAGACTAGAACAGACTGGTACCATCATAAGACTATTATAGAAGACTAGAACAGACTGGTACCATCATAAGACTATTATAGAAGACTAGAACAGACTGGTACCATCATAAGGCTATTATAGAAGACTAGAACAGACTGGTACCATCATAAGACTATTATAGAAGACTAGAACAGACTGGTACCATCATAAGGCTATTAAAGAAGACTAGAACAGACTGGTACCATCATAAGACTATTATAGAAGACTAGAACAGACTGGTACCATCATAAGGCTAGAACAGACTGGTACCATCATAAAACTACTAAAGAAGGCTAGAACAGACTGGTACTATCATAAGACTTTTATAGAAGACTAGAACAGACTGGTACCATCATAAGGCTAGAACAGACTGGTACCATCATAAGACTATTATAGAAGACTAGAACAGACTGGTACCATCATAAGACTAGAATAGACTGGTACCATCATAAGACTATTATAGAAGACTAGAAGAGACTGGTACCATCATAAGACTAGAATAGAATGGTACCATCATAAGACTATTACAGAAGGCTAGAACAGACTGGTACCATCATAAGGCTATTATAGAAGACTAGAAAAGACTGGTACCATCATAAGACTATTAAAGAAGGCTAGAAACGACTGGTACCATCATAAGACTATTATAGAAGACAAGAACAGACTGGTACCATCATAATGCAAGTATAGAAGACTAGAAAAGACTGGTAACAACATAAGGCTATTATAGAAGACTAGAACAGACTGGTACCATCATAAGACTATTATAGAAGAGTAGAACAGACTGGTACCATCATAAGGCTAGAACAGACTGGTACCATCATAAGACTTTTATAGAAGACTAGAACAGACTGGTACCATCATAAGGCTAGAACAGACTGGTACCATCATAAGACTATTATAGAAGACTAGAACAGACTGGTACCATCATAAGTCTAGAATATACTGGTACCATCATAAGACTATTATAGAAGACTAGAACAGACTGGTACCACCGTAAGGCTGTTATAGAAGACTAGAACAGACTGGTACCATCATAAAACTATTATAGAAGACTAGAACAGACTGGTACCATCATAAGACTATTATAGAAGACTAGAAAAGACTGGTACCAACATAAGGCTATTATAGAAGACTAGAACAGACTGGTACCACTTAAGACTAGAACAGACTGGTACCATCATAAGACTATTAAAGAAGGCTAGAACAGACTGGTACCATCATAAGACTTTTATAGAAGACTAGAACAGACTGGTACCATCATAAGGCTAGAACAGACTGGTACCATCATAAGACTATTATAGAAGACTAGAACAGACTGGTACCATCACAAGGCTAGAACTGGCTGGTACCATCATAAGACTATTATAGAAGACTAGAACAGACTGGTACCACCGTAAGGCTGTTATAGAAGACTAGAACAGACTGGTACCATCATAAAACTATTATAGAAGACTAGAACAGACTGGTACCATCATAAGACTATTATAGAAGACTAGAAAAGACTGGTACCAACATAAGGCTATTATAGAAGACTAGAACAGACTGGTACCACTTAAGACTAGAACAGACTGGTACCATCATAAGACTATTAAAGAAGGCTAGAACAGACTGGTACCATCATAAGACTTTTATAGAAGACTAGAACAGACTGGTACCATCATAAGGCTAGAACAGACTGGTACCATCATAAGACTATTATAGAAGACTAGAACAGACTGGTACCATCACAAGGCTAGAACTGGCTGGTACCATCATAAGACTATTATAGAAGACTAGAACAGACTGGTACCATCATAAGACTATTATAGAAGACTAGAACAGACTGGTACCATCATAAGGCTAGAACAGACTGGTACCATCATAAGACTATTATAGAAGACTAGAAGAGACTGGTACCATCATAAGACTAGAATAGACTGGTACCATCATAAGACTATTATAGAAGGCTAGAACAGACTGGTACCATCATAAGGCTATTATAGAAGACTAGAAAAGACTGGTACCATCATAAGACTATTATAGAAGACTAGAACAGACTGGTACCATCATAAGGCTAGAACAGACTGGTACCATCATAAGACTATTATAGAAGACAAGAACAGACTGGTACCATCATAATGCCAGTATAGAAGACTAGAACAGACTGGTACCATCATAATACTATTATAGAAGACTACAACAGACTGGTACCATCATAAGACTAGAATAGACTGGTACCATCATAAGACTATTATAGAAGACTAGAACAGACTGGTACCATCGTAAGGCTGTTATTGAAGACTAGAACAGACTGGTACCATCATAAAACTATTATAGAAGACTAGAACAGACTGGTACCATCATAAGACTATTATAGAAGACTAGAACAGACTGGTACCATCATAAGACTATTATAGAAGACTAGAACAGACTGGTACCATCATAAGGCTATTATAGAAGACTAGAACAGACTGGTACCATCATAAGTCTATTATAGAAGACTAGAACAGACTGGTACCATCATAAGGCTATTAAAGAAGACTAGAACAGAATGATACCATCATAAGACTAGAACAGACTGGTACCATCATAAGACTATTATAGAAGACTAGAACAGACTGGTACCATCATAAGGCTAGAACAGACTGGTACCATCATAAGACTATTAAAGAAGGCTAGAACAGACTGGTACCATCATAAGACTTTTATAGAAGACTAGAACAGACTGGTACCATCATAAGGCTAGAACAGACTGGTACCATCATAAGACTATTATAGAAGACTAGAACAGACTGGTACCATCATAAGACTAGAATAGACTGGTACCATCATAAGACTATTATAGAAGACTAGAACAGACTGGTACCATCGTAAGGCTGTTATAGAAGACTAGAACAGACTGGTACCATCATAAAACTATTATAGAAGACTAGAACAGACTGGTACCATCATAAGACTATTATAGAAGACTAAAAAAGACTGGTACCAACATAAGGCTATTATAGAATACTAGAACAGACTGGTACCATCATAAGGCTAGAACAGACTGGTACCATCATAAAACTACTAAAGAAGGCTAGAACAGACTGGTACTATCATAAGACTTTTATAGAAGACTAGAACAGACTGGTACCATCATAAGGCTAGAACAGACTGGTACCATCATAAGACTATTATAGAAGACTAGAACAGACTGGTACCATCATAAGACTAGAATAGACTGGTACCATCATAAGACTATTATAGAAGACTAGAAGAGACTGGTACCATCATAAGACTAGAATAGAATGGTACCATCATAAGACTATTACAGAAGGCTAGAACAGACTGGTACCATCATAAGGCTATTATAGAAGACTAGAAAAGACTGGTACCATCATAAGACTATTAAAGAAGGCTAGAAACGACTGGTACCATCATAAGACTATTATAGAAGACAAGAACAGACTGGTACCATCATAATGCAAGTATAGAAGACTAGAAAAGACTGGTAACAACATAAGGCTATTATAGAAGACTAGAACAGACTGGTACCATCATAAGACTATTATAGAAGAGTAGAACAGACTGGTACCATCATAAGGCTAGAACAGACTGGTACCATCATAAGACTTTTATAGAAGACTAGAACAGACTGGTACCATCATAAGGCTAGAACAGACTGGTACCATCATAAGACTATTATAGAAGACTAGAACAGACTGGTACCATCATAAGTCTAGAATATACTGGTACCATCATAAGACTATTATAGAAGACTAGAACAGACTGGTACCACCGTAAGGCTGTTATAGAAGACTAGAACAGACTGGTACCATCATAAAACTATTATAGAAGACTAGAACAGACTGGTACCATCATAAGACTATTATAGAAGACTAGAAAAGACTGGTACCAACATAAGGCTATTATAGAAGACTAGAACAGACTGGTACCACTTAAGACTAGAACAGACTGGTACCATCATAAGACTATTAAAGAAGGCTAGAACAGACTGGTACCATCATAAGACT
This sequence comes from Salmo salar, assembly GCF_965601325.2. Classification (NCBI taxonomy): domain Eukaryota; kingdom Metazoa; phylum Chordata; class Actinopteri; order Salmoniformes; family Salmonidae; genus Salmo; species Salmo salar. Next base: position 59,901,818 of record NC_138301.1, read on the forward strand.
TTTATAGAAGACTAGAACAGACTGGTACCATCATAAGGCTAGAACAGACTGGTACCATCATAAGACTATTATAGAAGACTAGAACAGACTGGTACCATCACAAGGCTAGAACTGGCTGGTACCATCATAAGACTATTATAGAAGACTAGAACAGACTGGTACCACCGTAAGGCTGTTATAGAAGACTAGAACAGACTGGTACCATCATAAAACTATTATAGAAGACTAGAACAGACTGGTACCATCATAAGACTATTATAGAAGACTAGAAAAGACTGGTACCAACATAAGGCTATTATAGAAGACTAGAACAGACTGGTACCACTTAAGACTAGAACAGACTGGTACCATCATAAGACTATTAAAGAAGGCTAGAACAGACTGGTACCATCATAAGACTTTTATAGAAGACTAGAACAGACTGGTACCATCATAAGGCTAGAACAGACTGGTACCATCATAAGACTATTATAGAAGACTAGAACAGACTGGTACCATCACAAGGCTAGAACTGGCTGGTACCATCATAAGACTATTATAGAAGACTAGAACAGACTGGTACCATCATAAGACTATTATAGAAGACTAGAACAGACTGGTACCATCATAAGGCTAGAACAGACTGGTACCATCATAAGACTATTATAGAAGACTAGAAGAGACTGGTACCATCATAAGACTAGAATAGACTGGTACCATCATAAGACTATTATAGAAGGCTAGAACAGACTGGTACCATCATAAGGCTATTATAGAAGACTAGAAAAGACTGGTACCATCATAAGACTATTATAGAAGACTAGAACAGACTGGTACCATCATAAGGCTAGAACAGACTGGTACCATCATAAGACTATTATAGAAGACAAGAACAGACTGGTACCATCATAATGCCAGTATAGAAGACTAGAACAGACTGGTACCATCATAATACTATTATAGAAGACTACAACAGACTGGTACCATCATAAGACTAGAATAGACTGGTACCATCATAAGACTATTATAGAAGACTAGAACAGACTGGTACCATCGTAAGGCTGTTATTGAAGACTAGAACAGACTGGTACCATCATAAAACTATTATAGAAGACTAGAACAGACTGGTACCATCATAAGACTATTATAGAAGACTAGAACAGACTGGTACCATCATAAGACTATTATAGAAGACTAGAACAGACTGGTACCATCATAAGGCTATTATAGAAGACTAGAACAGACTGGTACCATCATAAGTCTATTATAGAAGACTAGAACAGACTGGTACCATCATAAGGCTATTAAAGAAGACTAGAACAGAATGATACCATCATAAGACTAGAACAGACTGGTACCATCATAAGACTATTATAGAAGACTAGAACAGACTGGTACCATCATAAGGCTAGAACAGACTGGTACCATCATAAGACTATTAAAGAAGGCTAGAACAGACTGGTACCATCATAAGACTTTTATAGAAGACTAGAACAGACTGGTACCATCATAAGGCTAGAACAGACTGGTACCATCATAAGACTATTATAGAAGACTAGAACAGACTGGTACCATCATAAGACTAGAATAGACTGGTACCATCATAAGACTATTATAGAAGACTAGAACAGACTGGTACCATCGTAAGGCTGTTATAGAAGACTAGAACAGACTGGTACCATCATAAAACTATTATAGAAGACTAGAACAGACTGGTACCATCATAAGACTATTATAGAAGACTAAAAAAGACTGGTACCAACATAAGGCTATTATAGAATACTAGAACAGACTGGTACCATCATAAGACTAGAACAGACAAGTATCATCATAAGGCTATTTTAGAAGACTAGAACAGACTGGTACCATCATAAGGCTAGTATAGAAGACTAGAACAGACTGGTAGTATCATAAGGCTAGAACAGACTGGAACCATCATAAGACTATTATAGAAGACTAGAACAGACTGGTACCATCATAAGACTATTATAGAAGTCTAGAACAGACTGGTACCATCATAAGACTAGAACAGACTGGTACCATCACAAGGCTAGAACTGGCTGGTACCATCATAAGACTATTATAGAAGACTAGAACAGACTGGTACCATCATAAGACTATTATAGAAGACTAGAACAGACTGGTACCATCATAAGGCTAGAACAGACTGGTACCATCATAAGACTATTATAGAAGACTAGAAGAGACTGGTACCATCATAAGACTAGAATAGACTGGTACCATCATAAGACTATTATAGAAGGCTAGAACAGACTGGTACCATCATAAGGCTATTATAGAAGACTAGAAAAGACTGGTACCATCATAAGACTATTATAGAAGACTAGAACAGACTGGTACCATCATAAGGCTAGAAACGACTGGTACCATCATAAGACTATTATAGAAGACAAGAACAGACTGGTACCATCATAATGCTAGTTTAGAAGACTAGAACAGACTGGTACCATCATAATACTATTATAGAAGACTACAACAGACTGGTACCATCATAAGACTAGAATAGACTGGTACCATCATAAGACTATTATAGAAGACTAGAACAGACTGGTACCATCGTAAGGCTGTTATAGAAGACTAGAACAGACTGGTACCATCATAAAACTATTATAGAAGACTAGAACAGACTGGTACCATCATAAGACTATTATAGAAGACTAGAACAGACTGGTACCATCATAAGACTATTATAGAAGACTAGAACAGACTGGTACCATCATAAGACTATTATAGAAGACTAGAACAGACTGGTACCATCATAAGGCTATTAAAGAAGACTAGAACAGAATGATACCATCATAAGACTAGAACAGACTGGTACCATCATAAGACTATTATAGAAGACTAGAACAGAATGGTACCATCATAAGGCTAGAACAGACTGGTATCATCATAAGACTACTAAAGAAGGCTAGAACAGACTGGTACTATCATAAGACTTTTATAGAAGACTAGAACAGACTGGTACCATCATAAGGCTAGAACAGACTGGTACCATCATAAGACTATTATAGAAGACTAGAACAGACTGGTACCATCATAAGACTAGAATAGACTGGTACCATCATAAGACTATTATAGAAGACTAGAACAGACTGGTACCATCGTAAGGCTGTTATAGATGACTAGAACAGACTGGTACCATCATAAAACTATTATAGAAGACTAGAACAGACTGGTACCATCATAAGACTATTATAGAAGACTAGAAAAGACTGGTACCAACATATGGCTATTATAGAAGACTAGAACAGACTGGTACCATCATAAGACTATTATAGAAGAGTAGAACAGACTGGTACCATCATAAGGCTAGAACAGACTGGTACCATCATAAGACTTTTATAGAAGACTAGAACAGACTGGTACCATCATAAGGCTAGAACACACTGGTACCATCATAAGACTATTATAGAAGACTAGAACAGACTGGTACCATCATAAGACTAGAATAGACTGGTACCATCATAAGACTATTATAGAAGACTAGAACAGACTGGTACCACCGTAAGGCTGTTATAGAAGACTAGAACAGACTGGTACCATCATAAAACTATTATAGAAGACTAGAACAGACTGGTACCATCATAAGACTATTATAGAAGACTAGAAAAGACTGGTACCAACATAAGGCTATTATAGAAGACTAGAACAGACTGGTACCATCATAAGACTAGAACAGACTGGTACCATCATAAGACTATTATAGAAGACTAGAACAGACTGGTACCATCATAAGACTATTATAGAAGTCTAGAACAGACTGGTACCATCATACGACTAGAACAGACTGGTACCATCACAAGGCTAGAACTGGCTGGTACCATCATAAGACTATTATAGAAGACTAGAACAGACTGGTACCATCATAAGACTAGAAAAGACTGGTACCATCATAAGACTATTATAGAAGACTAGAACAGACTGGTACCATCATAAGACTATTATAGAAGACTAGAACAGACTGGTACCATCATAAGGCTAGAACAGACTGGTACCATCATAAGACTATTATAGAAGACTAGAAGAGACTGGTACCATCATAAGACTAGAATAGACTGGTACCATCATAAGACTATTATAGAAGGCTAGAACAGACTGGTACCATCATAAGGCTATTATAGAAGACTAGAAAAGACTGGTACCATCATAAGACTATTATAGAAGACTAGAACAGACTGGTACCATCATAAGGCAAGAACAGACTGGTACCATCATAAGACTATTAAAGAAGGCTAGAACAGACTGGTACCATCATAAGACTATTATAGAAGACAAGAACAGACTGGTACCATCATAATGCTAGTATAGAAGACTAGAACAGACTGGTACCATCATAATACTATTATAGAAGACTACAACAGACTGGTACCATCATAAGACTAGAATAGACTGGTACCATCATAAGACTATTAAAGAAGACTAGAACAGACTGGTACCATCGTAAGGCTGTTATAGAAGACTAGAACAGACTGGTACCATCATAAAACTATTATAGAAGACTAGAACAGACTGGTACCATCATAAGACTATTATAGAAGACTAGAACAGACTGGTACCATCATAAGACTATTATAGAAGACTAGAACAGACTGGTACCATCATAAGGCTATTATAGAAGAATTGAACAGACTGATACCATCATAAGACTATTATAGAAGACTAGAACAGACTGGTACCATCATAAGGCTATTAAAGAAGACTAGAACAGAATGATACCATCATAAGACTAGAACAGACTGGTAGCATCATAAGACTATTATAGAAGACTAGAACAGACTGGTACCATCATAAGGCTAGAACAGACTGGTACCATCATAAGACTATTAAAGAAGGCTAGAACAGACTGGTACCATCATAAGACTTTTATAGAAGACTAGAACAGACTGGTACCATCATAAGACTAGAATAGACTGGTACCATCATAAGACTATTATAGAAGACTAGAACAGACTGGTACCATCGTAAGGCTGTTATAGAAGACTAGAACAGACTGGTACCATCATAAAACTATTATAGAAGACTAGAACAGACTGGTACCATCATAAGACTATTATAGAAGACTAGAAAAGACTGGTACCAACATAAGGCTATTATAGAAGACTAGAACAGACTGGTACCATCATAAGACTATTATAGAAGAGTAGAACAGACTGGTACCATCATAAGGCTAGAACAGACTGGTACCATCATAAGACTTGTATAGAAGACTAGAACAGACTGTTACCATCATAAGGCTAGAACAGACTGGTACCATCATAAGACTATTATAGAAGGCTAGAACAGACTGGTACCATCATAAGGCTATTATAGAAGACTAGAAAAGACTGGTACCATCATAAGACTATTATAGAAGACTAGCACAGATTGGTACCATCATAAGGCTAGAACAGACTGGTACCATCATAAGACTATTAAAGAAGGCTAGAACAGACTGGTACCATCATAAGACTATTATAGAAGACAAGAACAGACTGGTACCATCATAATGCTAGTATAGAAGACTAGAACAGACTGGTACCATCATAATACTATTATAGAAGACTACAACAGACTGGTACCATCATAAGACTAGAATAGACTGGTACCATCATAAGACTATTATAGAAGACTAGAACAGACTGGTACCATCGTAAGGCTGTTATAGAAGACTAGAACAGACTGGTACCATCATAAAACTATTATAGAAGACTGGAACAGACTGGTACCATCATAAGACTATTATAGAAGACTAGAACAGACTGGTACCATCATAAGACTATTATAGAAGACTAGAACAGACTGGTACCATCATAAGGCTATTATAGAAGACTAGAACAGACTGGTACCATCATAAGACTATTATAGAAGACTAGAACAGACTGGTACCATCATAAGGCTATTAAAGAAGACTAGAACAGAATGATACCATCATAAGACTAGAACAGACTGGTAGCATCATAAGACTATTATAGAAGACTAGAACAGACTGGTACCATCATAAGGCTAGAACAGACTGGTACCATCATAAGACTATTATAGAAGACTAGAACAGACTGGTACCATCATAAGACTAGAATAGACTGGTACCATCATAAGACTATTATAGAAGACTAGAACAGACTGGTACCATCGTAAGGCTGTTATAGAAGACTAGAACAGACTGGTACCATCATAAAACTATTATAGAAGACTAGAACAGACTGGTACCATCATAAGACTATTATAGAAGACTAGAAAAGACTGATACCAACATAAGGCTATTATAGAAGACTAGAACAGACTGGTACCATCATAAGACTATTATAGAAGAGTAGAACAGACTGGTACCATCATAAGGCTAGAACAGACTGGTACCATCATAAGACTAGAAAAGACTGGTACCATCATAAGACTATTATAGAAGACTAGAACAGACTGGTACCATCATAAGACTATTATAGAAGACTAGAACAGACTGGTACCATCATAAGGCTAGAACAGACTGGTACCATTATAAGACTATTATAGAAGACTAGAAGAGACTGGTACCATCATAAGACTAGAATAGACTGGTACCATCATAAGACTATTATAGAAGGCTAGAACAGACTGGTACCATCATAAGGCTATTATAGAAGACTAGAAAAGACTGGTACCATCATAAGGCAAGAACAGACTGGTACCATCATAAGACTATTAAAGAAGGCTAGAACAGACTGGTACCATCATAAGACTATTATAGAAGACAAGAACAGACTGGTACCATCATAATGCTAGTATAGAAGACTAGAACAGACTGGTACCATCATAATACTATTATAGAAGACTACAACAGACTGGTACCATCATAAGACTAGAATAGACTGGTACCATCATAAGACTATTAAAGAAGACTAGAACAGACTGCTACCATCGTAAGGCTGTTATAGAAGACTAGAACAGACTGGTACCATCATAATGCTAGTATAGAAGACTAGAACAGACTGGTACCATCATAATACTATTATAGAAGACTACAACAGACTGGTACCATCATAAGACTAGAATAGACTGGTACCATCATAAGACTATTATAGAAGACTAGAACAGACTGGTACCATCGTAAGGCTGTTATAGAAGACTAGAACAGACTGGTACCATCATAAAACTATTATAGAAGACTGGAACAGACTGGTACCATCATAAGACTATTATAGAAGACTAGAACAGACTGGTACCATCATAAGACTATTATAGAAGACTAGAACAGACTGGTACCATCATAAGGCTATTATAGAAGACTAGAACAGACTGGTACCATCATAAGACTATTATAGAAGACTAGAACAGACTGGTACCATCATAAGGCTATTAAAGAAGACTAGAACAGAATGATACCATCATAAGACTAGAACAGACTGGTAGCATCATAAGACTATTATAGAAGACTAGAACAGACTGGTACCATCATAAGGCTAGAACAGACTGGTACCATCATAAGACTATTATAGAAGACTAGAACAGACTGGTACCATCATAAGACTAGAATAGACTGGTACCATCATAAGACTATTATAGAAGACTAGAACAGACTGGTACCATCGTAAGGCTGTTATAGAAGACTAGAACAGACTGGTACCATCATAAAACTATTATAGAAGACTAGAACAGACTGGTACCATCATAAAACTATTATAGAAGACTAGAACAGACTGGTACCATCATAAGACTATTATAGAAGACTAGAAAAGACTGATACCAACATAAGGCTATTATAGAAGACTAGAACAGACTGGTACCATCATAAGACTATTATAGAAGAGTAGAACAGACTGGTACCATCATAAGGCTAGAACAGACTGGTACCATCATAAGACTAGAAAAGACTGGTACCATCATAAGACTATTATAGAAGACTAGAACAGACTGGTACCATCATAAGACTATTATAGAAGACTAGAACAGACTGGTACCATCATAAGGCTAGAACAGACTGGTACCATTATAAGACTATTATAGAAGACTAGAAGAGACTGGTACCATCATAAGACTAGAATAGACTGGTACCATCATAAGACTATTATAGAAGGCTAGAACAGACTGGTACCATCATAAGGCTATTATAGAACACTAGAAAAGACTGGTACCATCATAAGGCAAGAACAGACTGGTACCATCATAAGACTATTAAAGAAGGCTAGAACAGACTGGTACCATCATAAGACTATTATAGAAGACAAGAACAGACTGGTACCATCATAATGCTAGTATAGAAGACTAGAACAGACTGGTACCATCATAATACTATTATAGAAGACTACAACAGACTGGTACCATCATAAGACTAGAATAGACTGGTACCATCATAAGACTATTAAAGAAGACTAGAACAGACTGCTACCATCGTAAGGCTGTTATAGAAGACTAGAACAGACTGGTACCATCATAAAACTATTATAGAAGACTAGAACAGACTGGTACCATCATAAGGCTATTATAGAAGACTAGAACAGACTGGTACCATCATAAGACTATTATAGAAGACTAGAACAGACTGGTACCATCATAAGGCTAGAACAGACTGGTACCATCATAAGACTATTAAAGAAGGCTAGAACAGACTGGTACCATCATAAGACTTTTATAGAAGACTAGAACAGACTGGTACCATCATAAGGCTAGAACAGACTGGTACCATCATAAGACTATTATAGAAGACTAGAACAGACTGGTACCATCATAAGACTAGAATAGACTGGTACCATCATAAGACTATTATAGAAGACTAGAACAGACTGGTACCATCGTAAGGCTGTTATAGAAGACTAGAACAGACTGGTACCATCATAAAACTATTATAGAAGACTAGGACAGACCGGTACCATCATAAGACTATTATAGAAGACTAGAAAAGACTGGTACCAACATAAGGCTATTATAGAAGACTAGAACAGACTGGTAGCATCATAAGACTAGAACAGACTGGTACCATCATAAGACTATTATAGAAGGCTAGAACAGACTGGTACCATCATAAGGCTATTATAGAAGACTAGAAAAGACTGGTACCATCATAAGACTATTATAGAAGACTAGCACAGACTGGTACCATCATAAGGCTAGAACAGACTGGTACCATCATAAGACTATTAAAGAAGGCTAGAACAGACTGGTACCATCATAAGACTTTTATAGAAGACTAGAACAGACTGGTACCATCATAAGGCTAGAACAGACTGGTACCATCATAAGACTATTATAGAAGACTAGAACAGACTGGTACCATCATAAGACTAGAATAGACTGGTACCATCATATGACTATTATAGAAGACTAGAACAGACTGGTACCATCGTAAGGCTGTTATAGAAGACTAGAACAGACTGGTACCATCATAAAACTATTATAGAAGACTAGGACAGACCGGTACCATCATAAGACTATTATAGAAGACTAGAAAAGACTGGTACCAACATAAGGCTATTATAGAAGACTAGAACAGACTGGTACCATCATAAGACTAGAACAGACTGGTACCATCATAAGACTATTATAGAAGGCTAGAACAGACTGGTACCATCATAAGGCTATTATAGAAGACTAGAAAAGACTGGTACCATCATAAGACTATTATAGAAGACTAGCACAGACTGGTACCATCATAAGGCTAGAACAGACTGGTACCATCATAAGACTATTAAAGAAGGCTAGAACAGACTGGTACCATCATAAGACTATTATAGAAGACAAGAACAGACTGGTACCATCATAAGACTATTAAAGAAGGCTAGAACAGACTGGTACCATCATAAGACTATTATAGAAGACAAGAACAGACTGGTACCATCATAAAACTATTATAGAAGACTAGAACAGACTGGTACCATCATAAGACTATTATAGAAGACTAGAACAGACTGGTACCATCATAAGGCTAGAACAGACTGGTACCATTATAAGACTATTATAGAAGACTAGAAGAGACTGGTACCATCATAAGACTATTATAGAAGACTAGAACAGACTGGTACCATCATAAGACTATTATAGAAGACTAGAACAGACTGGTACCATCATAAGGCTAGAACAGACTGGTACCATTATAAGACTATTATAGAAGACTAGAAGAGACTGGTACCATCATAAGACTAGAATAGACTGGTACCATCATAAGACTATTATAGAAGGCTAGAACAGACTGGTACCATCATAAGGCTATTATAGAAGACTAGAAAAGACTGGTACCATCATAAGGCAAGAACAGACTGGTACCATCATAAGACTATTAAAGAAGGCTAGAACAGACTGGTACCATCATAAGACTATTATAGAAGACAAGAACAGACTGGTACCATCATAATGCTAGTATAGAAGACTAGAACAGACTGGTACCATCATAATACTATTATAGAAGACTACAACAGACTGGTACCATCATAAGACTAGAATAGACTGGTACCATCATAAGACTATTAAAGAAGACTAGAACAGACTGCTACCATCGTAAGGCTGTTATAGAAGACTAGAACAGACTGGTACCATCATAATACTATTATAGAAGACTACAACAGACTGGTACCATCATAAGACTAGAATAGACTGGTACCATCATAAGACTATTATAGAAGACTAGAACAGACTGGTACCATCGTAAGGCTGTTATAGAAGACTAGAACAGACTGGTACCATCATAAAACTATTATAGAAGACTGGAACAGACTGGTACCATCATAAGACTATTATAGAAGACTAGAACAGACTGGTACCATCATAAGACTATTATAGAAGACTAGAACAGACTGGTACCATCATAAGGCTATTATAGAAGACTAGAACAGACTGGTACCATCATAAGACTATTATAGAAGACTAGAACAGACTGGTACCATCATAAGGCTATTAAAGAAGACTAGAACAGAATGATACCATCATAAGACTAGAACAGACTGGTAGCATCATAAGACTATTATAGAAGACTAGAACAGACTGGTACCATCATAAGGCTAGAACAGACTGGTACCATCATAAGACTATTATAGAAGACTAGAACAGACTGGTACCATCATAAGACTAGAATAGACTGGTACCATCATAAGACTATTATAGAAGACTAGAACAGACTGGTACCATCGTAAGGCTGTTATAGAAGACTAGAACAGACTGGTACCATCATAAAACTATTATAGAAGACTAGAACAGACTGGTACCATCATAAGACTATTATAGAAGACTAGAACAGACTGGTACCATCGTAAGGCTGTTATAGAAGACTAGAACAGACTGGTACCATCATAAGGCTATTATAGAAGACTAGAACAGACTGGTACCATCATAAGACTATTATAGAAGAGTAGAACAGACTGGTACCATCATAAGGCTAGAACAGACTGGTACCATCATAAGACTAGAAAAGACTGGTACCATCATAAGACTATTATAGAAGACTAGAACAGACTGGTACCATCATAAGACTATTATAGAAGACTAGAACAGACTGGTACCATCATAAGGCTAGAACAGACTGGTACCATTATAAGACTATTATAGAAGACTAGAAGAGACTGGTACCATCATAAGACTAGAATAGACTGGTACCATCATAAGACTATTATAGAAGGCTAGAACAGACTGGTACCATCATAAGGCTATTATAGAACACTAGAAAAGACTGGTACCATCATAAGGCAAGAACAGACTGGTACCATCATAAGACTATTAAAGAAGGCTAGAACAGACTGCTACCATCGTAAGGCTGTTATAGAAGACTAGAACAGACTGGTACCATCATAAAACTATTATAGAAGACTAGAACAGACTGGTACCATCATAAGACTATTATAGAAGACTAGAACAGACTGGTACCATCATAAGACTATTATAGAAGACTAGAACAGACTGGTACCATCATAAGGCTATTATAGAAGACTAGAACAGACTGGTACCATCATAAGACTATTATAGAAGACTAGAACAGACTGGTACCATCATAAGGCTAGAACAGACTGGTACCATCATAAGACTATTAAAGAAGGCTAGAACAGACTGGTACCATCATAAGACTTTTATAGAAGACTAGAACAGACTGGTACCATCATAAGGCTAGAACAGACTGGTACCATCATAAGACTATTATAGAAGACTAGAACAGACTGGTACCATCATAAGACTAGAATAGACTGGTACCATCATAAGACTATTATAGAAGACTAGAACAGACTGGTACCATCGTAAGGCTGTTATAGAAGACTAGAACAGACTGGTACCATCATAAAACTATTATAGAAGACTAGGACAGACCGGTACCATCATAAGACTATTATAGAAGACTAGAAAAGACTGGTACCAACATAAGGCTATTATAGAAGACTAGAACAGACTGGTACCATCATAAGACTAGAACAGACTGGTACCATCATAAGACTATTATAGAAGGCTAGAACAGACTGGTACCATCATAAGGCTATTATAGAAGACTAGAAAAGACTGGTACCATCATAAGACTATTATAGAAGACTAGCACAGACTGGTACCATCATAAGGCTAGAACAGACTGGTACCATCATAAGACTATTAAAGAAGGCTAGAACAGACTGGTACCATCATAAGACTTTTATAGAAGACTAGAACAGACTGGTACCATCATAAGGCTAGAACAGACTGGTACCATCATAAGACTATTATAGAAGACTAGAACAGACTGGTACCATCATAAGACTAGAATAGACTGGTACCATCATAAGACTATTATAGAAGACTAGAACAGACTGGTACCATCGTAAGGCTGTTATAGAAGACTAGAACAGACTGGTACCATCATAAAACTATTATAGAAGACTAGGACAGACCGGTACCATCATAAGACTATTATAGAAGACTAGAAAAGACTGGTACCAACATAAGGCTATTATAGAAGACTAGAACAGACTGGTACCATCATAAGACTAGAACAGACTGGTACCATCATAAGACTATTATAGAAGGCTAGAACAGACTGGTACCATCATAAGGCTATTATAGAAGACTAGAAAAGACTGGTACCATCATAAGACTATTATAGAAGACTAGCACAGACTGGTACCATCATAAGGCTAGAACAGACTGGTACCATCATAAGACTATTAAAGAAGGCTAGAACAGACTGGTACCATCATAAGACTATTATAGAAGACAAGAACAGACTGGTACCATCATAAGACTATTAAAGAAGGCTAGAACAGACTGGTACCATCATAAGACTATTATAGAAGACAAGAACAGACTGGTACCATCATAAAACTATTATAGAAGACTAGAAAAGACTGGTACCAACATAAGGCTATTATAGAAGACTAGAACAGACTGGTACCATCATAAGACTATTATAGAAGAGTAGAACAGACTGGTACCATCATAAGGCTAGAACAGACTGGTACCATCATAAGACTTTTATAGAAGACTAGAACAGACTGTTACCATCATAAGGCTAGAACAGACTGGTACCATCATAAGACTATTATAGAAGACTAGAACAGACTGGTACCATCATAAGACTAGAATAGACTGGAACCATCATAAGACTATTATAGAAGACTAGAACAGACTGGTACCATCGTAAGGCTGTTATAGAAGACTAGAACAGACTGGTACCATCATAAAACTATTATAGAAGACTAGAACAGACTGGTACCATCATACGACTATTATAGAAGACTAGAAAAGACTGGTACCAACATAAGGCTATTATAGAAGACTAGAACAGACTGGTACCATCATAAGGCTAGAACAGACTGGTACCATCATAAGACTATTAAAGAAGGCTAGAACAGACTGGTACCATCATAAGACTATTATAGAAGACAAGAACAGACTGGTACCATCATAATGCTAGTATAGAAGACTAGAACAGACTGGTACCATCATAATACTATTATAGAAGACTACAACAGACTGGTACCATCATAAGACTAGAATAGACTGGTACCATCATAAGACTATTATAGAAGACTAGAACAGACTGGTACCATCGTAAGGCTGTTATAGAAGACTAGAACAGACTGGTACCATCATAAAACTATTATAGAAGACTAGAACAGACTGGTACCATCATAAGACTATTATAGAAGACTAGAACAGACTGGTACCATCATAAGACTATTATAGAAGACTAGAACAGACTGGTACCATCATAAGGCTATTATAGAAGACTAGAACAGACTGGTACCATCATAAGTCTATTATAGAAGACTAGAACAGACTGGTACCATCATAAGGCTATTAAAGAAGACTAGAACAGAATGATACCATCATAAGACTAGAACAGACTGGTACCATCATAAGACTATTATAGAAGACTAGAACAGACTGGTACCATCATAAGGCTAGAAAAGACTGGTACCATCATAAGACTATTAAAGAAGGCTAGAACAGACTGGTACCATCATAAGACTTTTATAGAAGACTAGAACAGACTGGTACCATCATAAGGCTAGAACAGACTGGTACCATCATAAGACTATTATAGAAGACTAGAACAGACTGGTACCATCATAAGACTAGAATAGACTGGTACCATCATAAGACTATTATAGAAGACTAGAACAGACTGGTACCATCGTAAGGCTGTTATAGAAGACTAGAACAGACTGGTACCATCATAAAACTATTATAGAAGACTAGAACAGACTGGTACCATCATAAGACTATTATAGAAGACTAGAAAAGACTGGTACCAACATAAGGCTATTATAGAAGACTAGAACAGACTGGTACCATCATAAGACTAGAACAGACTGGTACCATCATAAGACTATTATAGAAGGCTAGAACAGACTGGTACCATCATAAGGCTATTATAGAAGACTAGAAAAGACTGGTACCATCATAAGACTATTATAGAAGACTAGCACAGACTGGTACCATCATAAGGCTAGAACAGACTGGTACCATCATAAGGCTATTATAGAAGACTAGAACAGACTGGTACCATCATAAGGCTATAAAAGAAGACTAGAACAGAATGATACCATCATAAGACTAGAACAGACTGGTACCATCATAAGACTATTATAGAAGACTAGAACAGACTGGTACCATCATAAGGCTAGAACAGACTGGTACCATCATAAGACTATTAAAGAAGGCTAGAACAGACTGGTACCATCATAAGACTTTTATAGAAGACTAGAACAGACTGGTACCATCATAAGGCTAGAACAGACTGGTACCATCATAAGACTATTATAGAAGACTAGAACAGACTGGTACCATCATAAGACTAGAATAGACTGGTACCATCATAAGACTATTATAGAAGACTAGAACAGACTGGTACCATCGTATGGCTGTTATAGAAGACTAGAACAGACTGGTACCATCATAAAACTATTATAGAAGACTAGAACAGACTGGTACCATCATAAGACTATTATAGAAGACTAGAACAGACTGGTACCATCATAAGACTATTATAGAAGACTAGAACAGACTGGTACCATCATAAGGCTATTATAGAAGACTAGAACAGACTGGTACCATCATAAGGCTAGAACAGACTGGTACCATCATAAGACTATTAAAGAAGGCTAGAACAGACTGGTACCATCATAAGACTATTATAGAAGACTAGAACAGACTGGTACCATCATAAAACTATTATAGAAGACTAGAACAGACTGGTACCATCATAATACTATTATAGAAGACAAGAACAGACTGGTACCATCACAAGGCTATTATAGAAGACTAGAACAGACTGGTACCATCATAAGGCTAGTATAGGAGAATAGAACAGTCTGGTACCATCATAAGACTATTATAGAAGACTAGAACAGACTGGTACCATCATAAAACTATTATAGAAGACTAGAACAGACTGGTACCATCATAATACTATTATAGAAGACAAGAACAGACTGGTACCATCACAAGGCTATTATAGAAGACTAGAACAGACTTGTACCATCATAAGACTATAACAGACTGGTACCATCATAAGGCTAGAACAGACTGGTACAATCATAAGACTATTAAAGAAGGCTTGAACAGACTGGTACCATCATAAGACTTTTATAGAAGACTAGAACAGACTGGTACCATCATCAGGCTAGAACAGACTGGTACCATCATAAGACTATTAGAGAAGACTAGAACAGACTGGTACCATCATAAGACTAGAATAGACTGGTACCATCATAAGACTATTATAGAAGACTAGAACAGACTGTTACCATCGTAAGGCTGTTATAGAAGACTAGAACAGACTGGTACCATCATAAAACTATTATAGAAGACTAGAACAGACTGGTACCATCAAAAGACTATTATAGAAGACTAGAACAGACTGGTACCATCATAAGGCTATTATAGAAGACTAGAACAGACTGGTACCATCATAAGACTATTATAGAAGACTAGAACAGACTGGTACCATCATAAGGCTATTATAGAAGACTAGAACAGACTGGTACCATCATAAGGCTAGAACAGACTGGTACCATCATAATACTATTAAAGAAGGCTAGAACAGACTGGTACCATCATAATACTATTATAGAAGACAAGAACAGACTGGTACCATCACAAGGCTATTATAGAAGACTAGAACAGCCTGGTACCATCATAAGACTATTATAGAAGAGTAGAACAGACTGGTACCATCATAAGGCTAGAACAGACTGGTACCATCATAAGACTATTATAGAAGACTAGAATAGACTGGTACCATCATAAGGCTATTATAGAAGACTAGAACAGACTGGTACCATCATAAGACTATTATAGAAGACTAGAACAGACTGGTACCATCATAAGCTATTAAAGAAGACTCGAACAGAATGGTACCATCATAAGGCTAGAACAGACTGGTACCATCAAAAGGCTATTATTGAAGACTAGAAAAGACTGGTACCATCATAAGGCTAGAACAGACTGGTACCATCATAAGACAATTATAGAAGACTAGAACAGACTGGTACCATCATAAGGCTAGTATAGAAGACTAGAACAGACTGGTACCATCATAAGACTATTATTGAAGACTAGAACAGACTGGTACCATCATAAGACTATTATAGAAGACTAGAACAGACTGGTACCATCATAAGGCTAGTATAGAAGACTAGAACAGACTGGTACCATCATAAGACTATTATAGAAGACTAGAACAGACTGGTACCATCATAAGGCTAGAACAGACTGGTACCATCATAAGACTATTATAGAAGACTAGAACAGACTGGTACCATCATAAGGCTATTATAGAAGACTAGAACAGACTGCTACCATCATAAGGCTATTATTGAAGACTAGAACAGACTGGTACCATCATAAGGCTAGAACAGACTGGTACCATAATGCTATTATAGAAGACTAGAACAGACTGGTACCATCATAAGGCTAGAACAGACTGGTACCATCAAAAGGCTATTATAGAAGACCTGAAAAGACTGGTACCTTCATAAGGCTATTATAGAAGACTAGAACAGACTGGTACCATCATAAGACTATTATAGAAGACTTGAACAGACTGGTACCAACATAAGGCTATTATAGAAGACTAGAACAGACTGGTACCATCATAAGACTAGAACAGACTGGTACCATCATAAGACTATTATAGAAGGCTAGAACAGACTGGTACCATCATAAGACTATTATAGAAGACTAGAACAGACTGGTACCATCATAAGGCTAGAACAGACTGGTACCATCATAAGACTATTAAAGAAGGCTAGAACAGACTGGTACCATCATAAGACTATTATAGAAGACAAGAACAGACTGGTACCATCATAATGCTAGTATAGAAGACTAGAACAGACTGGTACCATCATAAGACTATTATAGAAGACTAGAACAGACTGGTACCATCATAAGGCTAGTATAGGAGACTAGAACAGACTGGTACCATCATAAGACTATTATAGAAGAGTAGAACAGACTGGTACCATCATAAGACTATTAAAGAAGGCTAGAACAGACTGGTACCATCATAAGGCTAGTATAGGAGACTAGAACAGACTGGTACCATCATAAGACTATTATAGAAGAGTAGAACAGACTGGTACCATCATAAGACTATTAAAGAAGGCTAGAACAGACTGGTACCATCATAAGGCTATTATAGAAGACTAGAACAGACTGGTACCATCATAAGGCTATTATAGAAGACTAGAACAGGCTGGTACCATCATAAGACTAGAACAGACTGGTACCATCATAAGACTGTTATACAAGACTAGAACAGACTGGTACCATCCTAAGGCTATTATAGAAGACTAGAACAGACTGGTACCATTATAAGGCTATTATAGAAGACTAGAAAAGACTGGTACCATCATAAGACTATTATTGAAGACTAGAACAGACTGGTACCATCATAAGGCTATTATAGAAGACTAGAACAGACTGGTAACATCATAAGACTATTATAGAAGACTAGAACAGACTGGTACCATCATAAGACTATTATAGAAGACTAGAACAGACTGGTACCATCATAAGGCTATTATAGAAGACTTGAACAGACTGGTACCATCATAAGGCTAGTATAGAAGACTAGAACAGACTGGTACCATCATAAGGCTATTATAGAAGACTAGAACAGACTGGTACCATCATAAGGCTAGAACAGACTGGTACCATCATAAGACTTTTATAGAAGACTAGAACAGACTGGTACCATCATAAGGCTAGAACAGACTGGTACCATCATAAGACTATTATAGAAGACTAGAACAGACTGTTACCATCATAAGACTAGAATAGACTGGTACCATCATAAGACTATTATAGAAGACTAGAACAGACTGGTACCATCGTAAGTCTGTTATAGAAGACTAGAACAGACTGGTACCATCATAAAACTATTATAGAAGACTAGAACAGACTTGTACCATCATAAGACTATTATAGAAGACTAGAAAAGACTGGTACCAACATAAGGCTATTATAGAAGACTAGAACAGACTGGTACCATCATAAGACTAGAACAGACTGGTACCATCATAAGGCTAGAACAGACTGGTACCATCATAAGACTATTAAAGAAGGCTAGAACAGACTGGTACCATCATAAGACTTTTATAGAAGACTAGAACAGACTGGTACCATCATAAGGCTAGAACAGACTGGTACCATCATAAGACTATTATAGAAGACTAGAACAGACTGGTACCATCATAAGGCTAGTATAGAAGACTAGAACAGACTGGTACCATCATAAGACTATTATAGAAGACTAGAACAGACTGGTACCATCATAAGGCTAGAACAGACTGGTACCATCATAAGACTATTATAGAAGACTAGAACAGACTGGTACCATCATAATGCTATTATAGAAGACTAGAACAGACTGCTACCATCATAAGGCTATTATTGAAGACTAGAACAGACTGGTACCATCATAAGGCTAGAACAGACTGGTACCATAATGCTATTATAGAAGACTAGAACAGACTGGTACCATCATAAGGCTAGAACAGACTGGTACCATCAAAAGGCTATTATAGAAGACCTGAAAAGACTGGTACCTTCATAAGGCTATTATAGAAGACTAGAACAGACTGGTACCATCATAAGACTATTATAGAAGACTTGAACAGACTGGTACCAACATAAGGCTATTATAGAAGACTAGAACAGACTGGTACCATCATAAGACTAGAACAGACTGGTACCATCATAAGACTATTATAGAAGGCTAGAACAGACTGGTACCATCATAAGGCTATTATAGAAGACTAGAAAAGACTGGTACCATCATAAGACTATTATAGAAGACTAGAACAGACTGGTACCATCATAAGGCTAGAACAGACTGGTACCATCATAAGACTATTAAAGAAGGCTAGAACAGACTGGTACCATCATAAGACTATTATAGAAGACAAGAACAGACTGGTACAATCATAATGCTAGTATAGAAGACTAGAACAGACTGGTACCATCATAAGACTATTATAGAAGCCTAGAACAGACTGGTACCATCATAAGGCTAGTATAGGAGACTAGAACAGACTGGTACCATCATAAGACTATTATAGAAGAGTAGAACAGACTGGTACCATCATAAGGCTAGAACAGACTGGTACCATCATAAGACAATTATAGAAGACTAGAACAGACTGGTACCATCTTAAGTCTAGAACAGACTGGTACCATCATAAGACTATTAAAGAAGGCTAGAACAGACTGGTACCATCATAATACTATTATAGAAGACAAGAACAGACTGGTACCATCATAAGACTGTTATAGAAGACTAGAAGAGACTGGTACCATCCTAAGGCTATTATAGAAGACTAGAACAGACTGGTACCATTATAAGGCTATTATAGAAGACTAGAAAAGACTGGTACCATCATAAGACTATTATTGAAGACTAGAACAGACTGGTACCATCATAAGGCTATTATAGAAGACTAGAACAGACTGGTAACATCATAAGACTATTATAGAAGACTAGAACAGACTGGTACCATCATAAGACTATTATAGAAGACTAGAACAGACTGGTACCATCATAAGACTAGAATAGACTGGTACCATCATAAGGCTATTATAGAAGACTTGAACAGACTGGTACCATCATAAGGCTATTATAGAAGACTTGAACAGACTGGTACCATCATTAGACTATGATAGAAGACTAGAACAGACTGGTACCAACATAAGGCTATTATAGAAGACTAGAACAGACTGGTACCATCATAAGGCTAGTATAGGAGACTAGAACAGACTGGTACCATCATAAGACTATTATAGAAGAGTAGAACAGACTGGTACCATCATAAGGCTAGAACAGACTGGTACCATCATAAGACAATTATAGAAGACTAGAACAGACTGGTACCATCTTAAGTCTAGAACAGACTGGTACCATCATAAGACTATTAAAGAAGGCTAGAACAGACTGGTACCATCATAATACTATTATAGAAGACAAGAACAGACTGGTACCATCATAAGACTGTTATAGAAGACTAGAAGAGACTGGTACCATCCTAAGGCTATTATAGAAGACTAGAACAGACTGGTACCATTATAAGGCTATTATAGAAGACTAGAAAAGACTGGTACCATCATAAGACTATTATTGAAGACTAGAACAGACTGGTACCATCATAAGGCTATTATAGAAGACTAGAACAGACTGGTAACATCATAAGACTATTATAGAAGACTAGAACAGACTGGTACCATCATAAGACTATTATAGAAGACTAGAACAGACTGGTACCATCATAAGACTAGAATAGACTGGTACCATCATAAGGCTATTATAGAAGACTTGAACAGACTGGTACCATCATAAGGCTATTATAGAAGACTAGAACAGACTGGTACCAACATAAGGCTATTATAGAAGACTAGAACAGACTGGTACCATCATAAGACTAGAACAGACAAATATCATCATAAGGCTATTTTAGAAGACTAGAACAGACTGGCACCATCATAAGTCTATTATAGAAGACTAGAACAGACTGGTACCATCATAAGACTAGAAAAGACTGGTACCATCATAAGACTATTATAGAAGACTAGAACAGACTGGTACCATCATAAGACTATTATAGAAGACTAGAACAGACTGGTACCATCATAAGGCTAGAACAGACTGGTACCATCATAAGACTATTATAGAAGACTAGAAGAGACTGGTACCATCATAAGACTATTATAGAAGACTAGAACAGACTGGTACCATCGTAAGGCTGTTATAGAAGACTAGAACAGACTGGTACCATCTTAAAACTATTATAGAAGACTAGAACAGACTGGTACCATCATAGACTATTATAGAAGACTAGAACAGACTGGTACCAACATAAGGCTATTATAGAAGACTAGAACAGACTGTTACCATCATAAGACTAGAACAGACTGGTACCATCATAAGACTATTATAGAAGGCTAGAACAGACTGGTACCATCATAAGGCTATTATAGAAGACTAGAAAAGACTGGTACCATCATAAGACTATTATAGAAGACTAGAACTGACTGGTACCATCATAAGACTAGAATAGACTGGTACCATCATAAGACTATTATAGAAGACTAGAACAGACTGGTACCATCATAAGACTATTATAGAAGACTAGAACAGACTGGTACCATCATAAGGCTATTAAAGAAGACTAGAACAGAATGATACCATCATAAGACTAGAACAGACTGGTACCATCTGAAGACTATTATAGAAGACTAGAACAGACTGGTACCATCAAAAGGCTAGAACAGACTGGTACCATCATAAGACTTTTAAAGAAGGCTAGAACAGACTGGTACCATCATAAGACTTTTATAGAAGACTAGAACAGACTGGCACCATCATAAGGCTAGAACAGACTGGTACCATCATAAGACTATTATAGAAGACTAGAACAAACTGGTACTATCATAAGACTAGAATAGACTGGTACCATCATAAGACTATTATAGAAGACTAGAAAAGACTGGTACCATCGTAAGGCTGTTATAGAAGACTAGAACAGACTGGTACCATCATAAAACTATTATAGAAGACTAGAACAGACTGGTACCATCATAAGGCTATTATAGAAGACTAGAACAGACTGGTACCATCATAAGGCTATTATAGAAGACTAGAAAAGACTGGTACCATCATAAGACTATTATAGAAGACTAGAACTGACTGGTACCATCATAAGGATAGAACAGACTGGTACCATCATAAGACTATTAAAGAAGGCTAGAACAGACTGGTACCATCATAAGACTATTATAGAAGACAAGAACAGACTGGTACCATCATAATGCTAGTATAGAAGACTAGAACAGACTGGTACCATCATAATACTATTATAGAAGACTACAACAGACTGGTACCATCATAAGACTAGAATAGACTGGTACCATCATAAGACTATTATAGAAGACTAGAACAGACTGGTACCATCATAAGACTATTATAGAAGACTAGAACAGACTGGTACCATCATAAGGCTATTAAAGAAGACTAGAACAGAATGATACCATCATAAGACTAGAACAGACTGGTACCATCTGAAGACTATTATAGAAGACTAGAACAGACTGGTACCATCAAAAGGCTAGAACAGACTGGTACCATCATAAGACTATTATAGAAGACTAGAACAGACTGGTACCATCATAAGACTTTTAAAGAAGGCTAGAACAGACTGGTACCATCATAAGACTTTTATAGAAGACTAGAACAGACTGGCACCATCATAAGGCTAGAACAGACTGGTACCATCATAAGACTATTATAGAAGACTAGAACAAACTGGTACTATCATAAGACTAGAATAGACTGGTACCATCATAAGACTATTATAGAAGACTAGAAAAGACTGGTACCATCGTAAGGCTGTTATAGAAGACTAGAACAGACTGGTACCATCATAAAACTATTATAGAAGACTAGAACAGACTGGTACCATCATAAGGCTATTATAGAAGACTAGAACAGACTGGTACCATCATAAGACTATTATAGAAGACTAGAACAGACTGGTACCATCATAAGGCTATTAAAGAAGACTAGAACAGAATGATACCATCATAAGACTAGAACAGACTTTTACCATCATAAGACTATTATAGAAGACTAGAACAGACTTGTAACATCATAAGACTATTATAGAAGACTAGAACAGACTGGTACCATCATAAGGCTATTATAGAAGACTAGAACAGACTGGTACCATCATAAGACTATTATAGAAGACTAGAACAGACTGGTACCATCATAAGGCTATTAAAGAAGACTAGAACAGAATGATACCATCATAAGACTAGAACAAACTTTTACCATCATAAGACTATTATAGAAGACTAGAACAGACTTGTAACATCATAAGGCTAGAACAGACTGGTACCATCATAAGACTATTAAAGAAGGCTAGAACAGACTGGTACCATCATAAGACTTTTATAGAAGACTAGAACAGACTGGTACCATCATAAGGCTAGAACAGACTGGTACCATCATAAGACTATTATAGAAGACTAGAACACACTGGTACCATCGTAAGGCTGTTATAGAAGACTAGAACAGACTGGTACCATCATAAAACTATTATAGAAGACTAGAACAGACTGGCACCATCATAAGACTATTATAGAAGACTAGAACAGACTGGTACCATCATAAGACTATTATAGAAGACTAGAACAGACTGGTACCATCATAAGGCTATTATAGAAGACTAGAACAGACTGGTACCATCATAAGACTATTATAGAAGACTAGAACAGACTGGTACCATCATAAGGCTAGAACAGACTGGTACCATCATAAGACTATTAAAGCAGGCTAGAACAGACTGGTACCATCATAAGACTATTATAGAAGACTAGAACAGACTGGTACCATCATAAGGCTATTGTAGAAGACTAGAACAGACTGGTACCATCATAAGACTATTATAGAAGACTAGAACAGACTGGTACCATCATAAGTCTATTATAGAAGACCAGAACAGACTGCTACCATCATAAGGCTATTATAGAAGACTAGAACAGACTGGTACCATCATAAGGTGAGAACAGACTGGTACCATAATGCTATTTTAGAAGACTAGAACAGACTGGTACCATCATAAGACTATTATAGAAGACTAGAACAGACTGGTACCATCATAAGTCTATTATAGAAGGCAAGAACAGACTGGTACCATCATAAGGCTATTATAGAAGACTAGAACAGACTGGTACTATCATAAGGATATTATAGAAGACTAGAACAGACTGGTACCATCATAAGACTATTATAGAAGACTTGAACAGACTGGTACCAACATAAGGCTATTATAGAAGATTAGAACAGAATGGTACCATCATAAGGATATTACAGAAGACTAGAACAGACTGGTACCATCATAAGACTATTATAGAAGACTTGAACAGACTGGTACCAACATAAGGCTATTATAGAAGACTAGAACAGACTGGTACCATCATAAGACTATTATAGAAGGCTCGAACAGAGTGGTACCATCATAAGGCTATTATAGAAGACTAGAACAGACTGGTACCATCCTAAGGCTATTATAGAAGACTAGAACAGACTGGTACCATCATAAGACTATTATAGAAGACTAGAACAAACTGGTACCATCCTAAGGCTATTATAGAAGACTAGAACAGACTGGTACCATCATAAGGCTAGTATAGGAGACTAGAACAGACTGGTACCATCATAAGACTATTATAGAAGACTAGAACAGACTGGTACCATCATAAGGCTAGTATAGGAGACTAGAACAGACTGGTACCATCATTAGACTATTATAGAAGAGTAGAACAGACTGGTACCATCATAAGGCTAGAACAGACTGGTACCATCATAAGACAATTATAGAAGACTAGAACAGACTGGTACCATCTTAAGTCTAGAACAGACTGGTACCATCATAATACTATTATAGAAGACAAGAACAGACTGGTACCATCATAAGGCTATTATAGAAGACTAGAACAGACTGGTACCATCATAAGACTGTTATAGAAGACTAGAAGAGACTGGTACCGTCCTAAGGCTATTATTGAAGACTAGAACAGACTGGTACCATCATACAGCTATTATAGAAGACTAGAACAGACTGGTAACATCATAAGACTATTATAGAAGACTAGAACAGACTGGTACCATCATAAGACTATTATAGAAGACTAGAACAGACTGGTACCATCATAAGGCTATTATAGAAGACTTGAACAGACTGGTACCATCATAAGGCTAGTATAGAAGACTAGAACAGACTGGTACCATCATAAGGCTAGAACAGACTGGTACCATCATAAGGCTATTATAGAAGACTTGAACAGACTGGTACCATCATAAGGCTATTATAGAAGACTTGAACAGACTGGTACCATCATTAGACTATGATAGAAGACTAGAACAGACTGGTACCAACATAAGGCTATTATAGAAGACTAGAACAGACTGGTACCATCATAAGACTAGAACAGACAAATATCATCATAAGGCTATTTTAGAAGACTAGAACACACTGGTACCATCATAAGGCTAGTATAGAAGACTAGAACAGACTGGTAGTATCATAAGGCTAGAACAGACTGGAACCATCATAAGACTATTATAGAAGACGAGAACAGACTGGTACCATCATAAGACTATTATAGAAGTCTAGAACAGACTGGTACCATCATA
Source organism: Salmo salar (assembly GCF_965601325.2). Classification (NCBI taxonomy): domain Eukaryota; kingdom Metazoa; phylum Chordata; class Actinopteri; order Salmoniformes; family Salmonidae; genus Salmo; species Salmo salar. The sequence continues at coordinate 59,927,910 of NC_138301.1, forward strand.
AGACTAGAACAGACTGGTACCATCACAAGGCTAGAACTGGCTGGTACCATCATAAGTCTATTATAGAAGACTAGAACAGACTGGTACCATCATAAGACTAGAAAAGACTGGTACCATCATAAGACTATTATAGAAGACTAGAACAGACTGGTACCATCATAAGACTATTATAGAAGACTAGAACAGACTGGTACCATCAAAAGGCTAGAACAGACTGGTACCATCATAAGACTATTATAGAAGACTAGAAGAGACTGGTACCATCATAAGACTATTATAGAAGACTAGAACAGACTGGTACCATCGTAAGGCTGTTATAGAAGACTAGAACAGACTGGTACCATCATAAAACTATTATAGAAGACTAGAACAGACTGGTACCATCATAGACTATTATAGAAGACTAGAACAGACTGGTACCAACATAAGGCTATTATAGAAGACTAGAACAGACTGGTACCATCATAAGACTAGAACAGACTGGTACCATCATAAGACTATTATAGAAGGCTAGAACAGACTGGTACCATCATAAGGCTATTATAGAAGACTAGAAAAGACTGGTACCATCATAAGACTATTATAGAAGACTAGAACAGACTGGTACCATCATAAGGATTGAACAGACTGGTACCATCATAAGACTATTAAAGAAGGCTAGAACAGACTGGTACCATCATAAGACTATTATAGAAGACAAGAACAGACTGGTACCATCATAATGCTAGTATAGAAGACTAGAACAGACTGGTACCATCATAATACTATTATAGAAGACTACAACAGACTGGTACCATCATAAGACTAGAATAGACTGGTACCATCATAAGACTATTATAGAAGACTAGAACAGACTGGTACCATCGTAAGGCTGTTATAGAAGACTAGAACAGACTGGTACCATCATAAAACTATTATAGAAGACTAGAACAGACTGGTACCATCATAAGACTATTATAGAAGACTAGAACAGACTGGTACCATCATAATACTATTATAGAAGACTAGAACAGACTGGTACAATCATTAGGCTATTATAGAAGACTAGAACAGACTGGTACCATCATAAGACTATTATAGAAGACTAGAACAGACTGGTACCATCATAAGACTTTTAAAGAAGGCTAGAACAGACTGGTACTATCATAAGACTAGAATAGACTGGTACCATCATAAGACTATTATAGAAGACTAGAAAAGACTTGTACCATCGTAAGGCTGTTATAGAAGACTAGAACAGACTGGTACCATCATAAAACTATTATAGAAGACTAGAACAGACTGGTACCATCATAAGACTATTATAGAAGACTAGAACAGACTGGTACCATCATAAGACTATTATAGAAGACTAGAACAGACTGGTACCATCATAAGGCTATTATAGAAGACTAGAACAGACTGGTACCATCATAAGACTATTATAGAAGACTAGAACTGACTGTTACCATCATAAGGCTATTAAAGAAGACTAGAACAGAATGATACCATCATAAGACTAGAACAGACTGGTACCATCTGAAGACTATTATAGAAGACTAGAACAGACTGGTACCATCAAAAGGCTAGAACAGACTGGTACCATCATAAGACTTTTAAAGAAGGCTAGAACAGACTGGTACCATCATAAGACTTTTATAGAAGACTAGAACAGACTGGCACCATCATAAGGCTAGAACAGACTGGTACCATCATAAGACTATTATAGAAGACTAGAACAGACTGGTACTATCATAAGACTAGAATAGACTGGTACCATCATAAGACTATTATAGAAGACTAGAAAAGACTGGTACCATCGTAAGGCTGTTATAGAAGACTAGAACAGACTGGTACCATCATAAAACTATTATAGAAGACTAGAACAGACTGGTACCATCATAAGACTATTATAGAAGACTAGAACAGACTGGTACCATCATAAGACTATTATAGAAGACTAGAACAGACTGGTACCATCATAAGGCTATTATAGAAGACTAGAACAGACTGGTACCATCATAAGACTATTATAGAAGACTAGAACAGACTGGTACCATCATTATTCTATTAAAGAAGACTAAAACAGAATGATACCATCATAAGGATATTACAGAAGACTAGAAAAGACTGGTACCATCATAAGACTATTATAGAAGACTTGAACAGACTGGTACCAACATAAGGCTATTATAGAAGATTAGAACAGAATGGTACCATCATAAGGATATTACAGAAGACTAGAACAGACTGGTACCATCATAAGACTATTATAGAAGACTTGAACAGACTGGTACCAACATAAGGCTATTATAGAAGACTAGAACAGACTGGTACCATCATAAGACTAGAACAGACTGGTACCATCATAAGACTATTATAGAAGACTAGAACAGACTGGTACCATCCTAAGGCTATTATAGAAGACTAGAACAGACTTGTACCATCATAAGACTATTATAGAAGACTAGAACAGACTGGTACCATCCTAAGGCTATTATAGAAGACTAGAACAGACTGGTACCATCATAAGGCTAGTATAGGAGACTAGAACAGACTGGTACCATCATAAGACTATTATAGAAGACTAGAACAGACTGGTACCATCATAAGGCTAGTATAGGAGACTAGAACAGACTGGTACCATCATTAGACTATTATAGAAGAGTAGAACAGACTGGTACCATCATAAGGCTAGAACAGACTGGTACCATCATAAGACAATTATAGAAGACTAGAACAGACTGGTACCATCTTAAGTCTAGAACAGACTGGTACCATCATAAGACTATTAAAGAAGGCTAGAACAGACTGGTACCATCATAATACTATTATAGAAGACAAGAACAGACTGGTACCATCATAAGACTATTATAGAAGACTAGAACAGACTGGTACCATCATAAGACTGTTATAGAAGACTAGAAGAGACTGGTACCGTCCTAAGGCTATTATTGAAGACTAGAACAGACTGGTACCATCATAAGGCTATTATAGAAGACTAGAACAGACTGGTAACATCATAAGACTATTATAGAAGACTAGAACAGACTGGTACCATCATAAGACTATTATAGAAGACTAGAACAGACTGGTACCATCATAAGGCTATTATAGAAGACTTGAACAGACTGGTACCATCATAAGGCTAGTATAGAAGACTAGAACAGACTGGTACCATCATAAGGCTAGAACAGACTGGTACCATCATAAGGCTATTATAGAAGACTTGAACAGACTGGTACCATCATAAGGCTATTATAGAAGACTTGAACAGACTGGTACCATCATTAGACTATGATAGAAGACTAGAACAGACTGGTACCAACATAAGGCTATTATAGAAGACTAGAACAGACTGGTACCATCATAAGACTAGAACAGACAAATATCATCATAAGGCTATTTTAGAAGACTAGAACAGACTGGTACCATCATAAGGCTAGTATAGAAGACTAGAACAGACTGGTAGTATCATAAGGCTAGAACAGACTGGAACCATCATAAGACTATTATAGAAGACGAGAACAGACTGGTACCATCATAAGACTATTATAGAAGTCTAGAACAGACTGGTACCATCATAAGACTAGAACAGACTGGTACCATCACAAGGCTAGAACTGGCTGGTACCATCATAAGTCTATTATAGAAGACTAGAACAGACTGGTACCATCATAAGACTAGAAAAGACTGGTACCATCATAAGACTATTATAGAAGACTAGAACAGACTGGTACCATCATAAGACTATTATAGAAGACTAGAACAGACTGGTACCATCATAAGGCTAGAACAGACTGGTACCATCATAAGACTATTATAGAAGACTAGAAGAGACTGGTACCATCATAAGACTATTATAGAAGACTAGAACAGACTGGTACCATCGTAAGGCTGTTATAGAAGACTAGAACAGACTGGTACCATCATAAAACTATTATAGAAGACTAGAACAGACTGGTACCATCATAGACTATTATAGAAGACTAGAACAGACTGGTACCAACATAAGGCTATTATAGAAGACTAGAACAGACTGGTACCATCATAAGACTAGAACAGACTGGTACCATCATAAGACTATTATAGAAGGCTAGAACAGACTGGTACCATCATAAGGCTATTATAGAAGACTAGAAAAGACTGGTACCATCATAAGACTATTATAGAAGACTAGAACAGACTGGTACCATCATAAGGATAGAACAGACTGGTACCATCATAAGACTATTAAAGAAGGCTAGAACAGACTGGTACCATCATAAGACTATTATAGAAGACAAGAACAGACTGGTACCATCATAATGCTAGTATAGAAGACTAGAACAGACTGGTACCATCATAATACTATTATAGAAGACTACAACAGACTGGTACCATCATAAGACTAGAATAGACTGGTACCATCATAAGACTATTATAGAAGACTAGAACAGACTGGTACCATCGTAAGGCTGTTATAGAAGACTAGAACAGACTGGTACCATCATAAAACTATTATAGAAGACTAGAACAGACTGGTACCATCATAAGACTATTATAGAAGACTAGAACAGACTGGTACCATCATAAGACTATTATAGAAGACTAGAACAGACTGGTACAATCATTAGGCTATTATAGAAGACTAGAACAGACTGGTACCATCATAAGACTATTATAGAAGACTAGAACAGACTGGTACCATCATAAGACTTTTAAAGAAGGCTAGAACAGACTGGTACTATCATAAGACTAGAATAGACTGGTACCATCATAAGACTATTATAGAAGACTAGAAAAGACTTGTACCATCGTAAGGCTGTTATAGAAGACTAGAACAGACTGGTACCATCATAAAACTATTATAGAAGACTAGAACAGACTGGTACCATCATAAGACTATTATAGAAGACTAGAACAGACTGGTACCATCATAAGACTATTATAGAAGACTAGAACAGACTGGTACCATCATAAGGCTATTATAGAAGACTAGAACAGACTGGTACCATCATAAGACTATTATAGAAGACTAGAACAGACTGGTACCATCATAAGGCTATTAAAGAAGACTAGAACAGAATGATACCATCATAAGACTAGAACAGACTGGTACCATCTGAAGACTATTATAGAAGACTAGAACAGACTGGTACCATCAAAAGGCTAGAACAGACTGGTACCATCATAAGACTTTTAAAGAAGGCTAGAACAGACTGGTACCATCATAAGACTTTTATAGAAGACTAGAACAGACTGGCACCATCATAAGGCTAGAACAGACTGGTACCATCATAAGACTATTATAGAAGACTAGAACAGACTGGTACTATCATAAGACTAGAACAGACTGGTACCATCATAAGACTATTAAAGAAGGCTAGAACAGACTGGTACCATCATAATACTATTATAGAAGACAAGAACAGACTGGTACCATCATAAGACTGTTATAGAAGACTAGAAGAGACTGGTACCATCCTAAGGCTATTATAGAAGACTAGAACAGACTGGTACCATTATAAGGCTATTATAGAAGACTAGAAAAGACTGGTACCATCATAAGACTATTATTGAAGACTAGAACAGACTGGTACCATCATAAGGCTATTATAGAAGACTAGAACAGACTGGTAACATCATAAGACTATTATAGAAGACTAGAACAGACTGGTACCATCATAAGACTATTATAGAAGACTAGAACAGACTGGTACCATCATAAGACTAGAATAGACTGGTACCATCATAAGGCTATTATAGAAGACTTGAACAGACTGGTACCATCATAAGGCTATTATAGAAGACTAGAACAGACTGGTACCAACATAAGGCTATTATAGAAGACTAGAACAGACTGGTACCATCATAAGACTAGAACAGACAAATATCATCATAAGGCTATTTTAGAAGACTAGAACAGACTGGTACCATCATAAGACTAGAAAAGACTGGTACCATCATAAGACTATTATAGAAGACTAGAACAGACTGGTACCATCATAAGACTATTATAGAAGACTAGAACAGACTGGTACCATCATAAGGCTAGAACAGACTGGTACCATCATAAGACTATTATAGAAGACTAGAAGAGACTGGTACCATCATAAGACTATTATAGAAGACTAGAACAGACTGGTACCATCGTAAGGCTGTTATAGAAGACTAGAACAGACTGGTACCATCTTAAAACTATTATAGAAGACTAGAACAGACTGGTACCATCATAGACTATTATAGAAGACTAGAACAGACTGGTACCAACATAAGGCTATTATAGAAGACTAGAACAGACTGTTACCATCATAAGACTAGAACAGACTGGTACCATCATAAGACTATTATAGAAGGCTAGAACAGACTGGTACCATCATAAGGCTATTATAGAAGACTAGAAAAGACTGGTACCATCATAAGACTATTATAGAAGACTAGAACTGACTGGTACCATCATAAGGATAGAACAGACTGGTACCATCATAAGACTATTAAAGAAGGCTAGAACAGACTGGTACCATCATAAGACTATTATAGAAGACAAGAACAGACTGGTACCATCATAATGCTAGTATAGAAGACTAGAACAGACTGGTACCATCATAATACTATTATAGAAGACTAGAACAGACTGGTACCATCATAAGGCTAGAACAGACTGGTACCATCATAAGACTATTATAGAAGACTAGAAGAGACTGGTACCATCATAAGACTATTATAGAAGACTAGAACAGACTGGTACCATCGTAAGGCTGTTATAGAAGACTAGAACAGACTGGTACCATCTTAAAACTATTATAGAAGACTAGAACAGACTGGTACCATCATAGACTATTATAGAAGACTAGAACAGACTGGTACCAACATAAGGCTATTATAGAAGACTAGAACAGACTGTTACCATCATAAGACTAGAACAGACTGGTACCATCATAAGACTATTATAGAAGGCTAGAACAGACTGGTACCATCATAAGGCTATTATAGAAGACTAGAAAAGACTGGTACCATCATAAGACTATTATAGAAGACTAGAACTGACTGGTACCATCATAAGGATAGAACAGACTGGTACCATCATAAGACTATTAAAGAAGGCTAGAACAGACTGGTACCATCATAAGACTATTATAGAAGACAAGAACAGACTGGTACCATCATAATGCTAGTATAGAAGACTAGAACAGACTGGTACCATCATAATACTATTATAGAAGACTACAACAGACTGGTACCATCATAAGACTAGAATAGACTGGTACCATCATAAGACTATTATAGAAGACTAGAACAGACTGGTACCATCATAAGACTATTATAGAAGACTAGAACAGACTGGTACCATCATAAGGCTATTAAAGAAGACTAGAACAGAATGATACCATCATAAGACTAGAACAGACTGGTACCATCTGAAGACTATTATAGAAGACTAGAACAGACTGGTACCATCAAAAGGCTAGAACAGACTGGTACCATCATAAGACTTTTAAAGAAGGCTAGAACAGACTGGTACCATCATAAGACTTTTATAGAAGACTAGAACAGACTGGCACCATCATAAGGCTAGAACAGACTGGTACCATCATAAGACTATTATAGAAGACTAGAACAAACTGGTACTATCATAAGACTAGAATAGACTGGTACCATCATAAGACTATTATAGAAGACTAGAAAAGACTGGTACCATCGTAAGGCTGTTATAGAAGACTAGAACAGACTGGTACCATCATAAAACTATTATAGAAGACTAGAACAGACTGGTACCATCATAAGGCTATTATAGAAGACTAGAACAGACTGGTACCATCATAAGGCTATTATAGAAGACTAGAAAAGACTGGTACCATCATAAGACTATTATAGAAGACTAGAACTGACTGGTACCATCATAAGGATAGAACAGACTGGTACCATCATAAGACTATTATAGAAGACAAGAACAGACTGGTACCATCATAATGCTAGTATAGAAGACTAGAACAGACTGGTACCATCATAATACTATTATAGAAGACTACAACAGACTGGTACCATCATAAGACTAGAATAGACTGGTACCATCATAAGACTATTATAGAAGACTAGAACAGACTGGTACCATCATAAGACTATTATAGAAGACTAGAACAGACTGGTACCATCATAAGGCTATTAAAGAAGACTAGAACAGAATGATACCATCATAAGACTAGAACAGACTGGTACCATCTGAAGACTATTATAGAAGACTAGAACAGACTGGTACCATCAAAAGGCTAGAACAGACTGGTACCATCATAAGACTTTTAAAGAAGGCTAGAACAGACTGGTACCATCATAAGACTTTTATAGAAGACTAGAACAGACTGGCACCATCATAAGGCTAGAACAGACTGGTACCATCATAAGACTATTATAGAAGACTAGAACAAACTGGTACTATCATAAGACTAGAATAGACTGGTACCATCATAAGACTATTATAGAAGACTAGAAAAGACTGGTACCATCGTAAGGCTGTTATAGAAGACTAGAACAGACTGGTACCATCATAAAACTATTATAGAAGACTAGAACAGACTGGTACCATCATAAGGCTATTATAGAAGACTAGAACAGACTGGTACCATCATAAGACTATTATAGAAGACTAGAACAGACTGGTACCATCATAAGGCTATTAAAGAAGACTAGAACAGAATGATACCATCATAAGACTAGAACAGACTTTTACCATCATAAGACTATTATAGAAGACTAGAACAGACTTGTAACATCATAAGACTATTATAGAAGACTAGAACAGACTGGTACCATCATAAGGCTATTATAGAAGACTAGAACAGACTGGTACCATCATAAGACTATTATAGAAGACTAGAACAGACTGGTACCATCATAAGGCTATTAAAGAAGACTAGAACAGAATGATACCATCATAAGACTAGAACAAACTTTTACCATCATAAGACTATTATAGAAGACTAGAACAGACTTGTAACATCATAAGGCTAGAACAGACTGGTACCATCATAAGACTATTAAAGAAGGCTAGAACAGACTGGTACCATCATAAGACTTTTATAGAAGACTAGAACAGACTGGTACCATCATAAGGCTAGAACAGACTGGTACCATCATAAGACTATTATAGAAGACTAGAACACACTGGTACCATCGTAAGGCTGTTATAGAAGACTAGAACAGACTGGTACCATCATAAAACTATTATAGAAGACTAGAACAGACTGGCACCATCATAAGACTATTATAGAAGACTAGAACAGACTGGTACCATCATAAGACTATTATAGAAGACTAGAACAGACTGGTACCATCATAAGGCTATTATAGAAGACTAGAACAGACTGGTACCATCATAAGACTATTATAGAAGACTAGAACAGACTGGTACCATCATAAGGCTAGAACAGACTGGTACCATCATAAGACTATTAAAGCAGGCTAGAACAGACTGGTACCATCATAAGACTATTATAGAAGACTAGAACAGACTGGTACCATCATAAGGCTATTGTAGAAGACTAGAACAGACTGGTACCATCATAAGACTATTATAGAAGACTAGAACAGACTGGTACCATCATAAGTCTATTATAGAAGACCAGAACAGACTGCTACCATCATAAGGCTATTATAGAAGACTAGAACAGACTGGTACCATCATAAGGTGAGAACAGACTGGTACCATAATGCTATTTTAGAAGACTAGAACAGACTGGTACCATCATAAGACTATTATAGAAGACTAGAACAGACTGGTACCATCATAAGTCTATTATAGAAGGCAAGAACAGACTGGTACCATCATAAGGCTATTATAGAAGACTAGAACAGACTGGTACTATCATAAGGATATTATAGAAGACTAGAACAGACTGGTACCATCATAAGACTATTATAGAAGACTTGAACAGACTGGTACCAACATAAGGCTATTATAGAAGATTAGAACAGAATGGTACCATCATAAGGATATTACAGAAGACTAGAACAGACTGGTACCATCATAAGACTATTATAGAAGACTTGAACAGACTGGTACCAACATAAGGCTATTATAGAAGACTAGAACAGACTGGTACCATCATAAGACTATTATAGAAGGCTCGAACAGAGTGGTACCATCATAAGGCTATTATAGAAGACTAGAACAGACTGGTACCATCCTAAGGCTATTATAGAAGACTAGAACAGACTGGTACCATCATAAGACTATTATAGAAGACTAGAACAGACTGGTACCATTCTAAGGCTATTATAGAAGACTAGAACAGACTGGTACCATCATAAGGCTAGTATAGGAGACTAGAACAGACTGGTACCATCATAAGACTATTATAGAAGACTAGAACAGACTGGTACCATCATAAGGCTAGTATAGGAGACTAGAACAGACTGGTACCATCATTAGACTATTATAGAAGAGTAGAACAGACTGGTACCATCATAAGGCTAGAACAGACTGGTACCATCATAAGACAATTATAGAAGACTAGAACAGACTGGTACCATCTTAAGTCTAGAACAGACTGGTACCATCATAATACTATTATAGAAGACAAGAACAGACTGGTACCATCATAAGGCTATTATAGAAGACTAGAACAGACTGGTACCATCATAAGACTGTTATAGAAGACTAGAAGAGACTGGTACCGTCCTAAGGCTATTATTGAAGACTAGAACAGACTGGTACCATCATACAGCTATTATAGAAGACTAGAACAGACTGGTAACATCATAAGACTATTATAGAAGACTAGAACAGACTGGTACCATCATAAGACTATTATAGAAGACTAGAACAGACTGGTACCATCATAAGGCTATTATAGAAGACTTGAACAGACTGGTACCATCATAAGGCTAGTATAGAAGACTAGAACAGACTGGTACCATCATAAGGCTAGAACAGACTGGTACCATCATAAGGCTATTATAGAAGACTTGAACAGACTGGTACCATCATAAGGCTATTATAGAAGACTTGAACAGACTGGTACCATCATTAGACTATGATAGAAGACTAGAACAGACTGGTACCAACATAAGGCTATTATAGAAGACTAGAACAGACTGGTACCATCATAAGACTAGAACAGACAAATATCATCATAAGGCTATTTTAGAAGACTAGAACACACTGGTACCATCATAAGGCTAGTATAGAAGACTAGAACAGACTGGTAGTATCATAAGGCTAGAACAGACTGGAACCATCATAAGACTATTATAGAAGACGAGAACAGACTGGTACCATCATAAGACTATTATAGAAGTCTAGAACAGACTGGTACCATCATAAGACTAGAACAGACTGGTACCATCACAAGGCTAGAACTGGCTGGTACCATCATAAGTCTATTATAGAAGACTAGAACAGACTGGTACCATCATAAGACTAGAAAAGACTGGTACCATCATAAGACTATTATAGAAGACTAGAACAGACTGGTACCATCATAAGACTATTATAGAAGACTAGAACAGACTGGTACCATCAAAAGGCTAGAACAGACTGGTACCATCATAAGACTATTATAGAAGACTAGAAGAGACTGGTACCATCATAAGACTATTATAGAAGACTAGAACAGACTGGTACCATCGTAAGGCTGTTATAGAAGACTAGAACAGACTGGTACCATCATAAAACTATTATAGAAGACTAGAACAGACTGGTACCATCATAGACTATTATAGAAGACTAGAACAGACTGGTACCAACATAAGGCTATTATAGAAGACTAGAACAGACTGGTACCATCATAAGACTAGAACAGACTGGTACCATCATAAGACTATTATAGAAGGCTAGAACAGACTGGTACCATCATAAGGCTATTATAGAAGACTAGAAAAGACTGGTACCATCATAAGACTATTATAGAAGACTAGAACAGACTGGTACCATCATAAGGATTGAACAGACTGGTACCATCATAAGACTATTAAAGAAGGCTAGAACAGACTGGTACCATCATAAGACTATTATAGAAGACAAGAACAGACTGGTACCATCATAATGCTAGTATAGAAGACTAGAACAGACTGGTACCATCATAATACTATTATAGAAGACTACAACAGACTGGTACCATCATAAGACTAGAATAGACTGGTACCATCATAAGACTATTATAGAAGACTAGAACAGACTGGTACCATCGTAAGGCTGTTATAGAAGACTAGAACAGACTGGTACCATCATAAAACTATTATAGAAGACTAGAACAGACTGGTACCATCATAAGACTATTATAGAAGACTAGAACAGACTGGTACCATCATAATACTATTATAGAAGACTAGAACAGACTGGTACAATCATTAGGCTATTATAGAAGACTAGAACAGACTGGTACCATCATAAGACTATTATAGAAGACTAGAACAGACTGGTACCATCATAAGACTTTTAAAGAAGGCTAGAACAGACTGGTACTATCATAAGACTAGAATAGACTGGTACCATCATAAGACTATTATAGAAGACTAGAAAAGACTTGTACCATCGTAAGGCTGTTATAGAAGACTAGAACAGACTGGTACCATCATAAAACTATTATAGAAGACTAGAACAGACTGGTACCATCATAAGACTATTATAGAAGACTAGAACAGACTGGTACCATCATAAGACTATTATAGAAGACTAGAACAGACTGGTACCATCATAAGGCTATTATAGAAGACTAGAACAGACTGGTACCATCATAAGACTATTATAGAAGACTAGAACAGACTGTTACCATCATAAGGCTATTAAAGAAGACTAGAACAGAATGATACCATCATAAGACTAGAACAGACTGGTACCATCTGAAGACTATTATAGAAGACTAGAACAGACTGGTACCATCAAAAGGCTAGAACAGACTGGTACCATCATAAGACTTTTAAAGAAGGCTAGAACAGACTGGTACCATCATAAGACTTTTATAGAAGACTAGAACAGACTGGCACCATCATAAGGCTAGAACAGACTGGTACCATCATAAGACTATTATAGAAGACTAGAACAGACTGGTACTATCATAAGACTAGAATAGACTGGTACCATCATAAGACTATTATAGAAGACTAGAAAAGACTGGTACCATCGTAAGGCTGTTATAGAAGACTAGAACAGACTGGTACCATCATAAAACTATTATAGAAGACTAGAACAGACTGGTACCATCATAAGACTATTATAGAAGACTAGAACAGACTGGTACCATCATAAGACTATTATAGAAGACTAGAACAGACTGGTACCATCATAAGGCTATTATAGAAGACTAGAACAGACTGGTACCATCATAAGACTATTATAGAAGACTAGAACAGACTGGTACCATCATTATTCTATTAAAGAAGACTAAAACAGAATGATACCATCATAAGGATATTACAGAAGACTAGAAAAGACTGGTACCATCATAAGACTATTATAGAAGACTTGAACAGACTGGTACCAACATAAGGCTATTATAGAAGATTAGAACAGAATGGTACCATCATAAGGATATTACAGAAGACTAGAACAGACTGGTACCATCATAAGACTATTATAGAAGACTTGAACAGACTGGTACCAACATAAGGCTATTATAGAAGACTAGAACAGACTGGTACCATCATAAGACTAGAACAGACTGGTACCATCATAAGACTATTATAGAAGACTAGAACAGACTGGTACCATCCTAAGGCTATTATAGAAGACTAGAACAGACTTGTACCATCATAAGACTATTATAGAAGACTAGAACAGACTGGTACCATCCTAAGGCTATTATAGAAGACTAGAACAGACTGGTACCATCATAAGGCTAGTATAGGAGACTAGAACAGACTGGTACCATCATAAGACTATTATAGAAGACTAGAACAGACTGGTACCATCATAAGGCTAGTATAGGAGACTAGAACAGACTGGTACCATCATTAGACTATTATAGAAGAGTAGAACAGACTGGTACCATCATAAGGCTAGAACAGACTGGTACCATCATAAGACAATTATAGAAGACTAGAACAGACTGGTACCATCTTAAGTCTAGAACAGACTGGTACCATCATAAGACTATTAAAGAAGGCTAGAACAGACTGGTACCATCATAATACTATTATAGAAGACAAGAACAGACTGGTACCATCATAAGACTATTATAGAAGACTAGAACAGACTGGTACCATCATAAGACTGTTATAGAAGACTAGAAGAGACTGGTACCGTCCTAAGGCTATTATTGAAGACTAGAACAGACTGGTACCATCATAAGGCTATTATAGAAGACTAGAACAGACTGGTAACATCATAAGACTATTATAGAAGACTAGAACAGACTGGTACCATCATAAGACTATTATAGAAGACTAGAACAGACTGGTACCATCATAAGGCTATTATAGAAGACTTGAACAGACTGGTACCATCATAAGGCTAGTATAGAAGACTAGAACAGACTGGTACCATCATAAGGCTAGAACAGACTGGTACCATCATAAGGCTATTATAGAAGACTTGAACAGACTGGTACCATCATAAGGCTATTATAGAAGACTTGAACAGACTGGTACCATCATTAGACTATGATAGAAGACTAGAACAGACTGGTACCAACATAAGGCTATTATAGAAGACTAGAACAGACTGGTACCATCATAAGACTAGAACAGACAAATATCATCATAAGGCTATTTTAGAAGACTAGAACAGACTGGTACCATCATAAGGCTAGTATAGAAGACTAGAACAGACTGGTAGTATCATAAGGCTAGAACAGACTGGAACCATCATAAGACTATTATAGAAGACGAGAACAGACTGGTACCATCATAAGACTATTATAGAAGTCTAGAACAGACTGGTACCATCATAAGACTAGAACAGACTGGTACCATCACAAGGCTAGAACTGGCTGGTACCATCATAAGTCTATTATAGAAGACTAGAACAGACTGGTACCATCATAAGACTAGAAAAGACTGGTACCATCATAAGACTATTATAGAAGACTAGAACAGACTGGTACCATCATAAGACTATTATAGAAGACTAGAACAGACTGGTACCATCATAAGGCTAGAACAGACTGGTACCATCATAAGACTATTATAGAAGACTAGAAGAGACTGGTACCATCATAAGACTATTATAGAAGACTAGAACAGACTGGTACCATCGTAAGGCTGTTATAGAAGACTAGAACAGACTGGTACCATCATAAAACTATTATAGAAGACTAGAACAGACTGGTACCATCATAGACTATTATAGAAGACTAGAACAGACTGGTACCAACATAAGGCTATTATAGAAGACTAGAACAGACTGGTACCATCATAAGACTAGAACAGACTGGTACCATCATAAGACTATTATAGAAGGCTAGAACAGACTGGTACCATCATAAGGCTATTATAGAAGACTAGAAAAGACTGGTACCATCATAAGACTATTATAGAAGACTAGAACAGACTGGTACCATCATAAGGATAGAACAGACTGGTACCATCATAAGACTATTAAAGAAGGCTAGAACAGACTGGTACCATCATAAGACTATTATAGAAGACAAGAACAGACTGGTACCATCATAATGCTAGTATAGAAGACTAGAACAGACTGGTACCATCATAATACTATTATAGAAGACTACAACAGACTGGTACCATCATAAGACTAGAATAGACTGGTACCATCATAAGACTATTATAGAAGACTAGAACAGACTGGTACCATCGTAAGGCTGTTATAGAAGACTAGAACAGACTGGTACCATCATAAAACTATTATAGAAGACTAGAACAGACTGGTACCATCATAAGACTATTATAGAAGACTAGAACAGACTGGTACCATCATAAGACTATTATAGAAGACTAGAACAGACTGGTACAATCATTAGGCTATTATAGAAGACTAGAACAGACTGGTACCATCATAAGACTATTATAGAAGACTAGAACAGACTGGTACCATCATAAGACTTTTAAAGAAGGCTAGAACAGACTGGTACTATCATAAGACTAGAATAGACTGGTACCATCATAAGACTATTATAGAAGACTAGAAAAGACTTGTACCATCGTAAGGCTGTTATAGAAGACTAGAACAGACTGGTACCATCATAAAACTATTATAGAAGACTAGAACAGACTGGTACCATCATAAGACTATTATAGAAGACTAGAACAGACTGGTACCATCATAAGACTATTATAGAAGACTAGAACAGACTGGTACCATCATAAGGCTATTATAGAAGACTAGAACAGACTGGTACCATCATAAGACTATTATAGAAGACTAGAACAGACTGGTACCATCATAAGGCTATTAAAGAAGACTAGAACAGAATGATACCATCATAAGACTAGAACAGACTGGTACCATCTGAAGACTATTATAGAAGACTAGAACAGACTGGTACCATCAAAAGGCTAGAACAGACTGGTACCATCATAAGACTTTTAAAGAAGGCTAGAACAGACTGGTACCATCATAAGACTTTTATAGAAGACTAGAACAGACTGGCACCATCATAAGGCTAGAACAGACTGGTACCATCATAAGACTATTATAGAAGACTAGAACAGACTGGTGCTATCATAAGACTAGAATAGACTGGTACCATCATAAGACTATTATAGAAGACTAGAAAAGACTGGTACCATCGTAAGGCTGTTATAGAAGACTAGAACAGACTGGTACCATCATAAAACTATTATAGAAGACTAGAACAGACTGGTACCATCATAAGACTATTATAGAAGACTAGAACAGACTGGTACCATCATAAGACTATTATAGAAGACTAGAACAGACTGGTACCATCATAAGGCTATTATAGAAGACTAGAACAGACTGGTACCATCATAAGACTATTATAGAAGACTAGAACAGACTGGTACCATCATAAGGCTATTAAAGAAGACTAGAACAGAATGATACCATCATAAGACTAGAACAGACTTTTACAATCATAAGACTATTATAGAAGACTAGAACAGACTTGTAACATCATAAGGCTAGAACAGACTGGTACCATCATAAGACTATTAAAGAAGGCTAGAACAGACTGGTACCATCATAAGACTTTTATAGAAGACTAGAACAGACTGGTACCATCATAAGGCTAGAACAGACTGGTACCATCATAAGACTATTATAGAAGACTAGAACAGACTGGTACCATCGTAAGGCTGTTATAGAAGACTAGAACAGACTGGTACCATCATAAGGCTATTATAGAAGACTTGAACAGACTGGTACCATCATAAGGCTAGTATAGAAGACTAGAACAGACTGGTACCATCATAAGGCTAGAACAGACTGGTACCATCATAAGGCTATTATAGAAGACTTGAACAGACTGGTACCATCATAAGGCTATTATAGAAGACTTGAACAGACTGGTACCATCATTAGACTATGATAGAAGACTAGAACAGACTGGTACCAACATAAGGCTATTATAGAAGACTAGAACAGACTGGTACCATCATAAGACTAGAACAGACAAATATCATCATAAGGCTATTTTAGAAGACTAGAACAGACTGGTACCATCATAAGGCTAGTATAGAAGACTAGAACAGACTGGTAGTATCATAAGGCTAGAACAGACTGGAACCATCATAAGACTATTATAGAAGACGAGAACAGACTGGTACCATCATAAGACTATTATAGAAGTCTAGAACAGACTGGTACCATCATAAGACTAGAACAGACTGGTACCATCACAAGGCTAGAACTGGCTGGTACCATCATAAGTCTATTATAGAAGACTAGAACAGACTGGTACCATCATAAGACTAGAAAAGACTGGTACCATCATAAGACTATTATAGAAGACTAGAACAGACTGGTACCATCATAAGACTATTATAGAAGACTAGAACAGACTGGTACCATCATAAGGCTAGAACAGACTGGTACCATCATAAGACTATTATAGAAGACTAGAAGAGACTGGTACCATCATAAGACTTTTATAGAAGACTAGAACAGACTGGTACCATCGTAAGGCTGTTATAGAAGACTAGAACAGACTGGTACCATCATAAAACTATTATAGAAGACTAGAACAGACTGGTACCATCATAGACTATTATAGAAGACTAGAACAGACTGGTACCAACATAAGGCTATTATAGAAGACTAGAACAGACTGGTACCATCATAAGACTAGAACAGACTGGTACCATCATAAGACTATTATAGAAGGCTAGAACAGACTGGTACCATCATAAGGCTATTATAGAAGACTAGAAAAGACTGGTACCATCATAAGACTATTATAGAAGACTAGAACAGACTGGTACCATCATAAGGATAGAACAGACTGGTACCATCATAAGACTATTAAAGAAGGCTAGAACAGACTGGTACCATCATAAGACTATTATAGAAGACAAGAACAGACTGGTACCATCATAATGCTAGTATAGAAGACTAGAACAGACTGGTACCATCATAATACTATTATAGAAGACTACAACAGACTGGTACCATCATAAGACTAGAATAGACTGGTACCATCATAAGACTATTATAGAAGACTAGAACAGACTGGTACCATCGTAAGGCTGTTATAGAAGACTAGAACAGACTGGTACCATCATAAAACTATTATAGAAGACTAGAACAGACTGGTACCATCATAAGACTATTATAGAAGACTAGAACAGACTGGTACCATCATAAGACTATTATAGAAGACTAGAACAGACTGGTACAATCATTAGGCTATTATAGAAGACTAGAACAGACTGGTACCATCATAAGACTATTATAGAAGACTAGAACAGACTGGTACCATCATAAGACTTTTAAAGAAGGCTAGAACAGACTGGTACTATCATAAGACTAGAATAGACTGGTACCATCATAAGACTATTATAGAAGACTAGAAAAGACTTGTACCATCGTAAGGCTGTTATAGAAGACTAGAACAGACTGGTACCATCATAAAACTATTATAGAAGACTAGAACAGACTGGTACCATCATAAGACTATTATAGAAGACTAGAACAGACTGGTACCATCATAAGACTATTATAGAAGACTAGAACAGACTGGTACCATCATAAGGCTATTATAGAAGACTAGAACAGACTGGTACCATCATAAGACTATTATAGAAGACTAGAACAGACTGGTACCATCATAAGGCTATTAAAGAAGACTAGAACAGAATGATACCATCATAAGACTAGAACAGACTGGTACCATCTGAAGACTATTATAGAAGACTAGAACAGACTGGTACCATCAAAAGGCTAGAACAGACTGGTACCATCATAAGACTTTTAAAGAAGGCTAGAACAGACTGGTACCATCATAAGACTTTTATAGAAGACTAGAACAGACTGGCACCATCATAAGGCTAGAACAGACTGGTACCATCATAAGACTATTATAGAAGACTAGAACAGACTGGTACTATCATAAGACTAGAATAGACTGGTACCATCATAAGACTATTATAGAAGACTAGAAAAGACTGGTACCATCGTAAGGCTGTTATAGAAGACTAGAACAGACTGGTACCATCATAAAACTATTATAGAAGACTAGAACAGACTGGTACCATCATAAGACTATTATAGAAGACTAGAACAGACTGGTACCATCATAAGACTATTATAGAAGACTAGAACAGACTGGTACCATCATAAGGCTATTATAGAAGACTAGAACAGACTGGTACCATCATAAGACTATTATAGAAGACTAGAACAGACTGGTACCATCATAAGGCTATTAAAGAAGACTAGAACAGAATGATACCATCATAAGACTAGAACAGACTTTTACCATCATAAGACTATTATAGAAGACTAGAACAGACTTGTAACATCATAAGGCTAGAACAGACTGGTACCATCATAAGACTATTAAAGAAGGCTAGAACAGACTGGTACCATCATAAGACTTTTATAGAAGACTAGAACAGACTGGTACCATCATAAGGCTAGAACAGACTGGTACCATCATAAGACTATTATAGAAGACTAGAACAGACTGGTACCATCGTAAGGCTGTTATAGAAGACTAGAACAGACTGGTACCATCATAAAACTATTATAGAAGACTAGAACAGACTGGCACCATCATAAGACTATTATAGAAGACTAGAACAGACTGGTACCATCATAAGACTATTATAGAAGACTAGAACAGACTGGTACCATCATAAGGCTATTATAGAAGACTAGAACAGACTGGTACCATCATAAGACTATTATAGAAGACTAGAACAGACTGGTACCATCATAAGGCTAGAACAGACTGGTACCATCATAAGACTATTAAAGCAGGCTAGAACAGACTGGTACCATCATAAGACTATTATAGAAGACTAGAACAGACTGGTACCATCATAAGACTATTATAGAAGACTAGAACAGACTGGTACCATCATAAGGCTAGAACAGACTGGTACCATCATAAGACTATTAAAGCAGGCTAGAACAGACTGGTACCATCATAAGACTATTATAGAAGACTAGAACAGACTGGTACCATCATAAGGCTATTGTAGAAGACTAGAACAGACTGGTACCATCATAAGACTATTATAGAAGACTAGAACAGACTGGTACCATCATAAGTCTATTATAGAAGACCAGAACAGACTGGTACCATCATAAGGCTATTATAGAAGACTAGAACAGACTGGTACCATCATAAGGCGAGAACAGACTGGTACCATAATGCTATTTTAGAAGACTAGAACAGACTGGTACCATCATAAGACTATTATAGAAGACTAGAACAGACTGGTACCATCATAAGTCTATTATAGAAGGCAAGAACAGACTGGTACCATCATAAGGCTATTATAGAAGACTAGAACAGACTGGTACCATCATAAGGATATTATAGAAGACTAGAACAGACTGGTACCATCATAAGACTATTATAGAAGACTTGAACAGACTGGTACCAACATAAGGCTATTATAGAAGATTAGAACAGAATGGTACCATCATAAGGATATTACAGAAGACTAGAACAGACTGGTACCATCATAAGACTATTATAGAAGACTTGAACAGACTGGTACCAACATAAGGCTATTATAGAAGACTAGAACAGACTGGTACCATCATAAGACTAAAACAGACTGGTACCATCATAAGACTATTATAGAAGGCTCGAACAGAGTGGTACCATCATAAGGCTATTATAGAAGACTAGAACAGACTGGTACCATCATAAGACTATTATAGAAGACTAGAACAGACTGGTACCATCCTAAGGCTATTATAGAAGACTAGAACAGACTGGTACCATCATAAGGCTATTATTGAAGACTAGAACAGACTGGTACCATCATAAGGCTAGAACAGACTGGTACCATCCTAAGGCTATTATAGAAGACTAGAACAGACTGGTACCATTATAAGGCTATTATAGAAGACTAGAACAGACTGGTACCATCATAAAACTATTATAGAAGACTAGAACAGACTGGTACCATCATAAGACTATTATAGAAGACTAGAACAGACTGGTACCATCATAAGACTATTATAGAAGACTAGAACAGACTGGTACCATCATAAGGCTATTATAGAAGACTAGAACAGACTGGTACCATCATAAGACTATTATAGAAGACTAGAACAGACTGGTACCATCATAAGGCTATTAAAGAAGACTAGAACAGAATGATACCATCATAAGACTAGAACAGACTGGTACCATCTGAAGACTATTATAGAAGACTAGAACAGACTGGTACCATCAAAAGGCTAGAACAGACTGGTACCATCATAAGACTTTTAAAGAAGGCTAGAACAGACTGGTACCATCATAAGACTTTTATAGAAGACTAGAACAGACTGGCACCATCATAAGGCTAGAACAGACTGGTACCATCATAAGACTATTATAGAAGACTAGAACAGACTGGTACTATCATAAGACTAGAATAGACTGGTACCATCATAAGACTATTATAGAAGACTAGAAAAGACTGGTACCATCGTAAGGCTGTTATAGAAGACTAGAACAGACTGGTACCATCATAAAACTATTATAGAAGACTAGAACAGACTGGTACCATCATAAGACTATTATAGAAGACTAGAACAGACTGGTACCATCATAAGACTATTATAGAAGACTAGAACAGACTGGTACCATCATAAGGCTATTATAGAAGACTAGAACAGACTGGTACCATCATAAGACTATTATAGAAGACTAGAACAGACTGGTACCATCATAAGGCTATTAAAGAAGACTAGAACAGAATGATACCATCATAAGACTAGAACAGACTTTTACAATCATAAGACTATTATAGAAGACTAGAACAGACTTGTAACATCATAAGGCTAGAACAGACTGGTACCATCATAAGACTATTAAAGAAGGCTAGAACAGACTGGTACCATCATAAGACTTTTATAGAAGACTAGAACAGACTGGTACCATCATAAGGCTAGAACAGACTGGTACCATCATAAGACTATTATAGAAGACTAGAACAGACTGGTACCATCGTAAGGCTGTTATAGAAGACTAGAACAGACTGGTACCATCATAAGGCTATTATAGAAGACTTGAACAGACTGGTACCATCATAAGGCTAGTATAGAAGACTAGAACAGACTGGTACCATCATAAGGCTAGAACAGACTGGTACCATCATAAGGCTATTATAGAAGACTTGAACAGACTGGTACCATCATAAGGCTATTATAGAAGACTTGAACAGACTGGTACCATCATTAGACTATGATAGAAGACTAGAACAGACTGGTACCAACATAAGGCTATTATAGAAGACTAGAACAGACTGGTACCATCATAAGACTAGAACAGACAAATATCATCATAAGGCTATTTTAGAAGACTAGAACAGACTGGTACCATCATAAGGCTAGTATAGAAGACTAGAACAGACTGGTAGTATCATAAGGCTAGAACAGACTGGAACCATCATAAGACTATTATAGAAGACGAGAACAGACTGGTACCATCATAAGACTATTATAGAAGTCTAGAACAGACTGGTACCATCATAAGACTAGAACAGACTGGTACCATCACAAGGCTAGAACTGGCTGGTACCATCATAAGTCTATTATAGAAGACTAGAACAGACTGGTACCATCATAAGACTAGAAAAGACTGGTACCATCATAAGACTATTATAGAAGACTAGAACAGACTGGTACCATCATAAGACTATTATAGAAGACTAGAACAGACTGGTACCATCATAAGGCTAGAACAGACTGGTACCATCATAAGACTATTATAGAAGACTAGAAGAGACTGGTACCATCATAAGACTTTTATAGAAGACTAGAACAGACTGGTACCATCGTAAGGCTGTTATAGAAGACTAGAACAGACTGGTACCATCATAAAACTATTATAGAAGACTAGAACAGACTGGTACCATCATAGACTATTATAGAAGACTAGAACAGACTGGTACCAACATAAGGCTATTATAGAAGACTAGAACAGACTGGTACCATCATAAGACTAGAACAGACTGGTACCATCATAAGACTATTATAGAAGGCTAGAACAGACTGGTACCATCATAAGGCTATTATAGAAGACTAGAAAAGACTGGTACCATCATAAGACTATTATAGAAGACTAGAACAGACTGGTACCATCATAAGGATAGAACAGACTGGTACCATCATAAGACTATTAAAGAAGGCTAGAACAGACTGGTACCATCATAAGACTATTATAGAAGACAAGAACAGACTGGTACCATCATAATGCTAGTATAGAAGACTAGAACAGACTGGTACCATCATAATACTATTATAGAAGACTACAACAGACTGGTACCATCATAAGACTAGAATAGACTGGTACCATCATAAGACTATTATAGAAGACTAGAACAGACTGGTACCATCGTAAGGCTGTTATAGAAGACTAGAACAGACTGGTACCATCATAAAACTATTATAGAAGACTAGAACAGACTGGTACCATCATAAGACTATTATAGAAGACTAGAACAGACTGGTACCATCATAAGACTATTATAGAAGACTAGAACAGACTGGTACAATCATTAGGCTATTATAGAAGACTAGAACAGACTGGTACCATCATAAGACTATTATAGAAGACTAGAACAGACTGGTACCATCATAAGACTTTTAAAGAAGGCTAGAACAGACTGGTACTATCATAAGACTAGAATAGACTGGTACCATCATAAGACTATTATAGAAGACTAGAAAAGACTTGTACCATCGTAAGGCTGTTATAGAAGACTAGAACAGACTGGTACCATCATAAAACTATTATAGAAGACTAGAACAGACTGGTACCATCATAAGACTATTATAGAAGACTAGAACAGACTGGTACCATCATAAGACTATTATAGAAGACTAGAACAGACTGGTACCATCATAAGGCTATTATAGAAGACTAGAACAGACTGGTACCATCATAAGACTATTATAGAAGACTAGAACAGACTGGTACCATCATAAGGCTATTAAAGAAGACTAGAACAGAATGATACCATCATAAGACTAGAACAGACTGGTACCATCTGAAGACTATTATAGAAGACTAGAACAGACTGGTACCATCAAAAGGCTAGAACAGACTGGTACCATCATAAGACTTTTAAAGAAGGCTAGAACAGACTGGTACCATCATAAGACTTTTATAGAAGACTAGAACAGACTGGCACCATCATAAGGCTAGAACAGACTGGTACCATCATAAGACTATTATAGAAGACTAGAACAGACTGGTACTATCATAAGACTAGAATAGACTGGTACCATCATAAGACTATTATAGAAGACTAGAAAAGACTGGTACCATCGTAAGGCTGTTATAGAAGACTAGAACAGACTGGTACCATCATAAAACTATTATAGAAGACTAGAACAGACTGGTACCATCATAAGACTATTATAGAAGACTAGAACAGACTGGTACCATCATAAGACTATTATAGAAGACTAGAACAGACTGGTACCATCATAAGGCTATTATAGAAGACTAGAACAGACTGGTACCATCATAAGACTATTATAGAAGACTAGAACAGACTGGTACCATCATAAGGCTATTAAAGAAGACTAGAACAGAATGATACCATCATAAGACTAGAACAGACTTTTACCATCATAAGACTATTATAGAAGACTAGAACAGACTTGTAACATCATAAGGCTAGAACAGACTGGTACCATCATAAGACTATTAAAGAAGGCTAGAACAGACTGGTACCATCATAAGACTTTTATAGAAGACTAGAACAGACTGGTACCATCATAAGGCTAGAACAGACTGGTACCATCATAAGACTATTATAGAAGACTAGAACAGACTGGTACCATCGTAAGGCTGTTATAGAAGACTAGAACAGACTGGTACCATCATAAAACTATTATAGAAGACTAGAACAGACTGGCACCATCATAAGACTATTATAGAAGACTAGAACAGACTGGTACCATCATAAGACTATTATAGAAGACTAGAACAGACTGGTACCATCATAAGGCTATTATAGAAGACTAGAACAGACTGGTACCATCATAAGACTATTATAGAAGACTAGAACAGACTGGTACCATCATAAGGCTAGAACAGACTGGTACCATCATAAGACTATTAAAGCAGGCTAGAACAGACTGGTACCATCATAAGACTATTATAGAAGACTAGAACAGACTGGTACCATCATAAGGCTATTGTAGAAGACTAGAACAGACTGGTACCATCATAAGACTATTATAGAAGACTAGAACAGACTGGTACCATCATAAGTCTATTATAGAAGACCAGAACAGACTGGTACCATCATAAGGCTATTATAGAAGACTAGAACAGACTGGTACCATCATAAGGCGAGAACAGACTGGTACCATAATGCTATTTTAGAAGACTAGAACAGACTGGTACCATCATAAGACTATTATAGAAGACTAGAACAGACTGGTACCATCATAAGTCTATTATAGAAGGCAAGAACAGACTGGTACCATCATAAGGCTATTATAGAAGACTAGAACAGACTGGTACCATCATAAGGATATTATAGAAGACTAGAACAGACTGGTACCATCATAAGACTATTATAGAAGACTTGAACAGACTGGTACCAACATAAGGCTATTATAGAAGATTAGAACAGAATGGTACCATCATAAGGATATTACAGAAGACTAGAACAGACTGGTACCATCATAAGACTATTATAGAAGACTTGAACAGACTGGTACCAACATAAGGCTATTATAGAAGACTAGAACAGACTGGTACCATCATAAGACTAAAACAGACTGGTACCATCATAAGACTATTATAGAAGGCTCGAACAGAGTGGTACCATCATAAGGCTATTATAGAAGACTAGAACAGACTGGTACCATCATAAGACTATTATAGAAGACTAGAACAGACTGGTACCATCCTAAGGCTATTATAGAAGACTAGAACAGACTGGTACCATCATAAGGCTATTATTGAAGACTAGAACAGACTGGTACCATCATAAGGCTAGAACAGACTGGTACCATCCTAAGGCTATTATAGAAGACTAGAACAGACTGGTACCATTATAAGGCTATTATAGAAGACTAGAACAGACTGGTACCATCATAAGGCTAGAACAGAGTGGTACCATAATAAAACTATTAAAGAAGTCTAGAACAGACTGGTACCATCATAAGACTATTATAGAAGACTAGAACAGACTGGTACCATCATAAGGCTATTATAGAAGACTAGAACAGACTGGTACCATCATAAGGCTAGAACAGACTGGTACCATCCTAAGGCTATTATAGAAGACTAGAACAGACTGGTACCATTATAAGGATATTATAGAAGACTAGAACAGACTGGTACCATCATAAGGCTAGAACAGAGTGGTACCATAATAAAACTATTAAAGAAGTCTAGAACAGACTGGTACCATCATAAGGATATTATAGAAGACTAGAACAGACTGGTACCATCATAAGACTATTATAGAAGACTTGAACAGACTTGTACCAACATAAGGCTATTATAGAAGATTAGAACAGAATGGTACCATCATAAGGATATTACAGAAGACTAGAACAGACTGGTACCATCATAAGACTATTATAGAAGACTTGAACAGACTGGTACCAACATAAGGCTATTATAGAAGACTAGAACAGACTGGTACCATCATAAGACTAAAACAGACTGGTACCATCATAAGACTATTATAGAAGGCTCGAACAGAGTGGTACCATCATAAGGCTATTATAGAAGACTAGAACAGACTGGTACCATCATAAGACTATTATAGAAGACTAGAACAGACTGGTACCATCCTAAGGCTATTATAGAAGACTAGAACAGACTGGTACCACCATAAGGCTATTATTGAAGACTAGAACAGACTGGTACCATCATAAGGCTAGAACAGACTGGTACCATCCTAAGGCTATTATAGAAGACTAGAACAGACTGGTACCATTATAAGGCTATTATAGAAGACTAGAACAGACTGGTACCATCATAAGGCTAGAACAGAGTGGTACCATAATAAAACTATTAAAGAAGTCTAGAACAGACTGGTACCATCATAAGACTATTATAGAAGACTAGAACAGACTGGTACCATCATAAGGCTATTATAGAAGACTAGAACAGACTGGTACCATCATAAGGCTAGAACAGACTGGTACCATCCTAAGGCTATTATAGAAGACTAGAACAGACTGGTACCATTATAAGGCTATTATAGAAGATTAGAACAGAATGGTACCATCATAAGGATATTACAGAAGACTAGAACAGACTGGTACCATCATAAGACTATTATAGAAGACTTGAACAGACTGGTACCAACATAAGGCTATTATAGAAGACTAGAACAGACTGGTACCATCATAAGACTAAAACAGACTGGTACCATCATAAGACTATTATAGAAGGCTCGAACAGAGTGGTACCATCATAAGGCTAGTATAGAAGACTAGAACAGACTGGTACCATCATAAGACTATTATAGAAGACTAAAATAGACTGGTACCATCCTAAGGCTATTATAGAAGACTAGAACAGACTGGTACCATTATAAGGCTATTATAGAAGACTAGAACAGACTGGTACCATCATAAGACTATTATAGAAGACTAGAACAGACTGGTACCATCATAAGACTATTATAGAAGACTAGAACAGACTGGTACCATCATAAGGCTATTATAGAAGACTAGAACAGACTGGTAACATCATAAGGCTATTATAGAAGACTAGAACAGACTGCTACCATCATAAGACTAGAACAGACTGGTACCATCACAAGGCTAGAACTGACTGCTACCATCATAAGACTATTATAGAAGACTAGAACAGACTGGTACCATCATAAGACTTGAACAGACTGGTACCATCATAAGACTATTATAGAAGACTAGAACAGACTGGTACCATCATAAGACTATTATAGAAGACTAGAACAGACTGGTACCATCATAAGGCTATTATAGAAGACTAGAACAGACTGGTACCATCATAAGGCTAGAACAGACTGGTACCATCCTAAGGCTATTATAGAAGACTAGAACAGACTGGTACCATTATAAGGCTATTATAGAAGACTAGAACAGACTGGTACCATCATAAGGCTAGAACAGAGTGGTACCATAATAAAACTATTAAAGAAGTCTAGAACAGACTGGTACCATCATAAGACTATTATAGAAGACTAGAACAGACTGGTACCATCATAAGGCTATTATAGAAGACTAGAACAGACTGGTACCATCATAAGTCTATTATAGAAGGCAAGAACAGACTGGTACCATCATAAGGCTATTATAGAAGACTAGAACAGACTGGTACCATCATAAGGATATTATAGAAGACTAGAACAGACTGGTACCATCATAAGACTATTATAGAAGACTTGAACAGACTGGTACCAACATAAGGCTATTATAGAAGATTAGAACAGAATGGTACCATCATAAGGATATTACAGAAGACTAGAACAGACTGGTACCATCATAAGACTATTATAGAAGACTTGAACAGACTGGTACCAACATAAGGCTATTATAGAAGACTAGAACAGACTGGTACCATCATAAGACTAAAACAGACTGGTACCATCATAAGACTATTATAGAAGGCTCGAACAGAGTGGTACCATCATAAGGCTATTATAGAAGACTAGAACAGACTGGTACCATCATAAGACTATTATAGAAGACTAGAACAGACTGGTACCATCCTAAGGCTATTATAGAAGACTAGAACAGACTGGTACCATCATAAGGCTATTATTGAAGACTAGAACAGACTGGTACCATCATAAGGCTAGAACAGACTGGTACCATCCTAAGGCTATTATAGAAGACTAGAACAGACTGGTACCATTATAAGGCTATTATAGAAGACTAGAACAGACTGGTACCATCATAAGGCTAGAACAGAGTGGTACCATAATAAAACTATTAAAGAAGTCTAGAACAGACTGGTACCATCATAAGACTATTATAGAAGACTAGAACAGACTGGTACCATCATAAGGCTATTATAGAAGACTAGAACAGACTGGTACCATCATAAGACTATTATAGAAGACTAAAATAGACTGGTACCATCCTAAGGCTATTATAGAAGACTAGAACAGACTGGTACCATTATAAGGCTATTATAGAAGACTAGAACAGACTGGTACCATCATAAGACTATTATAGAAGACTAGAACAGACTGGTACCATCATAAGACTATTATAGAAGACTAGAACAGACTGGTACCATCATAAGACTAAAACAGACTGGTACCATCATAAGACTATTATAGAAGGCTCGAACAGAGTGGTACCATCATAAGGCTATTATAGAAGACTAGAACAGACTGGTACCATCATAAGACTATTATAGAAGACTAAAATAGACTGGTACCATCCTAAGGCTATTATAGAAGACTAGAACAGACTGGTACCATTATAAGGCTATTATAGAAGACTAGAACAGACTGGTACCATCATAAGACTATTATAGAAGACTAGAACAGACTGGTACCATCATAAGACTATTATAGAAGACTAGAACAGACTGGTACCATCATAAGGCTATTATAGAAGACTAGAACAGACTGGTAACATCATAAGGCTATTATAGAAGACTAGAACAGACTGCTACCATCATAAGACTAGAACAGACTGGTACCATCACAAGGCTAGAACTGACTGCTACCATCATAAGACTATTATAGAAGACTAGAACAGACTGGTACCATCATAAGACTTGAACAGACTGGTACCATCATAAGACTATTATAGAAGACTAGAACAGACTGGTACCATCATAAGACTATTATAGAAGACTAGAACAGACTGGTACCATCATAAGGCTATTATAGAAGACTAGAACAGACTGGTACCATCATAAGGCTAGAACAGACTGGTACCATCCTAAGGCTATTATAGAAGACTAGAACAGACTGGTACCATTATAAGGCTATTATAGAAGACTAGAACAGACTGGTACCATCATAAGGCTAGAACAGAGTGGTACCATAATAAAACTATTAAAGAAGTCTAGAACAGACTGGTACCATCATAAGACTATTATAGAAGACTAGAACAGACTGGTACCATCATAAGGCTATTATAGAAGACTAGAACAGACTGGTACCATCATAAGTCTATTATAGAAGGCAAGAACAGACTGGTACCATCATAAGGCTATTATAGAAGACTAGAACAGACTGGTACCATCATAAGGATATTATAGAAGACTAGAACAGACTGGTACCATCATAAGACTATTATAGAAGACTTGAACAGACTGGTACCAACATAAGGCTATTATAGAAGATTAGAACAGAATGGTACCATCATAAGGATATTACAGAAGACTAGAACAGACTGGTACCATCATAAGACTATTATAGAAGACTTGAACAGACTGGTACCAACATAAGGCTATTATAGAAGACTAGAACAGACTGGTACCATCATAAGACTAAAACAGACTGGTACCATCATAAGACTATTATAGAAGGCTCGAACAGAGTGGTACCATCATAAGGCTATTATAGAAGACTAGAACAGACTGGTACCATCATAAGACTATTATAGAAGACTAGAACAGACTGGTACCATCCTAAGGCTATTATAGAAGACTAGAACAGACTGGTACCATCATAAGGCTATTATTGAAGACTAGAACAGACTGGTACCATCATAAGGCTAGAACAGACTGGTACCATCCTAAGGCTATTATAGAAGACTAGAACAGACTGGTACCATTATAAGGCTATTATAGAAGACTAGAACAGACTGGTACCATCATAAGGCTAGAACAGAGTGGTACCATAATAAAACTATTAAAGAAGTCTAGAACAGACTGGTACCATCATAAGACTATTATAGAAGACTAGAACAGACTGGTACCATCATAAGGCTATTATAGAAGACTAGAACAGACTGGTACCATCATAAGACTATTATAGAAGACTAAAATAGACTGGTACCATCCTAAGGCTATTATAGAAGACTAGAACAGACTGGTACCATTATAAGGCTATTATAGAAGACTAGAACAGACTGGTACCATCATAAGACTATTATAGAAGACTAGAACAGACTGGTACCATCATAAGACTATTATAGAAGACTAGAACAGACTGGTACCATCATAAGGCTATTATAGAAGACTAGAACAGACTGGTAACATCATAAGGCTATTATAGAAGACTAGAACAGACTGCTACCATCATAAGACTAGAACAGACTGGTACCATCACAAGGCTAGAACTGACTGCTACCATCATAAGACTATTATAGAAGACTAGAACAGACTGGTACCATCATAAGACTTGAACAGACTGGTACCATCATAAGACTATTATAGAAGACTAGAACAGACTGGTACCATCATAAGACTATTATAGAAGACTAGAACAGACTGGTACCATCATAAGGCTAGAACAGACTACCATCATAAGACTATTATAGAAGACTAGAACAGACTTGTACCATCATAAGACTAGAATAGACTGGTACCATCATAAGACTATTATAGAAGACTAGAACAGACTGGTACCATCATAAGACTATTATAGAAGACTAGAAGAGACTGGTACCACCATAAGACTAGAACAGACTGGTACCATCATAAGACTATTATAGAAGACTAGAACAGACTGGTACCATCATAAGACTATTATAGAAGACTAGAAGAGACTGGTACCATCATAAGACTATTATAGAAGACTAGAACAGACTGGTACCATCGTAAGGCTGTTATAGAAGACTAGAACAGACTGGTACCATCATAAAACTATTATAGAAGACTAGAACAGACTGGTACCATCATAGACTATTATAGAAGACTAGAACAGACTGGTACCAACATAAGGCTATTATAGAAGACTAGAACAGACTGGTACCATCATAAGACTAGAACAGACTGGTACCATCATAAGACTATTATAGAAGGCTAGAACAGACTGGTACCATCATAAGGCTATTATAGAAGACTAGAACAGACTGGTACCATCATAAGACTATTATAGAAGACTAGAACAGACTGGTACCATCCTAAGGCTATTATAGAAGACTAGAACAGACTGGTACCATCATAAGGCTATTATTGAAGACTAGAACAGACTGGTACCATCATAAGGCTAGAACAGACTGGTACCATCCTAAGGCTATTATAGAAGACTAGAACAGACTGGTACCATTATAAGGCTATTATAGAAGACTAGAACAGACTGGTACCATCATAAGGCTAGAACAGAGTGGTACCATAATAAAACTATTAAAGAAGTCTAGAACAGACTGGTACCATCATAAGACTATTATAGAAGACTAGAACAGACTGGTACCATCATAAGGCTATTATAGAAGACTAGAACAGACTGGTACCATCATAAGACTATTATAGAAGACTAAAATAGACTGGTACCATCCTAAGGCTATTATAGAAGACTAGAACAGACTGGTACCATTATAAGGCTATTATAGAAGACTAGAACAGACTGGTACCATCATAAGACTATTATAGAAGACTAGAACAGACTGGTACCATCATAAGACTATTATAGAAGACTAGAACAGACTGGTACCATCATAAGACTAAAACAGACTGGTACCATCATAAGACTATTATAGAAGGCTCGAACAGAGTGGTACCATCATAAGGCTATTATAGAAGACTAGAACAGACTGGTACCATCATAAGACTATTATAGAAGACTAAAATAGACTGGTACCATCCTAAGGCTATTATAGAAGACTAGAACAGACTGGTACCATTATAAGGCTATTATAGAAGACTAGAACAGACTGGTACCATCATAAGACTATTATAGAAGACTAGAACAGACTGGTACCATCATAAGACTATTATAGAAGACTAGAACAGACTGGTACCATCATAAGGCTATTATAGAAGACTAGAACAGACTGGTAACATCATAAGGCTATTATAGAAGACTAGAACAGACTGCTACCATCATAAGACTAGAACAGACTGGTACCATCACAAGGCTAGAACTGACTGCTACCATCATAAGACTATTATAGAAGACTAGAACAGACTGGTACCATCATAAGACTTGAACAGACTGGTACCATCATAAGACTATTATAGAAGACTAGAACAGACTGGTACCATCATAAGACTATTATAGAAGACTAGAACAGACTGGTACCATCATAAGGCTATTATAGAAGACTAGAACAGACTGGTACCATCATAAGGCTAGAACAGACTGGTACCATCCTAAGGCTATTATAGAAGACTAGAACAGACTGGTACCATTATAAGGCTATTATAGAAGACTAGAACAGACTGGTACCATCATAAGGCTAGAACAGAGTGGTACCATAATAAAACTATTAAAGAAGTCTAGAACAGACTGGTACCATCATAAGACTATTATAGAAGACTAGAACAGACTGGTACCATCATAAGGCTATTATAGAAGACTAGAACAGACTGGTACCATCATAAGTCTATTATAGAAGGCAAGAACAGACTGGTACCATCATAAGGCTATTATAGAAGACTAGAACAGACTGGTACCATCATAAGGATATTATAGAAGACTAGAACAGACTGGTACCATCATAAGACTATTATAGAAGACTTGAACAGACTGGTACCAACATAAGGCTATTATAGAAGATTAGAACAGAATGGTACCATCATAAGGATATTACAGAAGACTAGAACAGACTGGTACCATCATAAGACTATTATAGAAGACTTGAACAGACTGGTACCAACATAAGGCTATTATAGAAGACTAGAACAGACTGGTACCATCATAAGACTAAAACAGACTGGTACCATCATAAGACTATTATAGAAGGCTCGAACAGAGTGGTACCATCATAAGGCTATTATAGAAGACTAGAACAGACTGGTACCATCATAAGACTATTATAGAAGACTAGAACAGACTGGTACCATCCTAAGGCTATTATAGAAGACTAGAACAGACTGGTACCATCATAAGGCTATTATTGAAGACTAGAACAGACTGGTACCATCATAAGGCTAGAACAGACTGGTACCATCCTAAGGCTATTATAGAAGACTAGAACAGACTGGTACCATTATAAGGCTATTATAGAAGACTAGAACAGACTGGTACCATCATAAGGCTAGAACAGAGTGGTACCATAATAAAACTATTAAAGAA
This sequence comes from Salmo salar, assembly GCF_965601325.2. NCBI lineage: Eukaryota > Metazoa > Chordata > Actinopteri > Salmoniformes > Salmonidae > Salmo > Salmo salar. Next base: position 59,962,566 of record NC_138301.1, read on the forward strand.
GTCTAGAACAGACTGGTACCATCATAAGACTATTATAGAAGACTAGAACAGACTGGTACCATCATAAGGCTATTATAGAAGACTAGAACAGACTGGTACCATCATAAGACTATTATAGAAGACTAAAATAGACTGGTACCATCCTAAGGCTATTATAGAAGACTAGAACAGACTGGTACCATTATAAGGCTATTATAGAAGACTAGAACAGACTGGTACCATCATAAGACTATTATAGAAGACTAGAACAGACTGGTACCATCATAAGACTATTATAGAAGACTAGAACAGACTGGTACCATCATAAGGCTATTATAGAAGACTAGAACAGACTGGTAACATCATAAGGCTATTATAGAAGACTAGAACAGACTGCTACCATCATAAGACTAGAACAGACTGGTACCATCACAAGGCTAGAACTGACTGCTACCATCATAAGACTATTATAGAAGACTAGAACAGACTGGTACCATCATAAGACTTGAACAGACTGGTACCATCATAAGACTATTATAGAAGACTAGAACAGACTGGTACCATCATAAGACTATTATAGAAGACTAGAACAGACTGGTACCATCATAAGGCTAGAACAGACTACCATCATAAGACTATTATAGAAGACTAGAACAGACTTGTACCATCATAAGACTAGAATAGACTGGTACCATCATAAGACTATTATAGAAGACTAGAACAGACTGGTACCATCATAAGACTATTATAGAAGACTAGAAGAGACTGGTACCACCATAAGACTAGAACAGACTGGTACCATCATAAGACTATTATAGAAGACTAGAACAGACTGGTACCATCATAAGACTATTATAGAAGACTAGAAGAGACTGGTACCATCATAAGACTATTATAGAAGACTAGAACAGACTGGTACCATCGTAAGGCTGTTATAGAAGACTAGAACAGACTGGTACCATCATAAAACTATTATAGAAGCCTAGAACAGACTGGTACCATCATAGACTATTATAGAAGACTAGAACAGACTGGTACCAACATAAGGCTATTATAGAAGACTAGAACAGACTGGTACCATCATAAGACTAGAACAGACTGGTACCATCATAAGACTATTATAGAAGGCTAGAACAGACTGGTACCATCATAAGGCTATTATAGAAGACTAGAAAAGACTGGTACCATCATAAGACTATTATAGAAGACTAGAACAGACTGGTACCATCATAAGGATAGAACAGACTGGTACCATCATAAGACTATTAAAGAAGGCTAGAACAGACTGGTACCATCATAAGACTATTATAGAAGACAAGAACAGACTGGTACCATCATAAGACTATTATAGAAGACTAGAACAGACTGGTACCATCCTAAGGCTATTATAGAAGACTAGAACAGACTGGTACCATCATAAGGCTATTATTGAAGACTAGAACAGACTGGTACCATCATAAGGCTAGAACAGACTGGTACCATCCTAAGGCTATTATAGAAGACTAGAACAGACTGGTACCATTATAAGGCTATTATAGAAGACTAGAACAGACTGGTACCATCATAAGGCTAGAACAGAGTGGTACCATAATAAAACTATTAAAGAAGTCTAGAACAGACTGGTACCATCATAAGACTATTATAGAAGACTAGAACAGACTGGTACCATCATAAGGCTATTATAGAAGACTAGAACAGACTGGTACCATCATAAGACTATTATAGAAGACTAAAATAGACTGGTACCATCCTAAGGCTATTATAGAAGACTAGAACAGACTGGTACCATTATAAGGCTATTATAGAAGACTAGAACAGACTGGTACCATCATAAGACTATTATAGAAGACTAGAACAGACTGGTACCATCATAAGACTATTATAGAAGACTAGAACAGACTGGTACCATCATAAGGCTATTATAGAAGACTAGAACAGACTGGTAACATCATAAGGCTATTATAGAAGACTAGAACAGACTGCTACCATCATAAGACTAGAACAGACTGGTACCATCACAAGGCTAGAACTGACTGCTACCATCATAAGACTATTATAGAAGACTAGAACAGACTGGTACCATCATAAGACTTGAACAGACTGGTACCATCATAAGACTATTATAGAAGACTAGAACAGACTGGTACCATCATAAGACTATTATAGAAGACTAGAACAGACTGGTACCATCATAAGGCTAGAACAGACTACCATCATAAGACTATTATAGAAGACTAGAACAGACTTGTACCATCATAAGACTAGAATAGACTGGTACCATCATAAGACTATTATAGAAGACTAGAACAGACTGGTACCATCATAAGGCTGTTATAGAAGACTAGAACAGACTGGTACCATAATAAGACTATTATAGAAGACTAGAACAGACTGGTACCATCATAAGACTATTATAGAAGACTAGAAGAGACTGGTACCACCATAAGACTATTATAGAAGACTATAACAGACTGGTACCATCATAAGACTATTATAGAAGACTAGAACAGACTGGTACCATCATAAGACTTGAACAGACTGGTACCATCATAAGACTATTATAGAAGACTAGAACAGACTGGTACCATCATAAGACTATTATAGAAGACTAGAACAGACTGGTACCATCATAAGGCTAGAACAGACTACCATCATAAGACTATTATAGAAGACTAGAACAGACTTGTACCATCATAAGACTAGAATAGACTGGTACCATCATAAGACTATTATAGAAGACTAGAACAGACTGGTACCATCATAAGGCTGTTATAGAAGACTAGAACAGACTGGTACCATAATAAGACTATTATAGAAGACTAGAACAGACTGGTACCATCATAAGACTATTATAGAAGACTATAACTGACTGGTACAATCATAAGGCTATTATAGAAGACTAGAACAGACTGGTACCATCATAAGACTATTATAGAAGACTAGAACAGACTGGTACCATCATAAGACTATTATAGAAGACTAGAACAGACTGGTACCATCATAAGACTTTTAAAGAAGGCTAGAACAGACTGGTACTATCATAAGACTAGAATAGACTGGTACCATCATAAGACTATTATAGAAGACTAGAAAAGACTTGTACCATCGTAAGGCTGTTATAGAAGACTAGAACAGACTGGTACCATCATAAAACTATTATAGAAGACTAGAACAGACTGGTACCATCATAAGACTATTATAGAAGACTAGAACAGACTGGTACCATCATAAGACTATTATAGAAGACTAGAACAGACTGGTACCATCATAAGGCTATTATAGAAGACTAGAACAGACTGGTACCATCATAAGACTATTATAGAAGACTAGAACAGACTGGTACCATCATAAGGCTATTAAAGAAGACTAGAACAGAATGATACCATCATAAGACTAGAACAGACTGGTACCATCTGAAGACTATTATAGAAGACTAGAACAGACTGGTACCATCAAAAGGCTAGAACAGACTGGTACCATCATAAGACTTTTAAAGAAGGCTAGAACAGACTGGTACCATCATAAGACTTTTATAGAAGACTAGAACAGACTGGCACCATCATAAGGCTAGAACAGACTGGTACCATCATAAGACTATTATAGAAGACTAGAACAGACTGGTACTATCATAAGACTAGAATAGACTGGTACCATCATAAGACTATTATAGAAGACTAGAAAAGACTGGTACCATCGTAAGGCTGTTATAGAAGACTAGAACAGACTGGTACCATCATAAAACTATTATAGAAGACTAGAACAGACTGGTACCATCATAAGACTATTATAGAAGACTAGAACAGACTGGTACCATCATAAGACTATTATAGAAGACTAGAACAGACTGGTACCATCATAAGGCTATTATAGAAGACTAGAACAGACTGGTACCATCATAAGACTATTATAGAAGACTAGAACAGACTGGTACCATCATAAGGCTATTAAAGAAGACTAGAACAGAATGATACCATCATAAGACTAGAACAGACTTTTACCATCATAAGACTATTATAGAAGACTAGAACAGACTTGTAACATCATAAGGCTAGAACAGACTGGTACCATCATAAGACTATTAAAGAAGGCTAGAACAGACTGGTACCATCATAAGACTTTTATAGAAGACTAGAACAGACTGGTACCATCATAAGGCTAGAACAGACTGGTACCATCATAAGACTATTATAGAAGACTAGAACAGACTGGTACCATCGTAAGGCTGTTATAGAAGGCTAGAACAGACTGGTACCATCATAAAACTATTATAGAAGACTAGAACAGACTGGCACCATCATAAGACTATTATAGAAGACTAGAACAGACTGGTACCATCATAAGACTATTATAGAAGACTAGAACAGACTGGTACCATCATAAGGCTATTATAGAAGACTAGAACAGACTGGTACCATCATAAGACTATTATAGAAGACTAGAACAGACTGGTACCATCATAAGGCTAGAACAGACTGGTACCATCATAAGACTATTAAAGCAGGCTAGAACAGACTGGTACCATCATAAGACTATTATAGAAGACTAGAACAGACTGGTACCATCATAAGGCTATTGTAGAAGACTAGAACAGACTGGTACCATCATAAGAGTATTATAGAAGACTAGAACAGACTGGTACCATCATAAGTCTATTATAGAAGACCAGAACAGACTGGTACCATCATAAGGCTATTATAGAAGACTAGAACAGACTGGTACCATCATAAGGCGAGAACAGACTGGTACCATAATGCTATTTTAGAAGACTAGAACAGACTGGTACCATCATAAGACTATTATAGAAGACTAGAACAGACTGGTACCATCATAAGTCTATTATAGAAGGCAAGAACAGACTGGTACCATCATAAGGCTATTATAGAAGACTAGAACAGACTGGTACCATCATAAGGATATTATAGAAGACTAGAACAGACTGGTACCATCAAAAGACAATTATAGAAGACTTGAACAGACTGGTACCAACATAAGGCTATTATAGAAGATTAGAACAGAATGGTACCATCATAAGGATATTACAGAAGACTAGAACAGACTGGTACCATCATAAGACTATTATAGAAGACTTGAACAGACTGGTACCAACATAAGGCTATTATAGAAGACTAGAACAGACTGGTACCATCATAAGACTAAAACAGACTGGTACCATCATAAGACTATTATAGAAGGCTCGAACAGAGTGGTACCATCATAAGGCTATTATAGAAGACTAGAACAGACTGGTACCATCATAAGACTATTATAGAAGACTAGAACAGACTGGTACCATCCTAAGGCTATTATAGAAGACTAGAACAGACTGGTACCATCATAAGGCTATTATTGAAGACTAGAACAGACTGGTACCATCATAAGGCTAGAACAGACTGGTACCATCCTAAGGCTATTATAGAAGACTAGAACAGACTGGTACCATTATAAGGCTATTATAGAAGACTAGAACAGACTGGTACCATCATAAGGCTAGAACAGAGTGGTACCATAATAAAACTATTAAAGAAGTCTAGAACAGACTGGTACCATCATAAGACTATTATAGAAGACTAGAACAGACTGGTACCATCATAAGGCTATTATAGAAGACTAGAACAGACTGGTACCATCATAAGACTATTATAGAAGACTAAAATAGACTGGTACCATCCTAAGGCTATTATAGAAGACTAGAACAGACTGGTACCATTATAAGGCTATTATAGAAGACTAGAACAGACTGGTACCATCATAAGACTATTATAGAAGACTAGAACAGACTGGTACCATCATAAGACTATTATAGAAGACTAGAACAGACTGGTACCATCATAAGGCTATTATAGAAGACTAGAACAGACTGGTAACATCATAAGGCTATTATAGAAGACTAGAACAGACTGCTACCATCATAAGACTAGAACAGACTGGTACCATCACAAGGCTAGAACTGACTGCTACCATCATAAGACTATTATAGAAGACTAGAACAGACTGGTACCATCATAAGACTTGAACAGACTGGTACCATCATAAGACTATTATAGAAGACTAGAACAGACTGGTACCATCATAAGACTATTATAGAAGACTAGAACAGACTGGTACCATCATAAGGCTAGAACAGACTACCATCATAAGACTATTATAGAAGACTAGAACAGACTTGTACCATCATAAGACTAGAATAGACTGGTACCATCATAAGACTATTATAGAAGACTAGAACAGACTGGTACCATCATAAGGCTGTTATAGAAGACTAGAACAGACTGGTACCATAATAAGACTATTATAGAAGACTAGAACAGACTGGTACCATCATAAGACTATTATAGAAGACTAGAAGAGACTGGTACCACCATAAGACTATTATAGAAGACTATAACAGACTGGTACCATCATAAGACTATTATAGAAGACTAGAACAGACTGGTACCATCATAAGACTTGAACAGACTGGTACCATCATAAGACTATTATAGAAGACTAGAACAGACTGGTACCATCATAAGACTATTATAGAAGACTAGAACAGACTGGTACCATCATAAGGCTAGAACAGACTACCATCATAAGACTATTATAGAAGACTAGAACAGACTTGTACCATCATAAGACTAGAATAGACTGGTACCATCATAAGACTATTATAGAAGACTAGAACAGACTGGTACCATCATAAGGCTGTTATAGAAGACTAGAACAGACTGGTACCATAATAAGACTATTATAGAAGACTAGAACAGACTGGTACCATCATAAGACTATTATAGAAGACTATAACAGACTGGTACAATCATAAGGCTATTATAGAAGACTAGAACAGACTGTTACCATCATAAGACTATTATAGAAGACTAGAACAGACTGGTACCATCATAAGGCTATTAAAGAAGACTAGAACAGAATGATACCATCATAAGACTAGAACAGACTGGTACCATCTGAAGACTTTTATAGAAGACTAGAACAGACTGGTACCATCAAAAGGCTAGAACAGACTGGTACCATCATAAGACTTTTAAAGAAGGCTAGAACAGACTGGTACCATCATAAGACTATTATAGAAGACTAGAACAGACTGGTACCATCATAAGACTATTATAGAAGACTAGAACAGACTGGTACCATCATAAGACTATTATAGAAGACTAGAACAGACTGGTACCATCATAAGGCTATTATAGAAGACTAGAACAGACTGGTACCATCATAAGGCTAGAACAGACTGGTACCATCATAATACTATTAAAGAAGGCTAGAACAGACTGGTACCATCATAATACTATTATAGAAGACAAGAACAGACTGGTACCATCACAAGGCTATTATAGAAGACTAGAACAGACTGGTACCATCATAAGGCTAGTATAGGAGAATAGAACAGTCTGGTACCATCATAAGACTATTATAGAAGAGTAGAACAGACTGGTACCATCATAAGGCTAGAACAGACTGGTACCATCATAAGGCTAGAACAGACTGGTACCATCAAAAGGCTATTATAGAAGACCTGAAAAGACTGGTACCTTCATAAGGCTATTATAGAAGACTAGAACAGACTGGTACCATCATAAGACTATTATAGAAGACTTGAACAGACTGGTACCAACATAAGGCTATTATAGAAGTCTAGAACAGACTGGTAACATCATAAGACTAGAACAGACTGGTACCATCATAAGACTATTATAGAAGGCTAGAACAGACTGGTACCATCATAAGACTATTAAAGAAGGCTAGAACAGACTGGTACCATCATAAGACTATTATAGAAGACAAGAACAGACTGGTACCATCATAATGCTAGTATAGAAGACTAGAACAGACTGGTACCATCATAAGACTATTATAGAAGAGTAGAACAGACTGGTACCATCATAAGACTATTAAAGAAGGCTAGAACAGACTGGTACCATCATAAGGCTATTATAGAAGACTAGAACAGACTGGTACCATCATAAGACTGTTATACAAGACTAGAACAGACTGGTACCATCCTAAGGCTATTATAGAAGACTAGAACAGACTGGTACCATTATAAGGCTATTATAGAAGACTAGAAAAGACTGGTACCATCATAAGACTATTATTGAAGACTAGAACAGACTGGTACCATCATAAGGCTATTATAGAAGACTAGAACAGACTGGTACCATTATAAGGCTATTATAGAAGACTAGAAAAGACTGGTACCATCATAAGACTATTATTGAAGACTAGAACAGACTGGTACCATCATAAGGCTACTATAGAAGACGAGAACAGACTGGTACCATCATAAGACTATTATAGAAGTCTAGAACAGACTGGTACCATCATAAGACTAGAACAGACTGGTACCATCACAAGGCTAGAACTGGCTGGTACCATCATAAGTCTATTATAGAAGACTAGAACAGACTGGTACCATCATAAGACTAGAAAAGACTGGTACCATCATAAGACTATTATAGAAGACTAGAACAGACTGGTACCATCATAAGACTATTATAGAAGACTAGAACAGACTGGTACCATCATAAGGCTAGAACAGACTGGTACCATCATAAGACTATTATAGAAGACTAGAAGAGACTGGTACCATCATAAGACTATTATAGAAGACTAGAACAGACTGGTACCATCGTAAGGCTGTTATAGAAGACTAGAACAGACTGGTACCATCATAAAACTATTATAGAAGACTAGAATAGACTGGTACCATCATAGACTATTATAGAAGACTAGAACAGACTGGTACCAACATAAGGCTATTATAGAAGACTAGAACAGACTGGTACCATCATAAGACTAGAACAGACTGGTACCATCATAAGACTATTATAGAAGGCTAGAACAGACTTGTACCATCATAAGGCTATTATAGAAGACTAGAAAAGACTGGTACCATCATAAGACTATTATAGAAGACTAGAACAGACTGGTACCATCATAAGGATAGAACAGACTGGTACCATCATAAGACTATTAAAGAAGGCTAGAACAGACTGGTACCATCATAAGACTATTAAAGAAGACAAGAACAGACTGGTACCATCATAATGCTAGTATAGAAGACTAGAACAGACTGGTACCATCATAATACTATTATAGAAGACTACAACAGACTGGTACCATCATAAGACTAGAATAGACTGGTACCATCATAAGACTATTATAGAAGACTAGAACAGACTGGTACCATCGTAAGGCTAGAACAGACTGGTACCATCATAAAACTATTATAGAAGACTAGAACAGACTGGTACCATCATAAGACTATTATAGAAGACTAGAACAGACTGGTACCATCATAAGACTATTATAGAAGACTAGAACAGACTGGTACAATCATAAGGCTATTATAGAAGACTAGAACAGACTGGTACCATCATAAGGCTATTAAAGAAGACTAGAACAGAATGATACCATCATAAGACTAGAACAGACTGGTACCATCTGAAGACTATTATAGAAGACTAGAACAGACTGGTACCATCAAAAGGCTAGAACAGACTGGTACCATCATAAGACTTTTAAAGAAGGCTAGAACAGACTGGTACCATCATAAGACTTTTATAGAAGACTAGAACAGACTGGTACCATCATAAAACTATTATAGAAGACTAGAACAGAATGATACCATCATAAGACTAGAACAGACTTTTACCATCATAAGACTATTATAGAAGACTAGAACAGACTTGTAACATCATAAGGCTAGAACAGACTGGTACCATCATAAGACTTTTATAGAAGACTAGAACAGACTGGTACCATCATAAGGCAAGAACAGACTGGTACCATCATAAGACTATTATAGAAGACTAGAAAAGACTGGTACCATCGTAAGGCTGTTATAGAAGACTAGAACAGACTGGTACCATCATAAAACTATTATAGAAGACTAGAACAGACTGGCACCATCATAAGACTATTATAGAAGACTAGAACAGACTGGTACCATCATAAGACTATTATAGAAGACTAGAACAGACTGGTACCATCATAAGGCTATTATAGAAGACTAGAACAGACTGGTACCATCATAAGACTATTATAGAAGACTAGAACAGACTGGTACCATCATAAGGCTAGAACAGACTGGTACCATCATAAGACTATTAAAGCAGGCTAGAACAGACTGGTACCATCATAAGACTATTATAGAAGACTAGAACAGACTGGTACCATCATAATGCTATTGTAGAAGACTAGAACAGACTGGTACCATCATAAGACTATTATAGAAGACTAGAACAGACTGGTACCATCATAAGTCTATTATAGAAGACCAGAACAGACTGGTACCATCATAAGGCTATTATAGAAGACTAGAACAGACTGGTACCATCATAAGGCGAGAACAGACTGGTACCATAATGCTATTTTAGAAGACTAGAACAGACTGGTACCATCATAACGCTATTATAGAAGACTAGAACAGACTGGTACCATCATAAGACTATTATAGAAGACTTGAACAGACTGGTACCAACATAAGGCTATTATAGAAGATTAAAACAGAATGGTACCATCATAAGGATATTACAGAAGACTAGAACAGACTGGTACCATCATAAGACTATTATAGAAGACTTGAACAGACTGGTACCAACATAAGGCTATTATAGAAGACTAGAACAGACTGGTACCATCATAAGACTATTATAGAAGACTCGAACAGAGTGGTACCATCATAAGGCTATTATAGAAGACTAGAACAGACTGGTACCATCATAAGACTATTATAGAAGACTAGTACAGACTGGTACCATCCTAAGGCTATTATAGAAGATTAGAACAGACTGGTACCATCATAAGGCTATTATAGAAGACTAGAACAGACTGGTACCATCCTAAGGCTATTATAGAAGACTAGAACAGACTGGTACCATTATAAGGCTATTATAGAAGACTAGAACAGACTGGTACCATCATAAGGCTAGAACAGAGTGGTACCATAATAAAACTATTAAAGAAGTCTAGAACAGACTGGTACCATCATAAGACTATTATAGAAGACTAGAACAGACTGGTACCATCATAAGGCTATTATAGAAGACTAGAACAGACTGGTACCATCATAAGACGATTATAGAAGACTAAAACAGACTGGTACCATCCTAAGGCTATTATAGAAGACTAGAACAGACTGGTACCATTATAAGGCTATTATAGAAGACTAGAACAGACTGGTACCATCATAAGACTATTATAGAAGACTAGAACAGACTGGTACCATCATAAGGCTATTATAGAAGACTAGAACAGACTGGTAACATCATAAGGCTATTATAGAAGACTAGAACAGACTGCTACCATCATAAGACTAGAACAGACTGGTACCATCACAAGGCTAGAACTGACTGCTACCATCATAAGACTATTATAGAAGACTAGAACAGACTGGTACCATCATAAGGCTAGAACAGACTACCATCATAAGACTATTATAGAAGACTAGAACAGACTTGTACCATCATAAGACTAGAATAGACTGGTACCATCATAAGACTATTATAGAAGACTAGAACAGACTGGTACCATCATAAGGCTGTTATAGAAGACTAGAACAGACTGGTACCATAATAAGACTATTATAGAAGACTAGAACAGAAAGGTACCATCATAAGACTATTATAGAAGACTAGAAGAGACTGGTACCACCATAAGAATAGAACAGACTGGTACCATCATAAGACTATTATAGAAGACTAGAACAGACTGGTACCATCATAAGACTATTATAGAAGACTAGAACAGACTGGTACCATCATAAGACTATTATAGAAGACTAGAACAGACTGGTACAATCATAAGGCTATTATAGAAGACTAGAACAGACTGGTACCATCATAAGGCTATTAAAGAAGACTAGAACAGAATGATACCATCATAAGACTAGAACAGACTGGTACCATCTGAAGACTATTATAGAAGACTAGAACAGACTGGTACCATCAAAAGGCTAGAACAGACTGGTACCATCATAAGACTTTTAAAGAAGGCTAGAACAGACTGGTACCATCATAAGACTTTTATAGAAGACTAGAACAGACTGGCACCATCATAAGGCTAGAACAGACTGGTACCATCATAAGACTATTATAGAAGACTAGAACAGACTGGTACTATCATAAGACTAGAATAGACTGGTACCATCATAAGACTATTATAGAAGACTAGAAAAGACTGGTACCATCGTAAGGCTGTTATAGAAGACTAGAACAGACTGGTACCATCATAAAACTATTATAGAAGACTAGAACAGACTGGTACCATCATAAGACTATTATAGAAGACTAGAACAGACTGGTACCATCATAAGACTATTATAGAAGACTAGAACAGACTGGTACCATCATAAGGCTATTATAGAAGACTAGAACAGACTGGTACCATCATAAGACTATTATAGAAGACTAGAACAGACTGGTACCATCATAAGGCTATTAAAGAAGACTAGAACAGAATGATACCATCATAAGACTAGAACAGACTTTTACCATCATAAGACTATTATAGAAGACTAGAACAGAGTTGTAACATCATAAGGCTAGAACAGACTGGTACCATCATAAGACTATTAAAGAAGGCTAGAACAGACTGGTACCATCATATGACTTTTATAGAAGACTAGAACAGACTGGTACCATCATAAGGCTAGAACAGACTGGTACCATCATAAGACTATTATAGAAGACTAGAACAGACTGGTACCATCGTAAGGCTGTTATAGAAGACTAGAACAGACTGGTACCATCATAAAACTATTATAGAAGACTAGAACAGACTGGCACCATCATAAGACTATTATAGAAGACTAGAACAGACTGGTACCATCATAAGACTATTATAGAAGACTAGAACAGACTGGTACCATCATAAGGCTATTATAGAAGACTAGAACAGACTGGTACCATCATAAGACTATTATAGAAGACTAGAACAGACTGGTACCATCCTAAGGCTATTATAGAAGACTAGAACAGACTGGTACCATTATAAGGCTATTATAGAAGACTAGAACAGACTGGTACCATCATAAGGCTAGAACAGAGTGGTACCATAATAAAACTATTAAAGAAGGCTAGAACAGACTGGTACCATCATAAGACTATTATAGAAGACTAGAACAGACTGGTACCATCATAAGGCTGTTATAGAAGACTAGAACAGACTGGTACCATCATAAGACGATTATAGAAGACTAAAACAGACTGGTACCATCCTAAGGCTATTATAGAAGACTAGAACAGACTGGTACCATTATAAGGCTATTATAGAAGATTAGAACAGACTGGTACCATCATAAGACTATTATAGAAGACTAGAACAGACTGGTACCATCATAAGGCTATTATAGAAGACTAGAACAGACTGGTAACATGATAGGCTATTATAGAAGACTAGAACAGACTGCTACCATCATAAGACTAGAACAGACTGGTACCATCACAAGGCTAGAACTGACTGCTACCATCATAAGACTATTATAGAAGACTAGAACAGACTGGTACCATCATAAGACTTGAACAGACTGGTACCATCATAAGACTATTATAGAAGACTAGAACAGACTGGTACCATCATAAGACTATTGTAGAAGACTAGAACAGACTGGTACCATCATAAGGCTAGAACAGACTACCATCATAAGACTATTATAGAAGACCTGAACAGACTTGTACCATCATAAGACTAGAATAGACTGGTACCATCATAAGACTATTATAGAAGACTAGAACAGACTGGTACCATCATAAGGCTGTTATAGAAGACTAGAACAGACTGGTACCATAATAAGACTATTATAGAAGACTAGAACAGACTGGTACCATCATAAGACTATTATAGAAGACTAGAAGAGACTGGTACCACCATAAGACTAGAACAGACTGGTACCATCATAAGACTATTATAGAAGACTAGAACAGACTGGTACCATCATAAGACTATTATAGAAGACTAGAACAGACTGGTACCATCATAAGACTATTATAGAAGACTAGAACAGACTGGTACAATCATAAGGCTATTATAGAAGACTAGAACAGACTGGTACCATCATAAGACTATTATAGAAGACTAGAACAGACTGGTACCATCATAAGGCAATTAAAGAAGACTAGAACAGAATGATACCATCATAAGACTAGAACAGACTGGTACCATCTGAAGACTATTATAGAAGACTAGAACAGACTGGTACCATCAAAAGGCTAGAACAGACTGGTACCATCATAAGACTTTTAAAGAAGGCTAGAACAGACTGGTACCATCATAAGACTTTTATAGAAGACTAGAACAGACTGGCACCATCATAAGGCTAGAACAGACTGGTACCATCATAAGACTATTATAGAAGACTAGAACAGACTGGTACTATCATAAGACTAGAATAGACTGGTACCATCATAAGACTATTATAGAAGACTAGAAAAGACTGGTACCATCGTAAGGCTGTTATAGAAGACTAGAACAGACTGGTACCATCATAAAACTATTAAAGAAGACTAGAACAGAATGATACCATCATAAGACTAGAACAGACTGGTACCATCTGAAGACTATTATAGAAGACTAGAACAGACTGGTACAATCATAAGGCTATTATAGAAGACTAGAACAGACTGGTACCATCATAAGGCTATTAAAGAAGACTAGAACAGAATGATACCATCATAAGACTAGAACAGACTGGTACCATCTGAAGACTATTATAGAAGACTAGAACAGACTGGTACCATCAAAAGGCTAGAACAGACTGGTACCATCATAAGACTTTTAAAGAAGGCTAGAACAGACTGGTACCATCATAAGACTTTTATAGAAGACTAGAACAGACTGGCACCATCATAAGGCTAGAACAGACTGGTACCATCATAAGACTATTATAGAAGACTAGAACAGACTGGTACTATCATAAGACTAGAATAGACTGGTACCATCATAAGACTATTATAGAAGACTAGAAAAGACTGGTACCATCGTAAGGCTGTTATAGAAGACTAGAACAGACTGGTACCATCATAAAACTATTATAGAAGACTAGAACAGACTGGTACCATCATAAGACTATTATAGAAGACTAGAACAGACTGGTACCATCATAAGACTATTATAGAAGACTAGAACAGACTGGTACCATCATAAGGCTATTATAGAAGACTAGAACAGACTGGTACCATCATAAGACTATTATAGAAGACTAGAACAGACTGGTACCATCATAAGGCTATTAAAGAAGACTAGAACAGAATGATACCATCATAAGACTAGAACAGACTTTTACCATCATAAGACTATTATAGAAGACTAGAACAGAGTTGTAACATCATAAGGCTAGAACAGACTGGTACCATCATAAGACTATTAAAGAAGGCTAGAACAGACTGGTACCATCATAAGACTTTTATAGAAGACTAGAACAGACTGGTACCATCATAAGGCTAGAACAGACTGGTACCATCATAAGACTATTATAGAAGACTAGAACAGACTGGTACCATCGTAAGGCTGTTATAGAAGACTAGAACAGACTGGTACCATCATAAAACTATTATAGAAGACTAGAACAGACTGGCACCATCATAAGACTATTATAGAAGACTAGAACAGACTGGTACCATCATAAGACTATTATAGAAGACTAGAACAGACTGGTACCATCATAAGGCTATTATAGAAGACTAGAACAGACTGGTACCATCATAAGACTATTATAGAAGACTAGAACAGACTGGTACCATCCTAAGGCTATTATAGAAGACTAGAACAGACTGGTACCATTATAAGGCTATTATAGAAGACTAGAACAGACTGGTACCATCATAAGGCTAGAACAGAGTGGTACCATAATAAAACTATTAAAGAAGGCTAGAACAGACTGGTACCATCATAAGACTATTATAGAAGACTAGAACAGACTGGTACCATCATAAGGCTGTTATAGAAGACTAGAACAGACTGGTACCATCATAAGACGATTATAGAAGACTAAAACAGACTGGTACCATCCTAAGGCTATTATAGAAGACTAGAACAGACTGGTACCATTATAAGGCTATTATAGAAGATTAGAACAGACTGGTACCATCATAAGACTATTATAGAAGACTAGAACAGACTGGTACCATCATAAGGCTATTATAGAAGACTAGAACAGACTGGTAACATCATAAGGCTATTATAGAAGACTAGAACAGACTGCTACCATCATAAGACTAGAACAGACTGGTACCATCACAAGGCTAGAACTGACTGCTACCATCATAAGACTATTATAGAAGACTAGAACAGACTGGTACCATCATAAGACTTGAACAGACTGGTACCATCATAAGACTATTATAGAAGACTAGAACAGACTGGTACCATCATAAGACTATTGTAGAAGACTAGAACAGACTGGTACCATCATAAGGCTAGAACAGACTACCATCATAAGACTATTATAGAAGACCTGAACAGACTTGTACCATCATAAGACTAGAATAGACTGGTACCATCATAAGACTATTATAGAAGACTAGAACAGACTGGTACCATCATAAGGCTGTTATAGAAGACTAGAACAGACTGGTACCATAATAAGACTATTATAGAAGACTAGAACAGACTGGTACCATCATAAGACTATTATAGAAGACTAGAAGAGACTGGTACCACCATAAGACTAGAACAGACTGGTACCATCATAAGACTATTATAGAAGACTAGAACAGACTGGTACCATCATAAGACTATTATAGAAGACTAGAACAGACTGGTACCATCATAAGACTATTATAGAAGACTAGAACAGACTGGTACAATCATAAGGCTATTATAGAAGACTAGAACAGACTGGTACCATCATAAGACTATTATAGAAGACTAGAACAGACTGGTACCATCATAAGGCTATTAAAGAAGACTAGAACAGAATGATACCATCATAAGACTAGAACAGACTGGTACCATCTGAAGACTATTATAGAAGACTAGAACAGACTGGTACCATCAAAAGGCTAGAACAGACTGGTACCATCATAAGACTTTTAAAGAAGGCTAGAACAGACTGGTACCATCATAAGACTTTTATAGAAGACTAGAACAGACTGGCACCATCATAAGGCTAGAACAGACTGGTACCATCATAAGACTATTATAGAAGACTAGAACAGACTGGTACTATCATAAGACTAGAATAGACTGGTACCATCATAAGACTATTATAGAAGACTAGAAAAGACTGGTACCATCGTAAGGCTGTTATAGAAGACTAGAACAGACTGGTACCATCATAAAACTATTATAGAAGACTAGAACATACTGGTACCATCATAAGACTATTATAGAAGACTAGAACAGACTGGTACCATCATAAGACTATTATAGAAGACTAGAACAGACTGGTACCATCATAAGGCTATTATAGAAGACTAGAACAGACTGGTACCATCATAAGACTATTATAGAAGACTAGAACAGACTGGTACCATCATAAGGCTATTAAAGAAGACTAGAACAGAATGATACCATCATAAGACTAGAACAGACTTTTACCATCATAAGACTATTATAGAAGACTAGAACAGACTTGTAACATCATAAGGCTAGAACAGACTGGTACCATCATAAGACTATTAAAGAAGGCTAGAACAGACTGGTACCATCATAAGACTTTTATAGAAGACTAGAACAGACTGGTACCATCATAAGGCTAGAACAGACTGGTACCATCATAAAACTATTATAGAAGACTAGAACATACTGGTACCATCATAAGACTATTATAGAAGACTAGAACAGACTGGTACCATCGTAAGGCTGTTATAGAAGACTAGAACAGACTGGTACCATCATAAAACTATTATAGAAGACTAGAACAGACTGGTACCATCATAAGGCTATTAAAGAAGACTAGAACAGAATGATACCATCATAAGACTAGAACAGACTGGTACCATCTGAAGACTATTATAGAAGACTAGAACAGACTGGTACCATCATAAGACTTTTAAAGAAGGCTAGAACAGACTGGTACCATCATAAGACTTTTATAGAAGACTAGAACAGACTGGCACCATCATAAGGCTAGAACAGACTGGTACCATCATAAGACTATTATAGAAGACTAGAACAGACTGGTACTATCATAAGACTAGAATAGACTGGTACCATCATAAGACTATTATAGAAGACTAGAAAAGACTGGTACCATCGTAAGGCTGTTATAGAAGACTAGAACAGACTGGTACCATCATAAAACTATTATAGAAGACTAGAACATACTGGTACCATCATAAGACTATTATAGAAGACTAGAACAGACTGGTACCATCATAAGACTATTATAGAAGACTAGAACAGACTGGTACCATCATAAGGCTATTATAGAAGACTAGAACAGACTGGTACCATCATAAGACTATTATAGAAGACTAGAACAGACTGGTACCATCATAAGGCTATTAAAGAAGACTAGAACAGAATGATACCATCATAAGACTAGAACAGACTTTTACCATCATAAGACTATTATAGAAGACTATAACAGACTTGTAACATCATAAGGCTAGAACAGACTGGTACCATCATAAGACTATTAAAGAAGGCTAGAACAGACTGGTACCATCATAAGACTTTTATAGAAGACTAGAACAGACTGGTACCATCATAAGGCTAGAACAGACTGGTACCATCATAAAACTATTATAGAAGACTAGAACATACTGGTACCATCATAAGACTATTATAGAAGACTAGAACAGACTGGTACCATCGTAAGGCTGTTATAGAAGACTAGAACAGACTGGTACCATCATAAAACTATTATAGAAGACTAGAACAGACTGGCACCATCATAAGGCTATTATAGAAGACTAGAACAGACTGGTACCATCATAAGACTATTATAGAAGACTAGAACAGACTGGTACCATCGTAAGGCTGTTATAGAAGACTAGAACAGACTGGCACCATCATAAGACTATTATAGAAGACTAGAACAGACTGGTACCATCATAAGACTATTATAGAAGACTAGAACAGACTGGTACCATCATAAGGCTATTATAGAAGACTAGAACAGACTGGTACCATCATAAGACTATTATAGAAGACTAGAACAGACTGGTACCATCATAAGGCTAGAACAGACTGGTACCATCATAAGGCTATTGTAGAAGACTAGAACAGACTGGTACCATCATAAGTCTATTATAGAAGACCAGAACAGACTGGTACCATCATAAGACTATTATAGAAGACTTGAACAGACTGGTACCAACATAAGGCTATTATAGAAGATTAGAACAGAATGGTACCATCATAAGGATATTACAGAAGACTAAAACAGACTGGTACCATCCTAAGGCTATTATAGAAGACTAGAACAGACTGGTACCATTATAAGGCTATTATAGAAGACTAGAACAGACTGGTAACATCATAAGACTATTATAGAAGACTAGAACAGACTGGTACCATCATAAGGCTATTATAGAAGACTAGAACAGACTGGTAACATCATAAGGTTATTATAGAAGACTAGAACAGACTGCTACCATCATAAGACTAGAACAGACTGGTACCATCACAAGGCTAGAACTGACTGCTACCATCATAAGACTATTATAGAAGACTAGAACAGACTGGTACCATCATAAGACTTGAACAGACTGGTACCATCATAAGACTATTATAGAAGACTAGAACAGACTGGTACCATCATAAGACTATTATAGAAGACTAGAACAGACTGGTACCATCATAAGGCTAGAACAGACTACCATCATAAGACTATTATAGAAGACTAGAACAGACTTGTACCATCATAAGACTAGAATAGACTGGTACCATCATAAGACTATTATAGAAGACTAGAACAGACTGGTACCATCATAAGGCTGTTATAGAAGACTAGAACAGACTGGTACCATCATAAGACTATTATAGAAGACTAGAACAGACTGGTACCATCATAAGGCTATTAAAGAAGACTAGAACAGAATGATACCATCATAAGACTAGAACAGACTTTTACCATCATAAGACTATTATAGAAGACTAGAACAGACTTGTAACATCATAAGGCTAGAACAGACTGGTACCATCATAAGACTATTAAAGAAGGCTAGAACAGACCGGTACCATCATAAGACTTTTATAGAAGACTAGAACAGACTGGTACCATCATAAGGCTAGAACAGACTGGTACCATCATAAGACTATTATAGAAGACTAGAACAGACTGGTACCATCGTAAGGCTGTTATAGAAGACTAGAACAGACTGGTACCATCATAAAACTATTATAGAAGACTAGAACAGACTGGCACCATCATAAGACTATTATAGAAGACTAGAACAGACTGGTACCATCATAAGACTATTATAGAAGACTAGAACAGACTGGTACCATCATAAGGCTATTATAGAAGACTAGAACAGACTGGTACCATCATAAGACTATTATAGAAGACTAGAACAGACTGGTACCATCATAAGGCTAGAACAGACTGGTACCATCATAAGACTATTAAAGAAGGCTAGAACAGACTGGTACCATCATAAGACTATTATAGAAGACTAGAACAGACTGGTACCATCATAAGGCTATTGTAGAAGACTAGAACAGACTGGTACCATCATACGACTATTATAGAAGACCAGAACAGACTGGTACCATCATAAGGCTATTATAGAAGACTAGAACAGACTGGTACCATCATAAGGCGAGAACAGACTGGTACCATAATGCTATTTTAGAAGACTAGAACAGACTGGTACCATCATAAGACTATTATAGAAGACTAGAACAGACTGGTACCATCATAAGTCTATTATAGAAGGCAAGAACAGACTGGTACCATCATAAGGCTATTATAGAAGACTAGAACAGACTGGTACCATCATAAGGATATTATAGAAGACTAGAACAGACTGGTACCATCATAAGACTATTATAGAAGACTTGAACAGACTGGTACCAACATAAGCCTATTATAGAAGATTAGAACAGAATGGTACCATCATAAGGATATTACAGAAGACTAGAACAGACTGGTACCATCATAAGACTATTATAGAAGACTTGAACAGACTGGTACCAACATAAGGCTATTATAGAAGACTAGAACAGACTGGTACCATCATAAGACTAGAACAGACTGGTACCATCATAAGACTATTATAGAAGACTAGAACAGACTGGTACCATCCTAAGGCTATTATAGAAGACTAGAACAGACTGGTACCATTAAAGGCTATTATAGAAGACTAGAACAGACTGGTACCATCATAAGGCTAGAACAGAGTGGTACCATAATAAAACTATTAAAGAAGTCTAGAACAGACTGGTACCATCATAAGACTATTATAGAAGACTAGAACAGACTGGTACCATCATAAGGCTATTATAGAAGACTAGAACAGACTGGTACCATTATAAGGCTATTATAGAAGACTAGAACAGACTGGTAACATCATAAGACTATTATAGAAGACTAGAACAGACTGGTACCATCACAAGGCTAGAACTGACTGCTACCATCATAAGACTATTATAGAAGACTAGAACAGACTGGTACCATCATAAGACTTGAACAGACTGGTACCATCATAAGACTATTATAGAAGACTAGAACAGACTGGTACCATCATAAGACTATTATAGAAGACTAGAACAGACTGGTACCATCATAAGGCTAGAACAGACTACCATCATAAGACTATTATAGAAGACTAGAACAGACTTGTACCATCATAAGACTAGAATAGACTGGTACCATCATAAGACTATTATAGAAGACTAGAACAGACTGGTACCATCATAAGGCTGTTATAGAAGACTAGAACAGACTGGTACCATCATAAGACTATTATAGAAGACTAGAACAGACTGGTGCATCATAAGGCTATTAAAGAAGACTAGAACAGAATGATACCATCATAAGACTAGAACAGACTTTTACCATCATAAGACTATTATAGAAGACTAGAACAGACTTGTAACATCATAAGGCTAGAACAGACTGGTACCATCATAAGACTATTAAAGAAGGCTAGAACAGACTGGTACCATCATAAGACTTTTATAGAAGACTAGAACAGACTGGTACCATCATAAGGCTAGAACAGACTGGTACCATCATAAGACTATTATAGAAGACTAGAAAAGACTGGTACCATCGTAAGGCTGTTATAGAAGACTAGAACAGACTGGTACCATCATAAAACTATTATAGAAGACTAGAACAGACTGGCACCATCATAAGACTATTATAGAAGACTAGAACAGACTGGTACCATCATAAGACTATTATAGAAGACTAGAACAGACTGGTACCATCATAAGGCTATTATAGAAGACTAGAACAGACTGGTACCATCATAAGACTATTATAGAAGACTAGAACAGACTGGTACCATCATAAGGCTAGAACAGACTGGTACCATCATAAGACTATTAAAGAAGGCTAGAACAGACTGGTACCATCATAAGACTATTATAGAAGACTAGAACAGACTGGTACCATCATAAGGCTATTGTAGAAGACTAGAACAGACTGGTACCATCATAAGACTATTATAGAAGACCAGAATAGACTGGTACCATCATAAGGCTATTATAGAAGACTAGAACAGACTGGTACCATCATAAGGCGAGAACAGACTGGTACCATAATGCTATTTTAGAAGACTAGAACAGACTGGTACCATCATAAGGATATTATAGAAGACTAGAACAGACTGGTACCATCATAAGACTATTATAGAAGACTTGAACAGACTGGTACCAACATAAGGCTATTATAGAAGATTAGAACAGAATGGTACCATCATAAGGATATTACAGAAGACTAGAACAGACTGGTACCATCATAAGACCATTATAGAAGACTTGAACAGACTGGTACCAACATAAGGCTATTATAGAAGACTAGAACAGACTGGTACCATCATAAGACTAGAACAGACTGGTACCATCATAAGACTATTATAGAAGACTAGAACAGACTGGTACCATCCTAAGGCTATTATAGAAGACTAGAACAGACTGGTACCATTAAAGGCTATTATAGAAGACTAGAACAGACTGGTACCATCATAAGGCTAGAACAGAGTGGTACCATAATAAAACTATTAAAGAAGTCTAGAACAGACTGGTACCATCATAAGACTATTATAGAAGACTAGAACAGACTGGTACCATCATAAGGCTATTATAGAAGACTAGAACATACTGGTACCATTATAAGGCTATTATAGAAGACTAGAACAGACTGGTAACATCATAAGACTATTATAGAAGACTAGAACAGACTGGTACCATCATAAGGCTATTATAGAAGACTAGAACAGACTGGTAACATCATAAGGCTATTATAGAAGACTAGAACAGACTGCTACCATCATAAGACTAGAACAGACTGGTACCATCACAAGGCTAGAACTGACTGCTACCATCATAAGACTATTATAGAAGACTAGAACAGACTGGTACCATCATAAGACTTGAACAGACTGGTACCATCATAAGACTATTATAGAAGACTAGAACAGACTGGTACCATCATAAGACTATTATAGAAGACTAGAACAGACTGGTACCATCATAAGGCTAGAACAGACTACCATCATAAGACTATTATAGAAGACTAGAACAGACTTGTACCATCATAAGACTAGAATAGACTGGTACCATCATAAGACTATTATAGAAGACTAGAACAGACTGGTACCATCATAAGGCTGTTATAGAAGACTAGAACAGACTGGTACCATAATAAGACTATTATAGAAGACTAGAACAGACTGGTACCATCATAAGACTATTATAGAAGACTAGAAGAGACTGGTACCACCATAAGACTAGAACAGACTGGTACCATCATAAGGCTATTATAGAAGACTAGAACAGAATGGTACCATCATAAGGCTATTATAGAAGACTAGAACAGACTGGTACCATCATAAGGCTATGATAGAAGACTAGAACAGACTGGTACCATCATAAGAATATTATAGAAGACTAGAACAGACTGGTACCAATCATCAGACTGGTACCATCATAAGACTAGTACCATCATAAGACTAGAACAGACTGGTACCATCATAAGGCTATTATAGAAGTCTAGAACAGACTGGTACCATCATAATACTATTATAGAAGACTCGAACAGACAAGTACCATCATAAGGCTAAAACAGACTGGTAACATCATAAGGCTAGTATAGATGACTAGAACAGACTGGTACCATCATAAGGCTATTATAGAAGACTAGAACAGACTGGTACCACCATAAGACTAGAACAGACTGGTACCATCATAAGACTAGAACAGACTGGTACCATCATAAGGCTATTATAGAAGACTAGAATAGACTGGTACCCTCATAAGGCTACTATAGAAGACTAGAACAAACTGGTACAATCATAAGGCTATTATAGAAGACTAGAACAGACTGGTACCATCATAAGACTAGAACAGACTGGTATCATCATAAGACTATTATAGAAAACTAGAACAGACTGGTACATCTTAAAGCTATTATAGAAGACTAGAACAGGCTGGTACCATCATAAGACTAGAACAGACTGGTACCATCATAAGGCTATTAAAGAAGACTAGAACAGAATGATACCATCATAAGACTAGAACAGACTTTTACCATCATAAGACTATTATAGAAGACTAGAACAGACTTGTAACATCATAAGGCTAGAACAGACTGGTACCATCATAAGACTATTAAAGAAGGCTAGAACAGACTGGTACCATCATAAGACTTTTATAGAAGACTAGAACAGACTGGTACCATCATAAGGCTAGAACAGACTGGTACCATCATAAAACTATTATAGAAGACTAGAACATACTGGTACCATCATAAGACTATTATAGAAGACTAGAACAGACTGGTACCATCGTAAGGCTGTTATAGAAGACTAGAACAGACTGGTACCATCATAAAACTATTATAGAAGACTAGAACAGACTGGTACCATCATAAGGCTATTAAAGAAGACTAGAACAGAATGATACCATCATAAGACTAGAACAGACTGGTACCATCTGAAGACTATTATAGAAGACTAGAACAGACTGGTACCATCATAAGACTTTTAAAGAAGGCTAGAACAGACTGGTACCATCATAAGACTTTTATAGAAGACTAGAACAGACTGGCACCATCATAAGGCTAGAACAGACTGGTACCATCATAAGACTATTATAGAAGACTAGAACAGTCTGGTACTATCATAAGACTAGAATAGACTGGTACCATCATAAGACTATTATAGAAGACTAGAAAAGACTGGTACCATCGTAAGGCTGTTATAGAAGACTAGAACATACTGGTACCATCATAAGACTATTATAGAAGACTAGAACAGACTGGTACCATCATAAGACTATTATAGAAGACTAGAACAGACTGGTACCATCATAAGGCTATTATAGAAGACTAGAACAGACTGGTACCATCATAAGACTATTATAGAAGACTAGAACAGACTGGTACCATCATAAGGCTATTAAAGAAGACTAGAACAGAATGATACCATCATAAGACTAGAACAGACTTTTACCATCATAAGACTATTATAGAAGACTATAACAGACTTGTAACATCATAAGGCTAGAACAGACTGGTACCATCATAAGACTATTAAAGAAGGCTAGAACAGACTGGTACCATCATAAGACTTTTATAGAAGACTAGAACAGACTGGTACCATCATAAGGCTAGAACAGACTGGTACCATCATAAAACTATTATAGAAGACTAGAACATACTGGTACCATCATAAGACTATTATAGAAGACTAGAACAGACTGGTACCATCGTAAGGCTGTTATAGAAGACTAGAACAGACTGGTACCATCATAAAACTATTATAGAAGACTAGAACAGACTGGCACCATCATAAGGCTATTATAGAAGACTAGAACAGACTGGTACCATCATAAGACTATTATAGAAGACTAGAACAGACTGGTACCATCGTAAGGCTGTTATAGAAGACTAGAACAGACTGGCACCATCATAAGACTATTATAGAAGACTAGAACAGACTGGTACCATCATAAGACTATTATAGAAGACTAGAACAGACTGGTACCATCATAAGGCTATTATAGAAGACTAGAACAGACTGGTACCATCATAAGACTATTATAGAAGACTAGAACAGACTGGTACCATCATAAGGCTAGAACAGACTGGTACCATCATAAGGCTATTGTAGAAGACTAGAACAGACTGGTACCATCATAAGTCTATTATAGAAGACCAGAACAGACTGGTACCATCATAAGACTATTATAGAAGACTTGAACAGACTGGTACCAACATAAGGCTATTATAGAAGATTAGAACAGAATGGTACCATCATAAGGATATTACAGAAGACTAAAACAGACTGGTACCATCCTAAGGCTATTATAGAAGACTAGAACAGACTGGTACCATTATAAGGCTATTATAGAAGACTAGAACAGACTGGTAACATCATAAGACTATTATAGAAGACTAGAACAGACTGGTACCATCATAAGGCTATTATAGAAGACTAGAACAGACTGGTAACATCATAAGGTTATTATAGAAGACTAGAACAGACTGCTACCATCATAAGACTAGAACAGACTGGTACCATCACAAGGCTAGAACTGACTGCTACCATCATAAGACTATTATAGAAGACTAGAACAGACTGGTACCATCATAAGACTTGAACAGACTGGTACCATCATAAGACTATTATAGAAGACTAGAACAGACTGGTACCATCATAAGACTATTATAGAAGACTAGAACAGACTGGTACCATCATAAGGCTAGAACAGACTACCATCATAAGACTATTATAGAAGACTAGAACAGACTTGTACCATCATAAGACTAGAATAGACTGGTACCATCATAAGACTATTATAGAAGACTAGAACAGACTGGTACCATCATAAGGCTGTTATAGAAGACTAGAACAGACTGGTACCATCATAAGACTATTATAGAAGACTAGAACAGACTGGTACCATCATAAGGCTATTAAAGAAGACTAGAACAGAATGATACCATCATAAGACTAGAACAGACTTTTACCATCATAAGACTATTATAGAAGACTAGAACAGACTTGTAACATCATAAGGCTAGAACAGACTGGTACCATCATAAGACTATTAAAGAAGGCTAGAACAGACCGGTACCATCATAAGACTTTTATAGAAGACTAGAACAGACTGGTACCATCATAAGGCTAGAACAGACTGGTACCATCATAAGACTATTATAGAAGACTAGAACAGACTGGTACCATCGTAAGGCTGTTATAGAAGACTAGAACAGACTGGTACCATCATAAAACTATTATAGAAGACTAGAACAGACTGGCACCATCATAAGACTATTATAGAAGACTAGAACAGACTGGTACCATCATAAGACTATTATAGAAGACTAGAACAGACTGGTACCATCATAAGGCTATTATAGAAGACTAGAACAGACTGGTACCATCATAAGACTATTATAGAAGACTAGAACAGACTGGTACCATCATAAGGCTAGAACAGACTGGTACCATCATAAGACTATTAAAGAAGGCTAGAACAGACTGGTACCATCATAAGACTATTATAGAAGACTAGAACAGACTGGTACCATCATAAGGCTATTGTAGAAGACTAGAACAGACTGGTACCATCATAAGACTATTATAGAAGACCAGAACAGACTGGTACCATCATAAGGCTATTATAGAAGACTAGAACAGACTGGTACCATCATAAGGCGAGAACAGACTGGTACCATAATGCTATTTTAGAAGACTAGAACAGACTGGTACCATCATAAGACTATTATAGAAGACTAGAACAGACTGGTACCATCATAAGTCTATTATAGAAGGCAAGAACAGACTGGTACCATCATAAGGCTATTATAGAAGACTAGAACAGACTGGTACCATC
Organism: Salmo salar; assembly: GCF_965601325.2. NCBI lineage: Eukaryota > Metazoa > Chordata > Actinopteri > Salmoniformes > Salmonidae > Salmo > Salmo salar. Next base: position 59,990,502 of record NC_138301.1, read on the forward strand.
ATAAGGATATTATAGAAGACTAGAACAGACTGGTACCATCATAAGACTATTATAGAAGACTTGAACAGACTGGTACCAACATAAGCCTATTATAGAAGATTAGAACAGAATGGTACCATCATAAGGATATTACAGAAGACTAGAACAGACTGGTACCATCATAAGACTATTATAGAAGACTTGAACAGACTGGTACCAACATAAGGCTATTATAGAAGACTAGAACAGACTGGTACCATCATAAGACTAGAACAGACTGGTACCATCATAAGACTATTATAGAAGACTAGAACAGACTGGTACCATCCTAAGGCTATTATAGAAGACTAGAACAGACTGGTACCATTAAAGGCTATTATAGAAGACTAGAACAGACTGGTACCATCATAAGGCTAGAACAGAGTGGTACCATAATAAAACTATTAAAGAAGTCTAGAACAGACTGGTACCATCATAAGACTATTATAGAAGACTAGAACAGACTGGTACCATCATAAGGCTATTATAGAAGACTAGAACAGACTGGTACCATTATAAGGCTATTATAGAAGACTAGAACAGACTGGTAACATCATAAGACTATTATAGAAGACTAGAACAGACTGGTACCATCACAAGGCTAGAACTGACTGCTACCATCATAAGACTATTATAGAAGACTAGAACAGACTGGTACCATCATAAGACTTGAACAGACTGGTACCATCATAAGACTATTATAGAAGACTAGAACAGACTGGTACCATCATAAGACTATTATAGAAGACTAGAACAGACTGGTACCATCATAAGGCTAGAACAGACTACCATCATAAGACTATTATAGAAGACTAGAACAGACTTGTACCATCATAAGACTAGAATAGACTGGTACCATCATAAGACTATTATAGAAGACTAGAACAGACTGGTACCATCATAAGGCTGTTATAGAAGACTAGAACAGACTGGTACCATCATAAGACTATTATAGAAGACTAGAACAGACTGGTACCATTAAAGGCTATTATAGAAGACTAGAACAGACTGGTACCATCATAAGGCTAGAACAGAGTGGTACCATAATAAAACTATTAAAGAAGTCTAGAACAGACTGGTACCATCATAAGACTATTATAGAAGACTAGAACAGAATGATACCATCATAAGACTAGAACAGACTTTTACCATCATAAGACTATTATAGAAGACTAGAACAGACTTGTAACATCATAAGGCTAGAACAGACTGGTACCATCATAAGACTATTAAAGAAGGCTAGAACAGACTGGTACCATCATAAGACTTTTATAGAAGACTAGAACAGACTGGTACCATCATAAGGCTAGAACAGACTGGTACCATCATAAGACTATTATAGAAGACTAGAAAAGACTGGTACCATCGTAAGGCTGTTATAGAAGACTAGAACAGACTGGTACCATCATAAAACTATTATAGAAGACTAGAACAGACTGGCACCATCATAAGACTATTATAGAAGACTAGAACAGACTGGTACCATCATAAGACTATTATAGAAGACTAGAACAGACTGGTACCATCATAAGGCTATTATAGAAGACTAGAACAGACTGGTACCATCATAAGACTATTATAGAAGACTAGAACAGACTGGTACCATCATAAGGCTAGAACAGACTGGTACCATCATAAGACTATTAAAGAAGGCTAGAACAGACTGGTACCATCATAAGACTATTATAGAAGACTAGAACAGACTGGTACCATCATAAGGCTATTGTAGAAGACTAGAACAGACTGGTACCATCATAAGACTATTATAGAAGACCAGAACAGACTGGTACCATCATAAGGCTATTATAGAAGACTAGAACAGACTGGTACCATCATAAGGCGAGAACAGACTGGTACCATAATGCTATTTTAGAAGACTAGAACAGACTGGTACCATCATAAGGATATTATAGAAGACTAGAACAGACTGGTACCATCATAAGACTATTATAGAAGACTTGAACAGACTGGTACCAACATAAGGCTATTATAGAAGATTAGAACAGAATGGTACCATCATAAGGATATTACAGAAGACTAGAACAGACTGGTACCATCATAAGACCATTATAGAAGACTTGAACAGACTGGTACCAACATAAGGCTATTATAGAAGACTAGAACAGACTGGTACCATCATAAGACTAGAACAGACTGGTACCATCATAAGACTATTATAGAAGACTAGAACAGACTGGTACCATCCTAAGGCTATTATAGAAGACTAGAACAGACTGGTACCATTAAAGGCTATTATAGAAGACTAGAACAGACTGGTACCATCATAAGGCTAGAACAGAGTGGTACCATAATAAAACTATTAAAGAAGTCTAGAACAGACTGGTACCATCATAAGACTATTATAGAAGACTAGAACAGACTGGTACCATCATAAGGCTATTATAGAAGACTAGAACATACTGGTACCATTATAAGGCTATTATAGAAGACTAGAACAGACTGGTAACATCATAAGACTATTATAGAAGACTAGAACAGACTGGTACCATCATAAGGCTATTATAGAAGACTAGAACAGACTGGTAACATCATAAGGCTATTATAGAAGACTAGAACAGACTGCTACCATCATAAGACTAGAACAGACTGGTACCATCACAAGGCTAGAACTGACTGCTACCATCATAAGACTATTATAGAAGACTAGAACAGACTGGTACCATCATAAGACTTGAACAGACTGGTACCATCATAAGACTATTATAGAAGACTAGAACAGACTGGTACCATCATAAGACTATTATAGAAGACTAGAACAGACTGGTACCATCATAAGGCTAGAACAGACTACCATCATAAGACTATTATAGAAGACTAGAACAGACTTGTACCATCATAAGACTAGAATAGACTGGTACCATCATAAGACTATTATAGAAGACTAGAACAGACTGGTACCATCATAAGGCTGTTATAGAAGACTAGAACAGACTGGTACCATAATAAGACTATTATAGAAGACTAGAACAGACTGGTACCATCATAAGACTATTATAGAAGACTAGAAGAGACTGGTACCACCATAAGACTAGAACAGACTGGTACCATCATAAGGCTATTATAGAAGACTAGAACAGAATGGTACCATCATAAGGCTATTATAGAAGACTAGAACAGACTGGTACCATCATAAGGCTATGATAGAAGACTAGAACAGACTGGTACCATCATAAGAATATTATAGAAGACTAGAACAGACTGGTACCAATCATCAGACTGGTACCATCATAAGACTAGTACCATCATAAGACTAGAACAGACTGGTACCATCATAAGGCTATTATAGAAGTCTAGAACAGACTGGTACCATCATAATACTATTATAGAAGACTCGAACAGACAAGTACCATCATAAGGCTAAAACAGACTGGTAACATCATAAGGCTAGTATAGATGACTAGAACAGACTGGTACCATCATAAGGCTATTATAGAAGACTAGAACAGACTGGTACCACCATAAGACTAGAACAGACTGGTACCATCATAAGACTAGAACAGACTGGTACCATCATAAGGCTATTATAGAAGACTAGAATAGACTGGTACCCTCATAAGGCTACTATAGAAGACTAGAACAAACTGGTACAATCATAAGGCTATTATAGAAGACTAGAACAGACTGGTACCATCATAAGACTAGAACAGACTGGTATCATCATAAGACTATTATAGAAAACTAGAACAGACTGGTACATCTTAAAGCTATTATAGAAGACTAGAACAGGCTGGTACCATCATAAGACTAGAACAGACTGGTCCCATCATACGACTATTATAGAAGACAAGAACAGACTGGTACCATCATAATGCTAGTATAGAAGACTAGAACAGACTGGTACCATCATAGTACTATTATAGAAGACTACAACAGACTGGTACCATCATAAGACTAGAATAGACTGGTACCATCATAAGACTATTATAGAAGACTAGAACAGACTGGTACCATCGTAAGGCTGTTAAAGAAGACTAGAACAGACTGGTACCATCATAAAACTATTATAGAAGACTAGAACAGACTGGTACCATCATAAGACTATTATAGAAGACTAGAACAGACTGGTACCATCATAAGACTATTATAGAAGACTAGAACAGACTGGTACCATCATAAGGCTATTATAGAAGACTAGAACAGACTGGTCCCATCATAAGACTATTATAGAAGACAAGAACAGACTGGTACCATCATAAGGCTATTAAAGAAGACTAGAACAGAATGATACCATCATAAGACTAGAACAGACTGGTACCATCTGAAGACTATTATAGAAGACTAGAACAGACTGGTACCATCATAAGGCTAGAACAGACTGGTACCATCATAAGACTTTTAAAGAAGGCTAGAACAGACTGGTACCATCATAAGACTTTTATAGAAGACTAGAACAGACTGGCACCATCATAAGGCTAGAACAGACTGGTACCATCACAAGACTATTATAGAAGACTAGAACAGACTGGTACTATCATAAGACTAGAATAGACTGGTACCATCATAAGACTATTATAGAAGACTAGAAAAGACTGGCACCATCATAAGACTATTATAGAAGACTAGAACAGACTGGTACCATCATAAGACTATTATAGAAGACTAGAACAGACTGGTACCATCATAAAACTATTATAGAAGACTAGAACAGACTGGTACCATCATAAGACTATTATAGAAGACTAGAACAGACTGGTACCATGATAAGACTATTATAGAAGACTAGAACAGACTGGTACCATCATAAGGCTATTATAGAAGACTAGAACAGACTGGTACCATCATAAGACTATTATAGAAGACTAGAACAGACTGGTACCATCATAAGGCTATTAAAGAAGACTAGAACAGAATGATACCATCATAAGACTAGAACAGACTTTTACCATCATAAGACTATTATAGAAGACTAGAACAGACTTGTAACATCATAAGGCTAGAACAGACTGGTACCATCATAAGACTATTAAAGAAGGCTAGAACAGACTGGTACCATCATAAGACTTTTATAGAAGACTAGAACAGACTGGTACCATCATAAGGCTAGAACAGACTGGTACCATCATAAGACTATTATAGACGACTAGAACAGACTGGTACCATCATAAGTCTAGAACTGACTGGTACCATCATAAAACTATTATAGAAGACTAGAACAGACTGGCACCATCATAAGACTATTATAGAAGACTAGAACAGACTGGTACCATCATAAGACTATTATAGAAGACTAGAACAGACTGGTACCATCATAAGGCTATTATAGAAGACTAGAACAGACTGGTACCATCATAAGACTATTATAGAAGACTAGAACAGACTGGTACCATCATAAGGCTAGAACAGACTGGTACCATCATAAGACTATTAAAGAAGGCTAGAACAGACTGGTACCATCATAAGACTATTATAGAAGACTAGAACAGACTGGTACCATCATAAGGCTATTGTAGAAGACTAGAACAGACTGGTGCCATCATAAGACTATTATAGAAGACTAGAACAGACTGGTACCATCATAAGTCTATTATAGAAGACCAGAACAGACTGGTACCATCATAAGGCTATTATAGAAGACTAGAACAGACTGGTACCATCATAATGCGAGAACAGACTGGTACCATAATGCTATTTTAGAAGACTAGAACAGACTGGTACCATCATAAGACTATTATAGAAGACTAGAACAGACTGGTACCATCATAAGTCTATTATAGAAGGCAAGAACAGACTGGTACCATCATAAGGCTATTATAGAAGACTAGAACAGACTGGTACCATCATAAGGATATTATAGAAGACTAGGACAGACTGGTACCATCATAAGACTATTATAGAAGACTAGAACAGACTGGTACCATCATAAGACTATTAAAGAAGGCTAGAACAGACTGGTACCATCATAAGACTAGAACAGACTGGTACCATCACAAGGCTAGAACTGACTGCTACCATCATAAGACTATTATAGAAGACTTGAACAGACTGGTACCATCATAAGACTTGAACAGACTGGTACCATCATAAGACTATTATAGAAGACTAGAACAGACTGGTACCATCATAAGACTATTATAGAAGACTAGAACAGACTGGTACCATCATAAGGCTAGAACAGACTACCATCATAAGACTATTATAGAAGACTAGAACAGACTTGTACCATCATAAGACTAGAATAGACTGGTACCATCATAAGACTATTATAGAAGACTAGAACAGACTGGTACCATCATAAGACTATTATAGAAGACTAGAACAGACTGGTACCATCATAAGGCTAGAACAGACTACCATCATAAGACTATTATAGAAGACTAGAACAGACTTGTACCATCATAAGACTAGAATAGACTGGTACCATCATAAGACTATTATAGAAGACTAGAACAGACTGGTACCATCATAAGGCTGTTATAGAAGACTAGAACAGACTGGTACCATAATAAGACTATTATAGAAGACTAGAACAGACTGGTACCATCATAAGACTATTATAGAAGACTAGAAGAGACTGGTACCACCATAAGACTAGAACAGACTGGTACCATCATAAGGCTATTATAGAAGACTAGAACAGAATGGTACCATCATAAGGCTATTATAGAAGACTAGAACAGACTGGTACCATCATAAGGCTATGATAGAAGACTAGAACAGACTGGTACCATCATAAGAATATTATAGAAGACTAGAACAGACTGGTACCAATCATCAGACTGGTACCATCATAAGACTAGTACCATCATAAGACTAGAACAGACTGGTACCATCATAAGGCTATTATAGAAGTCTAGAACAGACTGGTACCCTCATAAGGCTAATATCGAAGACTAGAACAGACTGGTACCATCATAAGGCTACTATAGAAGACTAGAACAGACTGGTACCATCACAAGACTAGTAGAGACTGGTACCATCATAAGGCTATTATAGAAGACTAGAACAGACTGGTACCATCATAATACTATTATAGAAGACTCGAACAGACAAGTACCATCATAAGGCTAAAACAGACTGGTAACATCATAAGGCTAGTATAGATGACTAGAACAGACTGGTACCATCATAAGGCTATTATAGAAGACTAGAACAGACTGGTACCACCATAAGACTAGAACAGACTGGTACCATCATAAGGCTATTATAGATGACTAGAACAGACTGGTACCATCATAATGCTATTATAGAAGACTAGAACAGACTGGTACCATCATAATAATATTATAGATTACAAGAACAGACTGGTACCAATCATAAGACTAGAACAGACTGGTACCATCATAAGACTAGAACAGACTGGTACCATCATAAGGCTATTATAGAAGACTAGAATAGACTGGTACCCTCATAAGGCTACTATAGAAGACTAGAACAAACTGGTACAATCATAAGGCTATTATAGAAGACTAGAACAGACTGGTACCATCATAAGACTATTATAGAAGACTAGAACAGACTGGTACCATCATAAGGCTATTAAAGAAGACTAGAACAGAATGATACCATCATAAGACTAGAACAGACTTTTACCATCATAAGACTATTATAGAAGACTAGAACAGACTTGTAACATCATAAGGCTAGAACAGACTGGTACCATCATAAGACTATTAAAGAAGGCTAGAACAGACTGGTACCATCATAAGACTTTTATAGAAGACTAGAACAAACTGGTACCATCATAAGGCTAGAACAGACTGGTACCATCATAAGACTATTATAGAAGACTAGAACAGACTGGTACCATCATAAGTCTAGAACTGACTGGTACCATCATAAAACTATTATAGAAGACTAGAACAGACTGGCGCCATCATAAGACTATTATAGAAGACTAGAACAGACTGGTACCATCATAAGACTATTATAGAAGACTAGAACAGACTGGTACCATCATAAGACTATTATAGAAGACTAGAACAGACTGGTACCATCATAAGGCTATTATAGAAGACTAGAACAGACTGGTACCATCATAAGACTATTATAAAAGACTAGAACAGACTGGTACCATCATAAGGCTAGAACAGACTGGTACCATCATAAGACTATTAAAGAAGGCTAGAACAGACTGGTACCATCATAAGACTATTATAGAAGACTAGAACAGACTGGTACCATCATAAGGCTATTGTAGAAGACTAGAACAGACTGGTGCCATCATAAGACTATTATAGAAGACTAGAACAGACTGGTACCATCATAAGTCTATTATAGAAGACCAGAACAGACTGGTACCATCATAAGGCTATTATAGAAGACTAGAACAGACTGGTACCATCATAAGGCGAGAACAGACTGGTACCATAATGCTATTTTAGAAGACTAGAACAGACTGGTACCATCATAAGACTATTATAGAAGACTAGAACAGACTGGTACCATCATAAGTCTATTATAGAAGGCAAGAACAGACTGGTACCATCATAAGGCTATTATAGAAGACTAGAACAGACTGGTACCATCATAAGGATATTATAGAAGACTAGAACAGACTGGTACCATCATAAGACTATTATAGAAGACTTGAACAGACTGGTACCAACATAAGGCTATTATAGAAGACTAGAACAGACTGGTACCATCATAAGACTAGAACAGACTGGTACCATCACAAGGCTAGAACTGACTGCTACCATCATAAGACTATTATAGAAGACTAGAACAGACTGGTACCATCATAAGACTTGAACAGACTGGTACCATCATAAGACTATTATAGAAGAGTAGAACAGACTGGTACCATCATAAGACTATTATAGAAGACTAGAACAGACTGGTACCATCAAAAGGCTAGAACAGACTACCATCATAAGACTATTATAGAAGACTAGAACAGACTTGTACCATCATAAGACTAGAATAGACTGGTACCATCATAAGACTATTATAGAAGACTAGAACAGACTGGTACCATCATAAGACTATTATAGAAGACTAGAACAGACTGGTACCATCATAAGGCTAGAACAGACTACCATCATAAGACTATTATAGAAGACTAGAACAGACTTGTACCATCATAAGACTAGAATAGACTGGTACCATCATAAGACTATTATAGAAGACTAGAACAGACTGGTACCATCATAAGGCTGTTATAGAAGACTAGAACAGACTGGTACCATAATAAGACTATTATAGAAGACTAGAACAGACTGGTACCATCATAAGACTATTATAGAAGACTAGAAGAGACTGGTACCACCATAAGACTAGAACAGACTGGTACCATCATAAGGCTATTATAGAAGACTAGAACAGAATGGTACCATCATAAGGCTATTATAGAAGACTAGAACAGACTGGTACCATCATAAGGCTATGATAGAAGACTAGAACAGACTGGTACCATCATAAGACTAGTACCATCATAAGACTAGAACAGACTGGTACCATCATAAGGCTATTATAGAAGTCTAGAACAGACTGGTACCCTCATAAGGCTACTATCGAAGACTAGAACAGACTGGTACCATCATAAGGCTACTATAGAAGACTAGAACAGACTGGTACCATCACAAGACTAGTAGAGACTGGTACCATCATAAGGCTATTATAGAAGACTAGAACAGACTGGTACCATCATAATACTATTATAGAAGACTCGAACAGACAAGTACCATCATAAGGCTAAAACAGACTGCTAACATCATAAGGCTAGTATAGATGACTAGAACAGACTGGTACCAACATAAGGCTATTATAGAAGACTAGAACAGACTGGTACCACCATAAGACTAGAACAGACTGGTACCATCATAAGGCTATTATAGATGACTAGAACAGACTGGTACCATCATAAGGCTATTATAGAAGACTAGAACAGACTGGTACCATCATAATAATATTATAGATTACAAGAACAGACTGGTACCAATCATAAGACTAGAACAGACTGGTACCATCATAAGACTAGAACAGACTGGTACCATCATATGGCTATTATAGAAGACTAGAATAGACTGGTACCCTCATAAGGCTACTATAGAAGACTAGAACAAACTGGTACAATCATAAGGCTATTATAGAAGACTAGAACAGACTGGTACCATCATAAGACTAGAACAGACTGGTATCATCATAAGACTATTATAGAAAACTAGAACAGACTGGTACATCATAAAGCTATTATAGAAGACTAGGACAGGCTGGTACCATCATAAGACTAGAACAGACTGGTACCATCATACGACTATTATAGAAGACAAGAACAGACTGGTACCATCATAAGACTATTATAGAAGACTACAACAGACTGGTACCATCATAATGCTAGTATAGAAGACTAGAACAGACTGGTACCATCATAATACTATTATAGAAGACTACAACAGACTGGTACCATCATAAGACTAGAATAGACTGGTACCATCATAAGACTATTATAGAAGACTAGAACAGACTGGTACCATCGTAAGGCTGTTATAGAAGACTAGAACAGACTGGTACCATCATAAAACTATTATAGAAGACTAGAACAGACTGGTACCATCATAAGACTATTATAGAAGACTAGAACAGACTGGTACCATCATAAGACTATTATAGAAGACTAGAACAGACTGGTACCATCATAAGGCTATTATAGAAGACTAGAACAGACTGGTACCATCATAAGACTATTATAGAAGACAAGAACAGACTGGTACCATCATAAGGCTATTAAAGAAGACTAGAACAGAATGATACCATCATAAGACTAGAACAGACTGGTACCATCTGAAGACTATTATAGAAGACTAGAACAGACTGGTACCATCATAAGGCTAGAACAGACTGGTACCATCATAAGACTTTTAAAGAAGGCTAGAACAGACTGGTACCATCATAAGACTTTTATAGAAGACTAGAACAGACTGGCACCATCATAAGGCTAGAACAGACTGGTACCATCATAAGACTATTATAGAAGACTAGAACAGACTGGTACTATCGTAAGACTAGAATAGACTGGTACCATCATAAGACTATTATAGAAGACTAGAAACGACTGGTACCATCGTAAGGCTGTTATAGAAGACTAGAACAGACTGGTACCATCATAAAACTATTATAGAAGACTAGAACAGACTGGTACCATCATAAGACTATTATAGAAGACTAGAACAGACTGGTACCATCATAAGACTATTATAGAAGACTAGAACAGACTGGTACCATCATAAGGCTATTATAGAAGACTAGAACAGACTGGTACCATCATAAGACTATTATAGAAGACTAGAACAGACTGGTACCATCATAAGACTATTATAGAAGACTAGAACAGACTGGTACCATCATAAGGCTATTATAGAAGACTAGAACAGACTGGTACCATCATAAGACTATTAAAGAAGGCTAGAACAGACTGGTACCATCATAAGACTTTTATAGAAGACTAGAACAGACTGGTACCATCATAAGGCTAGAACAGACTGGTACCATCATAAGACTATTATAGAAGACTAGAACAGACTGGTACCATCATAAGTCTAGAACTGACTGGTACCATCATAAAACTATTATAGAAGACTAGAACAGACTGGCACCATCATAAGACTATTATAGAAGACTAGAACAGACTGGTACCATCATAAGACTATTATAGAAGACTAGAACAGACTGGTACCATCATAAGGCTATTATAGAAGACTAGAACAGACTGGTACCATCATAAGACTATTATAGAAGACTAGAACAGACTGGTACCATCATAAGGCTAGAACAGACTGGTACCATCATAAGACTAGAACAGACTGGTACCATCATATGGCTATTATAGAAGACTAGAATAGACTGGTACCCTCATAAGGCTATTATAGAAGACTAGAACAAACTGGTACAATCATAAGGCTATTATAGAAGACTAGAACAGACTGGTACCATCATAAGACTAGAACAGACTGGTATCATCATAAGACTATTATAGAAAACTAGAACAGACTGGTACATCATAAAGCTATTATAGAAGACTAGGACAGGCTGGTACCATCATAAGACTAGAACAGACTGGTACCATCATACGACTATTATAGAAGACAAGAACAGACTGGTACCATCATAAGACTATTATAGAAGACTACAACAGACTGGTACCATCATAATGCTAGTATAGAAGACTAGAACAGACTGGTACCATCATAATACTATTATAGAAGACTACAACAGACTGGTACCATCATAAGACTAGAATAGACTGGTACCATCATAAGACTATTATAGAAGACTAGAACAGACTGGTACCATCGTAAGGCTGTTATAGAAGACTAGAACAGACTGGTACCATCATAAAACTATTATAGAAGACTAGAACAGACTGGTACCATCATAAGACTATTATAGAAGACTAGAACAGACTGGTACCATCATAAGACTATTATAGAAGACTAGAACAGACTGGTACCATCATAAGGCTATTATAGAAGACTAGAACAGACTGGTACCATCATAAGGCTAGAACAGACTGGTACCATCATAAGACTTTTAAAGAAGGCTAGAACAGACTGGTACCATCATAAGACTTTTATAGAAGACTAGAACAGACTGGCACCATCATAAGGCTAGAACAGACTGGTACCATCATAAGACTATTATAGAAGACTAGAACAGACTGGTACTATCGTAAGACTAGAATAGACTGGTACCATCATAAGACTATTATAGAAGACTAGAAAAGACTGGTACCATCGTAAGGCTGTTATAGAAGACTAGAACAGACTGGTACCATCATAAAACTATTATAGAAGACTAGAACAGACTGGTACCATCATAAGACTATTATAGAAGACTAGAACAGACTGGTACCATCATAAGACTATTATAGAAGACTAGAACAGACTGGTACCATCATAAGGCTATTATAGAAGACTAGAACAGACTGGTACCATCATAAGACTATTATAGAAGACTAGAACAGACTGGTACCATCATAAGACTATTATAGAAGACTAGAACAGACTGGTACCATCATAAGGCTATTATAGAAGACTAGAACAGACTGGTACCATCATAAGACTATTAAAGAAGGCTAGAACAGACTGGTACCATCATAAGACTTTTATAGAAGACTAGAACAGACTGGTACCATCATAAGGCTAGAACAGACTGGTACCATCATAAGACTATTATAGAAGACTAGAACAGACTGGTACCATCATAAGTCTAGAACTGACTGGTACCATCATAAAACTATTATAGAAGACTAGAACAGACTGGCACCATCATAAGACTATTATAGAAGACTAGAACAGACTGGTACCATCATAAGACTATTATAGAAGACTAGAACAGACTGGTACCATCATAAGGCTATTATAGAAGACTAGAACAGACTGGTACCATCATAAGACTATTATAGAAGACTAGAACAGACTGGTACCATCATAAGGCTAGAACAGACTGGTACCATCATAAGACTATTAAAGAAGGCTAGAACAGACTGGTACCATCATAAGACTATTATAGAAGACTAGAACAGACTGGTACCATCATAAGGCTATTGTAGAAGACTAGAACAGACTGGTGCCATCATAAGACTATTATGGAAGACTAGAACAGACTGGTACCATCATAAGTCTGTTATAGAAGACCAAAACAGACTGGTACCATCATAAGGCTATTATAGAAGACTAGAACAGACTGGTACCATCATAAGGTGAGAACAGACTGGTACCATAATGCTATTTTAGAAGACTAGAACAGACTGGTACCATCATAAGACTATTATAGAAGACTAGAACAGACTGGTACCATCATAAGTCTATTATAGAAGGCAAGAACAGACTGGTACCATCATAAGGCTATTATAGAAGACTAGAACATACTGGTACCATCATAAGGATATTATAGAAGACTAGAACAGACTGGTACCATCATAAGACTATTATAGAAGACTTGAACAGACTGGTACCAACATAAGACTATTATAGAAGACTAGAACAGACTGGTACCATCATAAGACTATTATAGAAGACTAGAACAGACTGGTACCATCATAAGGCTAGAACAGACTACCATCATAAGACTTTTATAGAAGACTAGAACAGACTGGTACCATCATAAGACTTGAACAGACTGGTACCATCATAAGACTATTATAGAAGACTAGAACAGACTGGTACCATCATAAGACTATTATAGAAGACTAGAACAGACTGGTACCATCATAAGGCTAGAACAGACTACCATCATAAGACTTTTATAGAAGACTAGAACAGACTGGCACCATCATAAGGCTAGAACAGACTGGTACCATCATAAGACTATTATAGAAGACTAGAACAGACTGGTACTATCATAAGACTAGAATAGACTGGTACCATCATAAGACTATTATAGAAGACTAGAAAAGACTGGTACCATCGTAAGGCTGTTATAGAAGACTAGAACAGACTGGTACCATCATAAAACTATTATAGAAGACTAGAACAGACTGGTACCATCATAAGACTATTATAGAAGACTAGAACAGACTGGTACCATCATAAGACTATTATAGAAGACTAGAACAGACTGGTACCATCATAAGGCTATTATAGAAGACTAGAACAGACTGGTACCATCATAAGACTATTATAGAAGACTAGAACAGACTGGTACCATCATAAGACTATTATAGAAGACTAGAACAGACTGGTACCATCATAAGGCTATTATAGAAGACTAGAACAGACTGGTACCATCATAAGACTATTAAAGAAGGCTAGAACAGACTGGTACCATCATAAGACTTTTATAGAAGACTAGAACAGACTGGTACCATCATAAGGCTAGAACAGACTGGTACCATCATAAGACTATTATAGAAGACTAGAACAGACTGGTACCATCATAAGTCTAGAACTGACTGGTACCATCATAAAACTATTATAGAAGACTAGAACAGACTGGCACCATCATAAGACTATTATAGAAGACTAGAACAGACTGGTACCATCATAAGACTATTATAGAAGACTAGAACAGACTGGTACCATCATAAGGCTATTATAGAAGACTAGAACAGACTGGTACCATCATAAGACTATTATAGAAGACTAGAACAGACTGGTACCATCATAAGGCTAGAACAGACTGGTACCATCATAAGACTATTAAAGAAGGCTAGAACAGACTGGTACCATCATAAGACTATTATAGAAGACTAGAACAGACTGGTACCATCATAAGGCTATTGTAGAAGACTAGAACAGACTGGTGCCATCATAAGACTATTATGGAAGACTAGAACAGACTGGTACCATCATAAGTCTGTTATAGAAGACCAAAACAGACTGGTACCATCATAAGGCTATTATAGAAGACTAGAACAGACTGGTACCATCATAAGGTGAGAACAGACTGGTACCATAATGCTATTTTAGAAGACTAGAACAGACTGGTACCATCATAAGACTATTATAGAAGACTAGAACAGACTGGTACTATCATAAGTCTATTATAGAAGGCAAGAACAGACTGGTACCATCATAAGGCTATTATAGAAGACTAGAACAGACTGGTACCATCATAAGGATATTATAGAAGACTAGAACAGACTGGTACCATCATAAGACTATTATAGAAGACTTGAACAGACTGGTACCAACATAAGGCTATTATAGAAGATTAGAACAGAATGGTACCATCATAAGGATATTACAGAAGACTAGAACAGACTGGTACAATCATAAGACTATTATAGAAGACTTGAACAGACTGGTACCAACATAAGGCTATTATAGAAGACTAGAACAGACTGGTACCATCATAAGACTAGAACAGACTGGTACCATCACAAGGCTAGAACTGACTGCTACCATCATAAGACTATTATAGAAGACTAGAACAGACTGGTACCATCATAAGACTTGAACAGACTGGTACCATCATAAGACTATTATAGAAGACTAGAACAGACTGGTACCATCATAAGACTATTAAAGAAGGCTAGAACAGACTGGTACCATCATAAGACTTTTATAGAAGACTAGAACAGACTGGTACCATCATAAGGCTAGAACAGACTGGTACCATCATAAGACTATTATAGAAGACTAGAACAGACTGGTACCATCATAAGTCTAGAACTGACTGGTACCATCATAAAACTATTATAGAAGACTAGAACAGACTGGCACCATCATAAGACTATTATAGAAGACTAGAACAGACTGGTACCATCATAAGACTATTATAGAAGACTAGAACAGACTGGTACCATCATAAGGCTATTATAGAAGACTAGAACAGACTGGTACCATCATAAGACTATTATAGAAGACTAGAACAGACTGGTACCATCATAAGGCTAGAACAGACTGGTACCATCATAAGACTATTAAAGAAGGCTAGAACAGACTGGTACCATCATAAGACTATTATAGAAGACTAGAACAGACTGGTACCATCATAAGGCTATTGTAGAAGACTAGAACAGACTGGTGCCATCATAAGACTATTATGGAAGACTAGAACAGACTGGTACCATCATAAGTCTGTTATAGAAGACCAAAACAGACTGGTACCATCATAAGGCTATTATAGAAGACTAGAACAGACTGGTACCATCATAAGGTGAGAACAGACTGGTACCATAATGCTATTTTAGAAGACTAGAACAGACTGGTACCATCATAAGACTATTATAGAAGACTAGAACAGACTGGTACCATCATAAGACTTTTATAGAAGACTAGAACAGACTGGCACCATCATAAGGCTAGAACAGACTGGTACCATCATAAGACTATTATAGAAGACTAGAACAGACTGGTACTATCGTAAGACTAGAATAGACTGGTACCATCATAAGACTATTATAGAAGACTAGAAACGACTGGTACCATCGTAAGGCTGTTATAGAAGACTAGAACAGACTGGTACCATCATAAAACTATTATAGAAGACTAGAACAGACTGGTACCATCATAAGACTATTATAGAAGACTAGAACAGACTGGTACCATCATAAGACTATTATAGAAGACTAGAACAGACTGGTACCATCATAAGGCTATTATAGAAGACTAGAACAGACTGGTACCATCATAAGACTATTATAGAAGACTAGAACAGACTGGTACCATCATAAGACTATTATAGAAGACTAGAACAGACTGGTACCATCATAAGGCTATTATAGAAGGCTAGAACAGACTGGTACCATCATAAGACTTTTATAGAAGACTAGAACAGACTGGTACCATCATAAGGCTAGAACAGACTGGTACCATCATAAGACTATTATAGAAGACTAGAACAGACTGGTACCATCATAAGTCTAGAACTGACTGGTACCATCATAAAACTATTATAGAAGACTAGAACAGACTGGCACCATCATAAGACTATTATAGAAGACTAGAACAGACTGGTACCATCATAAGACTATTATAGAAGACTAGAACAGACTGGTACCATCATAAGGCTATTATAGAAGACTAGAACAGACTGGTACCATCATAAGACTATTATAGAAGACTAGAACAGACTGGTACCATCATAAGGCTAGAACAGACTGGTACCATCATAAGACTAGAACAGACTGGTACCATCATATGGCTATTATAGAAGACTAGAATAGACTGGTACCCTCATAAGGCTACTATAGAAGACTAGAACAAACTGGTACAATCATAAGGCTATTATAGAAGACTAGAACAGACTGGTACCATCATAAGACTAGAACAGACTGGTATCATCATAAGACTATTATAGAAAACTAGAACAGACTGGTACATCATAAAGCTATTATAGAAGACTAGGACAGGCTGGTACCATCATAAGACTAGAACAGACTGGTACCATCATACGACTATTATAGAAGACAAGAACAGACTGGTACCATCATAAGACTATTATAGAAGACTACAACAGACTGGTACCATCATAATGCTAGTATAGAAGACTAGAACAGACTGGTACCATCATAATACTATTATAGAAGACTACAACAGACTGGTACCATCATAAGACTAGAATAGACTGGTACCATCATAAGACTATTATAGAAGACTAGAACAGACTGGTACCATCGTAAGGCTGTTATAGAAGACTAGAACAGACTGGTACCATCATAAAACTATTATAGAAGACTAGAACAGACTGGTACCATCATAAGACTATTATAGAAGACTAGAACAGACTGGTACCATCATAAGACTATTATAGAAGACTAGAACAGACTGGTACCATCATAAGGCTATTATAGAAGACTAGAACAGACTGGTACCATCATAAGGCTAGAACAGACTGGTACCATCATAAGACTTTTAAAGAAGGCTAGAACAGACTGGTACCATCATAAGACTTTTATAGAAGACTAGAACAGACTGGCACCATCATAAGGCTAGAACAGACTGGTACCATCATAAGACTATTATAGAAGACTAGAACAGACTGGTACTATCGTAAGACTAGAATAGACTGGTACCATCATAAGACTATTATAGAAGACTAGAAAAGACTGGTACCATCGTAAGGCTGTTATAGAAGACTAGAACAGACTGGTACCATCATAAAACTATTATAGAAGACTAGAACAGACTGGTACCATCATAAGACTATTATAGAAGACTAGAACAGACTGGTACCATCATAAGACTATTATAGAAGACTAGAACAGACTGGTACCATCATAAGGCTATTATAGAAGACTAGAACAGACTGGTACCATCATAAGACTATTATAGAAGACTAGAACAGACTGGTACCATCATAAGACTATTATAGAAGACTAGAACAGACTGGTACCATCATAAGGCTATTATAGAAGACTAGAACAGACTGGTACCATCATAAGACTATTAAAGAAGGCTAGAACAGACTGGTACCATCATAAGACTTTTATAGAAGACTAGAACAGACTGGTACCATCATAAGGCTAGAACAGACTGGTACCATCATAAGACTATTATAGAAGACTAGAACAGACTGGTACCATCATAAGTCTAGAACTGACTGGTACCATCATAAAACTATTATAGAAGACTAGAACAGACTGGCACCATCATAAGACTATTATAGAAGACTAGAACAGACTGGTACCATCATAAGACTATTATAGAAGACTAGAACAGACTGGTACCATCATAAGGCTATTATAGAAGACTAGAACAGACTGGTACCATCATAAGACTATTATAGAAGACTAGAACAGACTGGTACCATCATAAGGCTATTGTAGAAGACTAGAACAGACTGGTGCCATCATAAGACTATTATGGAAGACTAGAACAGACTGGTACCATCATAAGTCTGTTATAGAAGACCAAAACAGACTGGTACCATCATAAGGCTATTATAGAAGACTAGAACAGACTGGTACCATCATAAGGTGAGAACAGACTGGTACCATAATGCTATTTTAGAAGACTAGAACAGACTGGTACCATCATAAGACTATTATAGAAGACTAGAACAGACTGGTACCATCATAAGTCTATTATAGAAGGCAAGAACAGACTGGTACCATCATAAGGCTATTATAGAAGACTAGAACATACTGGTACCATCATAAGGATATTATAGAAGACTAGAACAGACTGGTACCATCATAAGACTATTATAGAAGACTTGAACAGACTGGTACCAACATAAGGCTATTATAGAAGATTAGAACAGAATGGTACCATCATAAGGATATTACAGAAGACTAGAACAGACTGGTACCATCATAAGACTATTATAGAAGACTTGAACAGACTGGTACCAACATAAGGCTATTATAGAAGACTAGAACAGACTGGTACCATCATAAGACTAGAACAGACTGGTACCATCACAAGGCTAGAACTGACTGCTACCATCATAAGACTATTATAGAAGACTAGAACAGACTGGTACCATCATAAGACTTGAACAGACTGGTACCATCATAAGACTATTATAGAAGACTAGAACAGACTGGTACCATCATAAGACTATTATAGAAGACTAGAACAGACTGGTACCATCATAAGGCTAGAACAGACTACCATCATAAGACTTTTATAGAAGACTAGAACAGACTGGCACCATCATAAGGCTAGAACAGACTGGTACCATCATAAGACTATTATAGAAGACTAGAACAGACTGGTACTATCATAAGACTAGAATAGACTGGTACCATCATAAGACTATTATAGAAGACTAGAAAAGACTGGTACCATCGTAAGGCTGTTATAGAAGACTAGAACAGACTGGTACCATCATAAAACTATTATAGAAGACTAGAACAGACTGGTACCATCATAAGACTATTATAGAAGACTAGAACAGACTGGTACCATCATAAGACTATTATAGAAGACTAGAACAGACTGGTACCATCATAAGGCTATTATAGAAGACTAGAACAGACTGGTACCATCATAAGACTATTATAGAAGACTAGAACAGACTGGTACCATCATAAGACTATTATAGAAGACTAGAACAGACTGGTACCATCATAAGGCTATTATAGAAGACTAGAACAGACTGGTACCATCATAAGACTTTTATAGAAGACTAGAACAGACTGGTACCATCATAAGGCTAGAACAGACTGGTACCATCATAAGACTATTATAGAAGACTAGAACAGACTGGTACCATCATAAGTCTAGAACTGACTGGTACCATCATAAAACTATTATAGAAGACTAGAACAGACTGGCACCATCATAAGACTATTATAGAAGACTAGAACAGACTGGTACCATCATAAGACTATTATAGAAGACTAGAACAGACTGGTACCATCATAAGGCTATTATAGAAGACTAGAACAGACTGGTACCATCATAAGACTATTATAGAAGACTAGAACAGACTGGTACCATCATAAGGCTAGAACAGACTGGTACCATCATAAGACTATTAAAGAAGGCTAGAACAGACTGGTACCATCATAAGACTATTATAGAAGACTAGAACAGACTGGTACCATCATAAGGCTATTGTAGAAGACTAGAACAGACTGGTGCCATCATAAGACTATTATGGAAGACTAGAACAGACTGGTACCATCATAAGTCTGTTATAGAAGACCAAAACAGACTGGTACCATCATAAGGCTATTATAGAAGACTAGAACAGACTGGTACCATCATAAGGTGAGAACAGACTGGTACCATAATGCTATTTTAGAAGACTAGAACAGACTGGTACCATCATAAGACTATTATAGAAGACTAGAACAGACTGGTACTATCATAAGTCTATTATAGAAGGCAAGAACAGACTGGTACCATCATAAGGCTATTATAGAAGACTAGAACAGACTGGTACCATCATAAGGATATTATAGAAGACTAGAACAGACTGGTACCATCATAAGACTATTATAGAAGACTTGAACAGACTGGTACCAACATAAGGCTATTATAGAAGATTAGAACAGAATGGTACCATCATAAGGATATTACAGAAGACTAGAACAGACTGGTACAATCATAAGACTATTATAGAAGACTTGAACAGACTGGTACCAACATAAGGCTATTATAGAAGACTAGAACAGACTGGTACCATCATAAGACTAGAACAGACTGGTACCATCACAAGGCTAGAACTGACTGCTACCATCATAAGACTATTATAGAAGACTAGAACAGACTGGTACCATCATAAGACTTGAACAGACTGGTACCATCATAAGACTATTATAGAAGACTAGAACAGACTGGTACCATCATAAGACTATTAAAGAAGGCTAGAACAGACTGGTACCATCATAAGACTTTTATAGAAGACTAGAACAGACTGGTACCATCATAAGGCTAGAACAGACTGGTACCATCATAAGACTATTATAGAAGACTAGAACAGACTGGTACCATCATAAGTCTAGAACTGACTGGTACCATCATAAAACTATTATAGAAGACTAGAACAGACTGGCACCATCATAAGACTATTATAGAAGACTAGACCAGACTGGTACCATCATAAGACTATTATAGAAGACTAGAACAGACTGGTACCATCATAAGGCTATTATAGAAGACTAGAACAGACTGGTACCATCATAAGACTATTATAGAAGACTAGAACAGACTGGTACCATCATAAGGCTAGAACAGACTGGTACCATCATAAGACTATTAAAGAAGGCTAGAACAGACTGGTACCATCATAAGACTATTATAGAAGACTAGAACAGACTGGTACCATCATAAGGCTATTGTAGAAGACTAGAACAGACTGGTGCCATCATAAGACTATTATGGAAGACTAGAACAGACTGGTACCATCATAAGTCTGTTATAGAAGACCAAAACAGACTGGTACCATCATAAGGCTATTATAGAAGACTAGAACAGACTGGTACCATCATAAGGTGAGAACAGACTGGTACCATAATGCTATTTTAGAAGACTAGAACAGACTGGTACCATCATAAGACTATTATAGAAGACTAGAACAGACTGGTACCATCATAAGTCTATTATAGAAGGCAAGAACAGACTGGTACCATCATAAGGCTATTATAGAAGACTAGAACAGACTGGTACCATCATAAGGATATTATAGAAGACTAGAACAGACTGGTACCATCATAAGACTATTATAGAAGACTTGAACAGACTGGTACCAACATAAGGCTATTATAGAAGATTAGAACAGAATGGTACCATCATAAGGATATTACAGAAGACTAGAACAGACTGGTACCATCATAAGACTATTATAGAAGACTTGAACAGACTGGTACCAACATAAGGCTATTATAGAAGACTAGAACAGACTGGTACCATCATAAGACTAGAACAGACTGGTACCATCACAAGGCTAGAACTGACTGCTACCATCATAAGACTATTATAGAAGACTAGAACAGACTGGTACCATCATAAGACTATTATAGAAGACTAGAACAGACTGGTACCATCACAAGACTATTATAGAAGACTAGAACAGACTGGTACCATCATAAGGCTAGAACAGACTACCATCATAAGACTATTATAGAAGACTAGAACAGACTTGTACCATCATAAGACTAGAATAGACTGGTACCATCATAAGACTATTATAGAAGACTAGAACAGACTGGTACCATCATAAGACTATTATAGAAGACTAGAACAGACTGGTACCATCATAAGGCTAGAACAGACTACCATCATAAGACTATTATAGAAGACTAGAACAGACTTGTACCATCATAAGACTAGAATAGACTGGTACCATCATAAGACTATTATAGAAGACTAGAACAGACTGGTACCATCATAAGGCTGTTATAGAAGACTAGAACAGACTGGTACCATAATAAGACTATTATAGAAGACTAGAACAGACTGGTACCATCATAAGACTATTATAGAAGACTAGAAGAGACTGGTACCACAATAAGACTAGAACAGACTGGTACCATCATAAGGCTATTATAGAAGACTAGAACAGAATGGTACCATGATAAGGCTATTATAGAAGACTAGAACAGACTGGTACCATCATAAGGCTATGATAGAAGACTAGAACATACTGGTACCATCATAAGAATATTATAGAAGACTAGAACAGACTGGTACCAATCATCAGACTGGTACCATCATAAGACTAGTACTATCATAAGACTAGAACAGACTGGTACCATCATAAGGCTATTATAGAAGTCTAGAACAGACTGGTACCCTCATAAGGCTACTATCGAAGACTAGAACAGACTGGTACCATCATAAGGCTACTATAGAAGACTAGAACAGACTGGTACCATCACAAGACTAGTAGAGACTGGTACCATCATAAGGCTATTATAGAAGACTAGAACAGACTGGTACCATCATAATACTATTATAGAAGACTAGAACAGACTGGTACCATCATAAGACTATTATAGAAGACTAGAACAGACTGGTACCATCATAAGGCTATTATAGAAGACTAGAACAGACTGGTACCATCATAAGACTATTATAGAAGACAAGAACAGACTGGTACCATCATAAGGCTATTAAAGAAGACTAGAACAGAATGATACCATCATAAGACTAGAACAGACTGGTACCATCTGAAGACTATTATAGAAGACTAGAACAGACTGGTACCATCATAAGGCTAGAACAGACTGGTACCATCATAAGACTTTTAAAGAAGGCTAGAACAGACTGGTACCATCATAAGGCTAGAACAGACTGGTACCATCATAAGACTATTATAGAAGACTAGAACAGACTGGTACTATCATAAGACTAGAATAGACTGGTACCATCATAAGACTATTATAGAAGACTAGAAAAGACTGGTACCATCGTAAGGCTGTTATAGAAGACTAGAACAGACTGGTACCATCATAAAACTATTATAGAAGACTAGAACAGACTGGTACCATCACAAGACTATTATAGAAGACTAGAACAGACTGGTACCATCATAAGACTATTATAGAAGACTAGAACAGACTGGTACCATCATAAGGCTATTATAGAAGACTAGAACAGACTGGTACCATCATAAGACTATTATAGAAGACTAGAACAGACTGGTACCATCATAAGGCTATTAAAGAAGACTAGAACAGAATGATACCATCATAAGACTAGAACAGACTTTTACCATCATAAGACTATTATAGAAGACTAGAACAGACTTGTAACATCATAAGGCTAGAACAGACTGGTACCATCATAAGACTATTAAAGAAGGGTAGAACAGACTGGTACCATCATAAGACTTTTATAGAAGACTAGAACAGACTGGTACCTTCATAAGGCTAGAACAGACTGGTACCATCATAAGACTATTATAGAAGACTAGAACAGACTGGTACCATCATAAGTCTAGAACTGACTGGTACCATCATAAAACTATTATAGAAGACTAGAACAGACTGGCACCATCATAAGACTATTATAGAAGACTAGAACAGACTGGTACCATCATAAGACTATTATAGAAGACTAGAACAGACTGGTACCATCATAAGGCTATTATAGAAGACTAGAACAGACTGGTACCATCATAAGACTATTAAAGAAGGCTAGAACAGACTGGTACCATCATAAGACTATTATAGAAGACTAGAACAGACTGGTACCATCATAAGGCTATTGTAGAAGACTAGAAGAGACTGGTGCCATCATAAGACTATTATGGAAGACTAGAACAGACTGGTACCATCATAAGTCTATTATAGAAGACCAGAACAGACTGGTACCATCATAAGGCTATTATAGAAGACTAGAACAGACTGGTACCATCATAAGGTGAGAACAGACTGGTACCATAATGCTATTTTAGAAGACTAGAACAGACTGGTACCATCATAAGACTATTATAGAAGACTAGAACAGACTGGTACCATCATAAGTCTATTATAGAAGGCAAGAACAGACTGGTACCATCATAAGGCTATTATAGAAGACTAGAACAGACTGGTACCATCATAAGGATATTATAGAAGACTAGAACAGACTGGTACCATCATAAGACTATTATAGAAGACTTGAACAGACTGGTACCAACATAAGGCTATTATAGAAGACTAGAACAGACTGGTACCATCATAAGACTAGAACAGACTGGTACCATCACAAGGCTAGAACTGACTGCTACCATCATAAGACTATTATAGAAGACTAGAACAGACTGGTACCATCATAAGACTTGAACAGACTGGTACCATCATAAGACTATTATAGAAGACTAGAACAGACTGGTACCATCATAAGACTATTATAGAAGACTAGAACAGACTGGTACCATCATAAGGCTAGAACAGACTACAATCATAAGACTATTATAGAAGACTAGAACAGACTTGTACCATCATAAGACTAGAATAGACTGGTACCATCATAAGACTATTATAGAAGACTAGAACAGACTGGTACCATCATAAGACTATTATAGAAGACTAGAACAGACTGGTACCATCATAAGGCTAGAACAGACTACCATCATAAGACTATTATAGAAGACTAGAACAGACTTTTACCATCATAAGACTAGAATAGACTGGTACCATCATAAGACTATTATAGAAGACTAGAACAGACTGGTACCATCATAAGGCTGTTATAGAAGACTAGAACAGACTGGTACCATAATAAGACTATTATAGAAGACTAGAACAGACTGGTACCATCATAAGACTATTATAGAAGACTAGAAGAGACTGGTACCACCATAAGACTAGAACAGACTGGTACCATCATAAGGCTATTATAGAAGACTAGAACAGAATGGTACCATCATAAGGCTATTATAGAAGACTAGAACAGACTGGTACCATCATAAGGCTATGATAGAAGACTAGAACATACTGGTACCATCATAAGAATATTATAGAAGACTAGAACAGACTGGTACCAATCATCAGACTGGTACCATCATAAGACTAGTACCATCATAAGACTAGAACAGACTGGTACCCTCATAAGGCTACTATCGAAGACTAGAACAGACTGGTACCATCATAAGGCTACTATAGAAGACTAGAACAGACTGGTACCATCACAAGACTAGTAGAGACTGGTACCATCATAAGGCTATTATAGAAGACTAGAACAGACTGGTACCATCATAATACTATTATAGAAGACTTGAACAGACAAGTACCATCATAAGGCTAAAACAGACTGGTAACATCATAAGGCTAGTATAGATGACTAGAACAGACTGGTACCATCATAAGGCTATTATAGAAGACTAGAACAGACTGGTACCACCATAAGACTAGAACAGACTGGTACCATCATAAGGCTATTATAGATGACTAGAACAGACTGGTACCATCATAAGGCTTTTATAGAAGACTAGAACAGACTGGTACCATCATAATAATATTATAGATTACAAGAACAGACTGGTACCAATCATAAGACTAGAACAGACTGGTACCATCATAAGACTAGAACAGACTGGTACCATCATAAGGCTATTATAGAAGACTAGAATAGACTGGTACCCTCATAAGGCTACTATAGAAGACTAGAACAAACTGGTACAATCATAAGGCTATTATAGAAGACTAGAACAGACTGGTACCATCATAAGACTAGAACAGACTGGTATCATCATAAGTCTATTATAGAAGACTAGAACAGACTGGTACCATCATAAGTCTAGAACTGACTGGTACCATCATAAAACTATTATAGAAGACTAGAACAGACTGGCACCATCATAAGACTATTATAGAAGACTAGAACAGACTGGTACCATCATAAGACTATTATAGAAGACTAGAACAGACTGGTACCATCATAAGGCTATTATAGAAGACTAGAACAGACTGGTACCATCATAAGACTATTATAGAAGACTAGAACAGACTGGTACCATCATAAGGCTGTTATAGAAGACTAGAACAGACTGGTACCATAATAAGACTATTATAGAAGACTAGAACAGACTGGTACCATCATAAGACTATTATAGAAGACTAGAAGAGACTGGTACCACCATAAGACTAGAACAGACTGGTACCATCATAAGGCTATTATAGAAGACTAGAACAGAATGGTACCATCATAAGGCTATTATAGAAGACTAGAACAGAATGGTACCATCATAAGAATATTATAGAAGTCTAGAACAGACTGGTACCCTCATAAGGCTACTATCGAAGACTAGAACAGACTGGTACCATCATAAGGCTACTATAGAAGACTAGAACAGACTGGTACCATCACAAGACTAGTAGAGACTGGTACCATCATAAGGCTATTATAGAAGACTAGAACAGACTGGTACCATCATAATACTATTATAGAAGACTAGAACAGACTGGTACCATCATAAGACTAGAATAGACTGGTACCATCATAAGACTATTATAGAAGACTAGAACAGACTGGTACCATCATAAGACTATTATAGAAGACTAGAACAGACTGGTACCATCATAAGGCTAGAACAGACTACCATCATAAGACTATTATAGAAGACTAGAACAGACTTTTACCATCATAAGACTAGAATAGACTGGTACCATCATAAGACTATTATAGAAGACTAGAACAGACTGGTACCATCATAAGGCTGTTATAGAAGACTAGAACAGACTGGTACCATAATAAGACTATTATAGAAGACTAGAACAGACTGGTACCATCATAAGACTATTATAGAAGACTAGAAGAGACTGGTACCACCATAAGACTAGAACAGACTGGTACCATCATAAGGCTATTATAGAAGACTAGAACAGAATGGTACCATCATAAGGCTATTATAGAAGACTAGAACAGACTGGTACCATCATAAGGCTATGATAGAAGACTAGAACATACTGGTACCATCATAAGAATATTATAGAAGACTAGAACAGACTGGTACCAATCATCAGACTGGTACCATCATAAGACTAGTACCATCATAAGACTAGAACAGACTGGTACCCTCATAAGGCTACTATCGAAGACTAGAACAGACTGGTACCATCATAAGGCTACTATAGAAGACTAGAACAGACTGGTACCATCACAAGACTAGTAGAGACTGGTACCATCATAAGGCTATTATAGAAGACTAGAACAGACTGGTACCATCATAATACTATTATAGAAGACTTGAACAGACAAGTACCATCATAAGGCTAAAACAGACTGGTAACATCATAAGGGTAGTATAGATGACTAGAACAGACTGGTACCATCATAAGGCTATTATAGAAGACTAGAACAGACTGGTACCACCATAAGACTAGAACAGACTGGTACCATCATAAGGCTATTATAGATGACTAGAACAGACTGGTACCATCATAAGGCTTTTATAGAAGACTAGAACAGACTGGTACCATCATAATAATATTATAGATTACAAGAACAGACTGGTACCAATCATAAGACTAGAACAGACTGGTACCATCATAAGACTAGAACAGACTGGTACCATCATAAGGCTATTATAGAAGACTAGAATAGACTGGTACCCTCATAAGGCTACTATAGAAGACTAGAACAAACTGGTACAATCATAAGGCTATTATAGAAGACTAGAACAGACTGGTACCATCATAAGACTAGAACAGACTGGTATCATCATAAGACTATTATAGAAGACTAGAACAGACTGGTACCATCATAAGTCTAGAACTGACTGGTACCATCATAAAACTATTATAGAAGACTAGAACAGACTGGCACCATCATAAGACTATTATAGAAGACTAGAACAGACTGGTACCATCATAAGACTATTATAGAAGACTAGAACAGACTGGTACCATCATAAGGCTCTTATAGAAGACTAGAACAGACTGGTACCATAATAAGACTATTATAGAAGACTAGAACAGACTGGTACCATCATAAGACTATTATAGAAGACTAGAAGAGACTGGTACCACCATAAGACTAGAACAGACTGGTACCATCATAAGGCTATTATAGAAGACTAGAACAGAATGGTACCATCATAAGGCTATTATAGAAGACTAGAACAGACTGGTACCATCATAAGGCTATGATAGAAGACTAGAACATACTGGTACCATCATAAGAATATTATAGAAGACTAGAACAGACTGGTACCAATCATCAGACTGGTACCATCATAAGACTAGTACTATCATAAGACTAGAACAGACAGTTACCATCATAAGGCTATTATAGAAGTCTAGAACAGACTGGTACCCTCATAAGGCTACTATCGAAGACTAGAACAGACTGGTACCATCATAAGGCTACTATAGAAGACTAGAACAGACTGGTACCATCACAAGACTAGTAGAGACTGGTACCATCATAAGGCTATTATAGAAGACTAGAACAGACTGGTACCATCATAATACTATTATAGAAGACTAGAACAGACTGGTACCATCATAAGACTATTATAGAAGACTAGAACAGACTGGTACCATCATAAGGCTATTATAGAAGACTAGAACAGACTGGTACCATCATAAGACTATTATAGAAGACAAGAACAGACTGGTACCATCATAAGGCTATTAAAGAAGACTAGAACAGAATGATACCATCATAAGACTAGAACAGACTGGTACCATCTGAAGACTATTATAGAAGACTAGAACAGACTGGTACCATCATAAGGCTAGAACAGACTGGTACCATCATAAGACTTTTAAAGAAGGCTAGAACAGACTGGTACCATCATAAGACTTTTATAGAAGACTAGAACAGACTGGCACCATCATAAGGCTAGAACAGACTGGTACCATCATAAGACTATTATAGAAGACTAGAACAGACTGGTACTATCATAAGACTAGAATAGACTGGTACCATCATAAGACTATTATAGAAGACTAGAAAAGACTGGTACCATCGTAAGGCTGTTATAGAAGACTAGAACAGACTGGTACCATCATAAAACTATTATAGAAGACTAGAACAGACTGGTACCATCATAAGACTATTATAAAGACTAGAACAGACTGGTACCATCATAAGACTATTATAGAAGACTAGAACAGACTGGTACCATCATAAGGCTATTATAGAAGACTAGAACAGACTGGTACCATCATAAGACTATTATAGAAGACTAGAACAGACTGGTACCATCATAAGGCTATTAAAGAAGACTAGAACAGAATGATACCATCATAAGACTAGAACAGACTTTTACCATCATAAGACTATTATAGAAGACTAGAACAGACTTGTAACATCATAAGGCTAGAACAGACTGGTACCATCATAAGACTATTAAAGAAGGCTAGAACAGACTGGTACCATCATAAGACTTTTATAGAAGACTAGAACAGACTGGTACCATCATAAGGCTAGAACAGACTGGTACCATCATAAGACTATTATAGAAGACTAGAACAGACTGGTACCATCATAAGTCTAGAACTGACTGGTACCATCATAAAACTATTATAGAAGACTAGAACAGACTGGCACCATCATAAGACTATTATAGAAGACTAGAACAGACTGGTACCATCATAAGACTATTATAGAAGACTAGAACAGACTGGTACCATCATAAGACTATTAAAGAAGACTAGAACAGACTGGTACCATCATAAGACTATTATAGAAGACTAGAACAGACTGGTACCATCATAAGGCTATTGTAGAAGACTAGAACAGACTGGTACCATCATAAGACTATTAAAGAAGGCTAGAACAGACTGGTACCATCATAAGACTATTATAGAAGACTAGAACAGACTGGTACCATCATAAGGCTATTGTAGAAGACTAGAACAGACTGGTGCCATCATAAGACTATTAAGGAAGACTAGAACAGACTGGTACCATCATAAGTCTATTATAGAAGACCAGAACAGACTGGTACCATCATAAGGCTATTATAGAAGACTAGAACAGACTGGTACCATCATAAGGTGAGAACAGACTGGTACCATAATGCTATTTTAGAAGACTAGAACAGACTGGTACCATCATAAGACTATTATAGAAGACTAGAACAGACTGGTACCATCATAAGTCTATTATAGAAGGCAAGAACAGACTGGTACCATCATAAGGCTATTATAGAAGACTAGAACAGACTGGTACCATCATAAGGATATTATAGAAGACTAGAACAGACTGGTACCATCATAAGACTATTATAGAAGACTTGAACAGACTGGTACCAACATAAGGCTATTATAGAAGATTAGAACAGAATGGTACCATCATAAGGATATTACAGAAGACTAGAACAGACTGGTACCATCATAAGACTATTATAGAAGACTTGAACAGACTGGTACCAACATAAGGCTATTATAGAAGACTAGAACAGACTGGTACCATCATAAGACTAGAACAGACTGGTACCATCACAAGGCTAGAACTGACTGCTACCATCATAAGACTATTATAGAAGACTAGAACAGACTGGTACCATCATAAGACCTGAACAGACTGGTACCATCATAAGACTATTATAGAAGACTAGAACAGACTGGTACCATCATAAGACTATTATAGAAGACTAGAACAGACTGGTACCATCATAAGGCTAGAACAGACTACCATCATAAGACTATTATAGAAGACTAGAACAGACTTGTACCATCATAAGACTAGAATAGACTGGTACCATCATAAGACTATTATAGAAGACTAGAACAGACTGGTACCATCATAAGACTATTATAGAAGACTAGAACAGACTGGTACCATCATAAGGCTAGAACAGACTACCATCATAAGACTATTATAGAAGACTAGAACAGACTTGTACCATCATAAGACTAGAATAGACTGGTACCATCATAAGACTAGAACAGACTGGTACCATCATAAGGCTATTATAGAAGACTAGAACAGACTGGTACCATCATAATAATATTATAGATTACAAGAACAGACTGGTACCACCATAAGACTAGAACAGACTGGTACCATCATAAGGCTATTATAGAAGACTAGAACAGAATGGTACCATCATAAGGCTATTATAGAAGACTAGAACAGACTGGTACCATCATAAGGCTATGATAGAAGACTAGAACATACTGGTACCATCATAAGAATATTATAGAAGACTAGAACAGACTGGTACCAATCATCAGACTGGTACCATCATAAGACTAGTACCATCATAAGACTAGAACAGACTGGTACCATCATAAGGCTATTATAGAAGTCTAGAACAGACTGGTACCCTCATAAGGCTACTATCGAAGACTAGAACAGACTGGTACCATCATAAGGCTACTATAGAAGACTAGAACAGACTGGTACCATCACAAGACTAGTAGAGACTGGTACCATCATAAGGCTATTATAGAAGACTAGAACAGACTGGTACCATCATAATACTATTATAGAAGACTCGAACAGACAAGTACCATCATAATGCTAAAACAGACTGGTAACATCATAAGGCTAGTATAGATGACTAGAACAGACTGGTACCATCATAAGGCTATTATAGAAGACTAGAACAGACTGGTACCACCATAAGACTAGAACAGACTGGTACCATCATAAGGCTATTATAGATGACTAGAACAGACTGGTACCATCATAAGGCTATTATAGAAGACTAGAACAGACTGGTACCATCATAATAATATTATAGATTACAAGAACAGACTGGTACCAATCATAAGACTAGAACAGACTGGTACCATCATAAGACTAGAACAGACTGGTACCATCATAAGGCTATTATAGAAGACTAGAATAGACTGGTACCCTCATAAGGCTACTATAGAAGACTAGAACAAACTGGTACAATCATAAGGCTATTATAGAAGACTAGAACAGACTGGTACCATCATAAGACTAGAACAGACTGGTATCATCATAAGACTATTATAGAAAACTAGAACAGACTGGTACATCATAAAGCTATTATAGAAGACTAGAACAGGCTGGTACCATCATAAGACTAGAACAGACTGGTACCATCATACGACTATTATAGAAGACAAGAACAGACTGGTACCATCATAATGCTAGTATAGAAGACTAGAACAGACTGGTACCATCATAATACTATTATAGAAGACTACAACAGACTGGTACCATCATAAGACTAGAATAGACTGGTACCATCATAAGACTATTATAGAAGACTAGAACAGACTGGTACCATCGTTAGGCTGTTATAGAAGACTAGAATAGACTGGTACCATCATAAAACTATTATAGAAGACTAGAACAGACTGGTACCATCATAAGACTATTATAGAAGACTAGAACAGACTGGTACCATCATAAGACTATTATAGAAGACTAGAACAGACTGGTACCATCATAAGGCTATTATAGAAGACTAGAACAGACTGGTACCATCATAAGACTATTATAGAAGACAAGAACAGACTGGTACCATCATAAGGCTAGAACAGACTGGTACCATCTGAAGACTATTATAGAAGACTAGAACAGACTGGTACCATCATAAGGCTAGAACAGACTGGTACCATCATAAGACTTTTAAAGAAGGCTAGAACAGACTGGTACCATCATAAGACTTTTATAGAAGACTAGAACAGACTGGCACCATCATAAGGCTAGAACAGACTGGTACCATCATAAGACTATTATAGAAGACTAGAACAGACTGGTACTATCATAAGACTAGAATAGACTGGTACCATCATAAGACTATTATAGAAGACTAGAAAAGACTGGTACCATCGTAAGGCTGTTATAGAAGACTAGAACAGACTGGTACCATCATAAAACTATTATAGAAGACTAGAACAGACTGGTACCATCATAAGTCTAGAACTGACTGGTACCATCATAAAACTATTATAGAAGACTAGAACAGACTGGCACCATCATAAGACTATTATAGAAGACTAGAACAGACTGGTACCATCATAAGACTATTATAGAAGACTAGAACAGACTGGTACCATCATAAGGCTATTATAGAAGACTAGAACAGACTGGTACCATCATAAGACTATTATAGAAGACTAGAACAGACTGGTACCATCATAAGGCTAGAACAGACTGGTACCATCATAAGACTATTAAAGAAGGCTAGAACAGACTGGTACCATCATAAGACTATTATAGAAGACTAGAACAGACTGGTACCATCATAAGGCTATTGTAGAAGACTAGAACAGACTGGTGCCATCATAAGACTATTATAGAAGACTAGAACAGACTGGTACCATCATAAGTCTATTATAGAAGACCAGAACAGACTGGTACCATCATAAGGCTATTATAGAAGACTAGAACAGACTGGTACCATCATAAGTCTATTATAGAAGGCAAGAACAGACTGGTACCATCATAAGGCTATTATAGAAGACTAGAACAGACTGGTACCATCATAAGGATATTATAGAAGACTAGAACAGACTGGTACCATCATAAGACTATTATAGAAGACTTGAACAGACTGGTACCAACATAAGGCTATTATAGAAGATTAGAACAGAATGGTACCATCATAAGGATATTACAGAAGACTAGAACAGACTGGTACCATCATAAGACTATTATAGAAGACTTGAACAGACTGGTACCAACATAAGGCTATTATAGAAGACTAGAACAGACTGGTACCATCATAAGACTAGAACAGACTGGTACCATCACAAGGCTAGAACTGACTGCTACCATCATAAGACTATTATAGAAGACTAGAACAGACTGGTACCATCATAAGACCTGAACAGACTGGTACCATCATAAGACTATTATAGAAGACTAGAACAGACTGGTACCATCATAAGACTATTATAGAAGACTAGAACAGACTGGTACCATCATAAGGCTAGAACAGACTACCATCATAAGACTATTATAGAAGACTAGAACAGACTTGTACCATCATAAGACTAGAATAGACTGGTACCATCATAAGACTATTATAGAAGACTAGAACAGACTGGTACCATCATAAGACTATTATAGAAGACTAGAACAGACTGGTACCATCATAAGGCTAGAACAGACTACCATCATAAGACTATTATAGAAGACTAGAACAGACTTGTACCATCATAAGACTAGAATAGACTGGTACCATCATAAGACTAGAACAGACTGGTACCATCATAAGGCTATTATAGAAGACTAGAACAGACTGGTACCATCATAATAATATTATAGATTACAAGAACAGACTGGTACCACCATAAGACTAGAACAGACTGGTACCATCATAAGGCTATTATAGAAGACTAGAACAGAATGGTACCATCATAAGGCTATTATAGAAGACTAGAACAGACTGGTACCATCATAAGGCTATGATAGAAGACTAGAACATACTGGTACCATCATAAGAATATTATAGAAGACTAGAACAGACTGGTACCAATCATCAGACTGGTACCATCATAAGACTAGTACCATCATAAGACTAGAACAGACTGGTACCATCATAAGGCTATTATAGAAGTCTAGAACAGACTGGTACCCTCATAAGGCTACTATCGAAGACTAGAACAGACTGGTACCATCATAAGGCTACTATAGAAGACTAGAACAGACTGGTACCATCACAAGACTAGTAGAGACTGGTACCATCATAAGGCTATTATAGAAGACTAGAACAGACTGGTACCATCATAATACTATTATAGAAGACTCGAACAGACAAGTACCATCATAATGCTAAAACAGACTGGTAACATCATAAGGCTAGTATAGATGACTAGAACAGACTGGTACCATCATAAGGCTATTATAGAAGACTAGAACAGACTGGTACCACCATAAGACTAGAACAGACTGGTACCATCATAAGGCTATTATAGATGACTAGAACAGACTGGTACCATCATAAGGCTATTATAGAAGACTAGAACAGACTGGTACCATCATAATAATATTATAGATTACAAGAACAGACTGGTACCAATCATAAGACTAGAACAGACTGGTACCATCATAAGACTAGAACAGACTGGTACCATCATAAGGCTATTATAGAAGACTAGAATAGACTGGTACCCTCATAAGGCTACTATAGAAGACTAGAACAAACTGGTACAATCATAAGGCTATTATAGAAGACTAGAACAGACTGGTACCATCATAAGACTAGAACAGACTGGTATCATCATAAGACTATTATAGAAAACTAGAACAGACTGGTACATCATAAAGCTATTATAGAAGACTAGAACAGGCTGGTACCATCATAAGACTAGAACAGACTGGTACCATCATACGACTATTATAGAAGACAAGAACAGACTGGTACCATCATAATGCTAGTATAGAAGACTAGAACAGACTGGTACCATCATAATACTATTATAGAAGACTACAACAGACTGGTACCATCATAAGACTAGAATAGACTGGTACCATCATAAGACTATTATAGAAGACTAGAACAGACTGGTACCATCGTTAGGCTGTTATAGAAGACTAGAATAGACTGGTACCATCATAAAACTATTATAGAAGACTAGAACAGACTGGTACCATCATAAGACTATTATAGAAGACTAGAACAGACTGGTACCATCATAAGACTATTATAGAAGACTAGAACAGACTGGTACCATCATAAGGCTATTATAGAAGACTAGAACAGACTGGTACCATCATAAGACTATTATAGAAGACAAGAACAGACTGGTACCATCATAAGGCTATTAAAGAAGACTAGAACAGAATGATACCATCATAAGACTAGAACAGACTGGTACCATCTGAAGACTATTATAGAAGACTAGAACAGACTGGTACCATCATAAGGCTAGAACAGACTGGTACCATCATAAGACTTTTAAAGAAGGCTAGAACAGACTGGTACCATCATAAGACTTTTATAGAAGACTAGAACAGACTGGCACCATCATAAGGCTAGAACAGACTGGTACCATCATAAGACTATTATAGAAGACTAGAACAGACTGGTACTATCATAAGACTAGAATAGACTGGTACCATCATAAGACTATTATAGAAGACTAGAAAAGACTGGTACCATCGTAAGGCTGTTATAGAAGACTAGAACAGACTGGTACCATCATAAAACTATTATAGAAGACTAGAACAGACTGGTACCATCATAAGTCTAGAACTGACTGGTACCATCATAAAACTATTATAGAAGACTAGAACAGACTGGCACCATCATAAGACTATTATAGAAGACTAGAACAGACTGGTACCATCATAAGACTATTATAGAAGACTAGAACAGACTGGTACCATCATAAGGCTATTATAGAAGACTAGAACAGACTGGTACCATCATAAGACTATTATAGAAGACTAGAACAGACTGGTACCATCATAAGGCTAGAACAGACTGGTACCATCATAAGACTATTAAAGAAGGCTAGAACAGACTGGTACCATCATAAGACTATTATAGAAGACTAGAACAGACTGGTACCATCATAAGGCTATTGTAGAAGACTAGAACAGACTGGTGCCATCATAAGACTATTATAGAAGACTAGAACAGACTGGTACCATCATAAGTCTATTATAGAAGACCAGAACAGACTGGTACCATCATAAGGCTATTATAGAAGACTAGAACAGACTGGTACCATCATAAGGCGAGAACAGACTGGTACCATAATGCTATTTTAGAAGACTAGAACAGACTGGTACCATCATAAGTCTATTATAGAAGGCAAGAACAGACTGGTACCATCATAAGGCTATTATAGAAGACTAGAACAGACTGGTACCATCATAAGGATATTATAGAAGACTAGAACAGACTGGTACCATCATAAGACTATTATAGAAGACTTGAACAGACTGGTACCAACATAAGGCTATTATAGAAGACTAGAACAGACTGGTACCATCATAAGACTAGAACAGACTGGTACCATCACAAGGCTAGAACTGACTGCTACCATCATAAGACTATTATAGAAGACTAGAACAGACTGGTACCATCATAAGACTATTATAGAAGACTAGAACAGACTGGTACCATCATAAGACTATTATAGAAGACTAGAACAGACTGGTACCATCATAAGACTATTATAGAAGACTAGAACAGACTGGTACCATCATAAGGCTAGAACAGACTACCATCATAAGACTATTATAGAAGACTAGAACAGACTTGTACCATCATAAGACTAGAATAGACTGGTACCATCATAAGACTATTATAGAAGACTAGAACAGACTGGTACCATCATAAGGCTGTTATAGAAGACTAGAACAGACTGGTACCATAATAAGACTATTATAGAAGACTAGAACAGACTGGTACCATCATAAGACTATTATAGAAGACTTGAACAGACTGGTACCAACATAAGGCTATTATAGAAGATTAGAACAGAATGGTACCATCATAAGGATATTACAGAAGACTAGAACAGACTGGTACCATCATAAGACTATTATAGAAGACTTGAACAGACTGGTACCAACATAAGGCTATTATAGAAGACTAGAACAGACTGGTACCATCATAAGACTAGAACAGACTGGTACCATCATAAGACTATTATAGAAGGCTCGAACAGAGTGGTACCATCATAAGTCTATTATAGAAGACTAGAACAGACTGGTACCATCATAAGACTATTATAGAAGACTAGAACAGACTGGTACCATCATAAGACTATTATAGAAGACTAGAACAGACTGGTACCATCTTAAGGCTATTATAGAAGACTAGAACAGACTGGTACCATCATAAGACTATTATAGAAGACTAGAACAGACTGGTACCATCCTAAGGCTATTATAGAAGACTAGAACAGACTGGTACCATTATAAGGCTATTATAGAAGACTAGAACAGACTGGTACCATCATAAGGCTAGAACAGAGTGGTACCATAATAAAACTATTAAAGATGTCTAGAACAGACTGGTACCATCATAAGACTATTATAGAAGACTAGAACAGACTGGTACCATCATAAGGCTATTATAGAAGACTAGAACAGACTGGTACCATCATAAGACTATTATAGAAGACTAAAACAGACTGGTACCATCCTAAGGCTATTATAGAAGACTAGAACAGACTGGTACCATTATAAGGCTATTATAGAAGACTAGAACAGACTGGTACCATCATAAGACTATTATAGAAGACTAGAACAGACTGGTACCATCTTAAGGCTATTATAGAAGACTAGAACAGACTGGTACCATCATAAGACTATTATAGAAGACTAGAACAGACTGGTACCATCCTAAGGCTATTATAGAAGACTAGAACAGACTGGTACCAACATAAGGCTATTATAGAAGATTAGAACAGAATGGTACCATCATAAGGATATTACAGAAGACTAGAACAGACTGGTACCATCATAAGACTATTATAGAAGACTTGAACAGACTGGTACCAACATAAGGCTATTATAGAAGACTAGAACAGACTGGTACCATCATAAGACTAGAACAGACTGGTACCATCATAAGACTATTATAGAAGGCTCGAACAGAGTGGTACCATCATAAGTCTATTATAGAAGACTAGAACAGACTGGTACCATCATAAGACTATTATAGAAGACTAGAACAGACTGGTACCATCATAAGACTATTATAGAAGACTAGAACAGACTGGTACCATCTTAAGGCTATTATAGAAGACTAGAACAGACTGGTACCATCATAAGACTATTATAGAAGACTAGAACAGACTGGTACCATCCTAAGGCTATTATAGAAGACTAGAACAGACTGGTACCATTATAAGGCTATTATAGAAGACTAGAACAGACTGGTACCATCATAAGGCTAGAACAGAGTGGTACCATAATAAAACTATTAAAGATGTCTAGAACAGACTGGTACCATCATAAGACTATTATAGAAGACTAGAACAGACTGGTACCATCATAAGGCTATTATAGAAGACTAGAACAGACTGGTACCATCATAAGGCTATTATAGAAGACTAGAACAGACTGGTACCATCCTAAGGCTATTATAGAAGACTAGAACAGACTGGTACCATTATAAGGCTATTATAGAAGACTAGAACAGACTGGTACCATCATAAGACTATTATAGAAGACTAGAACAGACTGGTACCATCATAAGGCTATTATAGAAGACTAGAACAGACTGGTAACATCATAAGGCTATTATAGAAGACTAGAACAGACTGCTACCATCATAAGACTAGAACAGACTGGTACCATCACAAGGCTAGAACTGACTGCTACCATCATAAGACTATTATAGAAGACTAGAACAGACTGGTACCATCATAAGACTTGAACAGACTGGTACCATCATAAGACTATTACAGAAGACTAGAACAGACTGGTACCATCATAAGGCTGTTATAGAAGACTAGAACAGACTGGTACCATAATAAGACTATTATAGAAGACTAGAACAGACTGGTACCATCATAAGACTATTATAGAAGACTAGAACAGACTGGTACCATCATAAGACTATTATAGAAGACTTGAACAGACTGGTACCAACATAAGGCTATTATAGAAGATTAGAACAGAATGATACCATCATAAGGATATTACAGAAGACTAGAACAGACTGGTACCAATCATCAGACTGGTACCATCATAAGACTAGTACCATCATAAGACTAGAACAGACTGGTACCATCATAAGGCTATTATAGAAGTCTAGAACAGACTGGTACCCTCATAAGGCTACTATCGAAGACTAGAACAGACTGGTACCATCATAAGGCTACTATAGAAGACAAGAACAGACTGGTACTATCACAAGACTAGTAGTGACTGGTACCATCATAAGGCTATTATAGAAGACTAGAAAAGACTGGTACCATCATAATACTATTATAGAAGACTCGAACAGACAAGTACCATCATAAGGCTAAAACAGACTGGTAACATCATAAGGCTAGTATAGATGACTAGAACAGACTGGTACCATCATAAGGCTATTATAGAAGACTAGAACAGACTGGTACCACCATAAGACTAGAACAGACTGGTACCATCATAAGGCTATTATAGATGACTAGAACAGACTGGTACCATCATAAGGCTATTATAGAAGACTAGAACAGACTGGTACCATCATAATAATATTATAGATTACAAGAACAGACTGGTACCAATAATAAGACTAGAACAGACTGGTACCATCATAAGACTAGAACAGACTGGTACCATCATAAGGCTATTATAGAAGACTAGAATAGACTGGTACCCTCATAAGGCTACTATAGAAGACTAGAACAAACTGGTACAATCATAAGGCTATTATAGAAGACTAGAACAGACTGGTACCATCATAAGACTAGAACAGACTGGTATCATCATAAGACTATTATAGAAAACTAGAACAGACTGGTACATCATAAAGCTATTATAGAAGACTAGAACAGGCTGGTACCATCATAAGACTAGAACAGACTGGTACCATCATACGACTATTATAGAAGACAAGAACAGACTGGTACCATCATAATGCTAGTATAGAAGACTAGAACAGACTGGTACCATCATAATACTATTATAGAAGACTACAACAGACTGGTACCATCATAAGACTAGAATAGACTGGTACCATCATAAGACTATTATAGAAGACTAGAACAGACTGGTACCATCGTAAGGCTGTTATAGAAGACTAGAACAGACTGGTACCATCATAAAACTATTATAGAAGACTAGAACAGACTGGTACCATCATAAGACTATTATAGAAGACTAGAACAGACTGGTACCATCATAAGACTATTATAGAAGACTAGAACAGACTGGTACCATCATAAGGCTACTATAGAAGACTAGAACAGACTGGTACCATCACAAGACTAGTAGAGACTGGTACCATCATAAGGCTATTATAGAAGACTAGATCAGACTGGTACCATCATAATACTATTATAGAAGACTCGAACAGACCAGTACCATCATAAGGCTAAAACAGACTGGTAACATCATAAGGCTAGTATAGATGACTAGAACAGACTGGTACCATCATAAGGCTATTATAGAAGACTAGAACAGACTGGTACCACCATAAGACTAGAACAGACTGGTACCATCATAAGGCTATTATAGATGACTAGAACAGACTGGTACCATCATAAGGCTATTATAGAAGACTAGAACAGACTGGTACCATCATAATAATATTATAGATTACAAGAACAGACTGGTACCAATCATAAGACTAGAACAGACTGGTACCATCATAAGACTAGAACAGACTGGTACCATCATAAGGCTATTATAGAAGACTAGAATAGACTGGTACCCTCATAAGGCTACTATAGAAGACTAGAACAAACTGGTACAATCATAAGGCTATTATAGAAGACTAGAACAGACTGGTACCATCATAAGACTAGAACAGACTGGTATCATCATAAGACTATTATAGAAAACTAGAACAGACTGGTACATCATAAAGCTATTATAGAAGACTAGAACAGGCTGGTACCATCATAAGACTAGAACAGACTGGTACCATCATACGACTATTATAGAAGACAAGAACAGACTGGTACCATCATAATGCAAGTATAGAAGACTAGAACAGACTGGTACCATCATAATACTATTATAGAAGACTACAACAGACTGGTACCATCATAAGACTAGAATAGACTGGTACCATCATAAGACTATTATAGAAGACTAGAACAGACTGGTACCATCGTAAGGCTGTTATAGAAGACTAGAACAGACTGGTACCATCATAAAACTATTATAGAAGACTAGAACAGACTGGTACCATCATAAGACTATTATAGAAGACTAGAACAGACTGGTACCATCATAAGACTATTATAGAAGACTAGAACAGACTGGTACCATCATAAGGCTATTATAGAAGACTAGAACAGACTGGTACCATCATAAGACTATTATAGAAGACAAGAACAGACTGGTACCATCATAAGGCTATTAAAGAAGACTAGAACAGAATGATACCATCATAAGACTAGAACAGACTGGTACCATAATAAAACTATTAAAGAAGTCTAGAACAGACTGGTACCATCATAAGACTATTATAGAAGACTAGAACAGACTGGTACCATCATAAGGCTATGATAGAAGACTAGAACAGACTGGTACCATCATAAGAATATTATAGAAGACTAGAACAGACTGGTACCAATCATCAGACTGGTACCATCATAAGACTAGTACCATCATAAGACTAGAACAGACTGGTACCATTATAAGGCTATTATAGATGACTAGAACAGACTGCTACCATCATAAGGCTATTATAGAAGACTAGAACAGACTGGTACCACCATAAGACTAGAACAGACTGGTACCATCATAAGGCTATTATAGATGACTAGAACAGACTGGTACCATCATAAGGCTATTATAGAAGACTAGAACAGACTGGTACCATCATAAGGCTATTATAGAAGACTAGAACAGACTGGTAACATCATAAGGCTATTATAGAAGACTAGAACAGACTGGTACCATCATAAGGCTATGATAGAAGACTAGAACAGACTGGTACCATCATAAGAATATTATAGAAGACTAGAACAGACTGGTACCAATCATCAGACTGGTACCATCATAAGACTAGTACCATCATAAGACTAGAACAGACTGGTACCATTATAAGGCTATTATAGATGACTAGAACAGACTGGTACCATAATAAAACTATTAAAGAAGTCTAGAACAGACTGGTACCATCATAAGACTATTATAGAAGACTAGAACAGTCTGGTACCATCATAATACTATTATAGAAGACTTGAACAGACAAGTACCATCATAAGGCTAAAACAGACTGGTAACATCATAAGGCTAGTATAGATGACTAGAACAGACTGGTACCATCATAAGGCTATTATAGAAGACTAGAACAGACTGGTACCACCATAAGACTAGAACAGACTGGTACCATCATAAGGCTATTATAGATGACTAGAACAGACTGGTACCATCATAAGGCTATTATAGAAGACTAGAACAGACTGGTACCATCATAATAATATTATAGATTACAAGAACAGACTGGTACCAATCATAAGACTAGAACAGACTGGTACCATCATAAGACTAGAACAGACTGGTACCATCATACGGCTATTATAGAAGACTAGAATAGACTGGTACCCTCATAAGGCTACTATAGAAGACTAGAACAAACTGGTACAATTATAAGGCTATTATAGAAGACTAGAACAGACTGGTACCATCATAAGACTAGAACAGACTGGTATCATCATAAGACTATTATAGAAAACTAGAACAGACTGGTACCATCATAAGGCTATGATAGAAGACTAGAACAGACTGGTACCATCATAAGAATATTATAGAAGACTAGAACAGACTGGTACCAATCATCAGACTGGTACCATCATAAGACTAGTACCATCATAAGACTAGAACAGACTGGTACCATCATAAGGCTATTATAGAAGTCTAGAACAGACTGGTACCCTCATAAGGCTACTGTCGAAGACTAGAACAGACTGGTACCATCACAAGACTAGTAGAGACTGGTACCATCATAAGGCTATTATAGAAGACTAGAACAGACTGGTACCATCATAATACTATTATAGAAGACTCGAACAGACAAGTACCATCATAAGGCTAAAACAGACTGGTAACATCATAAGGCTAGTATAGATGACTAGAACAGACTGCTACCATCATAAGGCTAGTATAGAAGACTAGAACAGACTGGTACCACCAT
Source organism: Salmo salar (assembly GCF_965601325.2). Taxonomy (NCBI): domain Eukaryota; kingdom Metazoa; phylum Chordata; class Actinopteri; order Salmoniformes; family Salmonidae; genus Salmo; species Salmo salar. Next base: position 60,035,448 of record NC_138301.1, read on the forward strand.
AAGACTAGAACAGACTGGTACCATCATAAGGCTATTATAGATGACTAGAACAGACTGGTACCATCATAAGGCTATTATAGAAGACTAGAACAGACTGGTACCATCATAATAATATTATAGATTACAAGAACAGACTGGTACCAATCATAAGACTAGAACAGACTGGTACCATCATAAGACTAGAACAGACTGGTACCATCATAAGGCTGTTATAGAAGACTAGAATAGACTGGTACCCTCATAAGGCTACTATAGAAGACTAGAACAAACTGGTAAAATCATAAGGCTATTATAGAAGACTAGAACAGACTGGTACCATCATAAGACTAGAACAGACTGGTACCATCATAAGGCTAGAACAGACTACCATCATAAGACTATTATAGAAGACTAGAACAGACTTGTACCATCATAAGACTACAATAGACTGGTATCATCATAAGACTATTATAGAAGACTAGAACAGACTGGTACCATAATAAGACTATTATAGAAGACCAGAACAGACTGGTACCATCATAAGACTATTATAGAAGACTAGAAGAGACTGGTACCACCATAAGACTAGAACAGACTGGTACCATCATAAGGCTATTATAGAAGACTAGAACAGAATGGTACCATCATAAGGCTATTATAGAAGACTAGAACAGACTGGTACCATCATAAGGCTATGATAGAAGACTAGAACAGACTGGTACCATCATAAGAATATTATAGAAGACTAGAACAGACTGGTACCAATCATCAGACTGGTACCATCATAAGACTAGTACCATCATAAGACTAGAACAGACTGGTACCATCATAAGGCTATTATAGAAGTCTAGAACAGACTGGTACCCTCATAAGCCTACTATCGAAGACTAGAACAGACTGGTACCATCATAAGGCTACTATAGAAGACTAGAACAGACTGGTACCATCACAAGACTAGTAGAGACTGGTACCATCATAAGGCAATTTTAGAAGACTAGAACAGACTGGTACCATCATAATACTATTATAGAAGACTCGAACAGACAAGTACCATCATAAGGCTAAAACAGACTGGTAACATCATAAGGCTAGTATAGATGACTAGAACAGACTGGTACCATCATAAGGCTATTATAGAAGACTAGAACAGACTGGTACCACCATAAGACTAGAACAGACTGGTACCATCATAAGGCTATTATAGATGACTAGAACAGACTGGTACCATCATAAGGCTATTATAGAAGACTAGAACAGACTGGTACCATCATAATAATATTATAGATTACAAGAACAGACTGGTACCAATCATAAGACTAGAACAGACTGGTACCATCATAAGACTAGAACAGACTGGTACCATCATACGGCTATTATAGAAGACTAGAATAGACTGGTACCCTCATAAGGCTACTATAGAAGACTAGAACAAACTGGTAAAATTATAAGGCTATTATAGAAGACTAGAACAGACTGGTACCATCATAAGACTAGAACAGACTGGTTTCATCATAAGACTATTATAGAAAACTAGAACAGACTGGTACATCATAAAGCTATTATAGAAGACTAGAACAGGCTGGTACCATCATAAGACTAGAACAGACTGGTACCATCATACGACTATTATAGAAGACAAGAACAGACTGGTACCATCATAATGCTAGTATAGAAGACTAGAACAGACTGGTACCATCATAAGACTAGAATAGACTGGTACCATCATAAGACTATTATAGAAAACTAGAACAGACTGGTACATCATAAAGCTATTATAGAAGACTAGAACAGGCTGGTACCATCATAAGACTAGAACAGACTGGTACCATCATACGACTATTATAGAAGACAAGAACAGACTGGTACCATCATAATGCTAGTATAGAAGACTAGAACAGACTGGTACCATCATAAGACTAGAATAGACTGGTACCATCATAAGACTATTATAGAAGACTAGAACAGACTGGTACCATCGTAAGGCTGTTATAGAAGACTAGAACAGACTGGTACCATCATAAAACTATTATAGAAGACTAGAACAGACTGGTACCATCATAAGACTATTATAGAAGACTAGAACAGACTGGTACCATCATAAGACTATTATAGAAGACTAGAACAGACTGGTACCATCATAAGGCTATTATAGAAGACTAGAACAGACTGGTACCATCATAAGACTATTATAGAAGACAAGAACAGACTGGTACCATCATAAGGCTATTAAAGAAGACTAGAACAGAATGATACCATCATAAGACTAGAACAGACTGGTACCATCTGAAGACTATTATAGAAGACTAGAACAGACTGGTACCATCATAAGGCTAGAACAGACTGGTACCATCATAAGACTTTTAAAGAAGGCTAGAACAGACTGGTACCATCATAAGACTTTTATAGAAGACTAGAACAGACTGGTACCATCATAAGACTATTATAGAAGACTAGAACAGACTGGCACCATCATAAGGCTAGAACAGACTGGTACCATCATAAGACTATTATAGAAGACTAGAACAGACTGGTACTATCATAAGACTAGAATAGACTGGTACCATCATAAGACTATTATAGAAGACTAGAAAAGACTGGTACCATCGTAAGGCTGTTATAGAAGACTAGAACAGACTGGTACCATCATAAAACTATTATAGAAGACTAGAACAGACTGGTACCATCATAAGACTATTATAGAAGACTAGAACAGACTGGTACCATCATAAGACTATTATAGAAGACTAGAACAGACTGGTACCATCATAAGGCTATTATAGAAGACTAGAACAGACTGGTACCATCATAAGACTATTATAGAAGACTAGAACAGACTGGTACCATCATAAGGCTAATAAAGAAGACTAGAACAGAATGATACCATCATAAGACTAGAACAGACTTTTACCATCATAAGACTATTATAGAAGACTAGAACAGACTTGTAACATCATAAGGCTAGAACAGACTGGTACCATCATAAGACTATTAAAGAAGGCTAGAACAGACTGGTACCATCATAAGACTTTTATAGAAGACTAGAACAGACTGGTACCATCATAAGGCTAGAACAGACTGGTACCATCATAATACTATTATAGAAGACTAGAACAGACTGGTACCATCATAAGGCTATTATAGAAGACTAGAACAGACTGGTACCATCATAAGACTATTATAGAAGACTAGAACAGACTGGTACCATCATAAGGCTAGAACAGACTGGTACCATCATAAGACTATTAAAGAAGGCTAGAACAGACTGGTACCATCATAAGACTATTATAGAAGACTAGAACAGACTGGTACCATCATAAGGCTATTGTAGAAGACTAGAACAGACTGGTACCATCATAAGACTAGAATAGACTGGTACCATCATAAGACTATTATAGAAGACTAGAACAGACTGGTACCATCGTAAGGCTGTTATAGAAGACTAGAACAGACTGGTACCATCATAAAACTATTATAGAAGACTAGAACAGACTGGTACCATCATAAGACTATTATAGAAGACTAGAACAGACTGGTACCATCATAAGACTATTATAGAAGACTAGAACAGACTGGTACCATCATAAGGCTATTTTAGAAGACTAGAACAGACTGGTACCATCTTAAGACTATTATAGAAGACAAGAACAGACTGGTACCATCATAAGGCTATTAAAGAAGACTAGAACAGAATGATACCATCATAAGACTAGAACAGACTGGTACCATAATAAAACTATTAAAGAAGTCTAGAACAGACTGGTACCATCATAAGACTATTATAGAAGACTAGAACAGACTGGTACCATCATAAGGCTATTATAGAAGACTAGAACAGACTGGTACCATCATAAGACTATTATAGAAGACTAAAACAGACTGGTACCATCCTAAGGCTATTATAGAAGACTAGAACAGACTGGTACCATTATAAGGCTATTATAGAAGACTAGAACAGACTGGTACCATCATAAGACTATTATAGAAGACTAGAACAGACTGGTACCATCATAAGGCTATTATAGAAGACTAGAACAGACTGGTAACATCATAAGGCTATTATAGAAGACTAGAACAGACTGCTACCATCATAAGACTAGAACAGACTGGTACCATCACAAGGCTAGAACTGACTGCTACCATCATAAGACTATTATAGAAGACTAGAACAGACTGGTACCATCATAAGACTTGAACAGACTGGTACCATCATAAGACTATTATAGAAGACTAGAACAGAATGATACCATCATAAGACTAGAACAGACTGGTACCATCTGAAGACTATTATAGAAGACTAGAACAGACTGGTACCATCATAAGGCTAGAACAGACTGGTACCATCATAAGACTTTTAAAGAAGGCTAGAACAGACTGGTACCATCATAAGACTTTTATAGAAGACTAGAACAGACTGGTACCATCATAAGACTATTATAGAAGACTAGAACAGACTGGCACCATCATAAGGCTAGAACAGACTGGTACCATCATAAGACTATTATAGAAGACTAGAACAGACTGGTACTATCATAAGACTAGAATAGACTGGTACCATCATAAGACTATTATAGAAGACTAGAAAAGACTGGTACCATCGTAAGGCTGTTATAGAAGACTAGAACAGACTGGTACCATCATAAAACTATTATAGAAGACTAGAACAGACTGGTACCATCATAAGACTATTATAGAAGACTAGAACAGACTGGTACCATCATAAGACTATTATAGAAGACTAGAACAGACTGGTACCATCATAAGGCTATTATAGAAGACTAGAACAGACTGGTACCATCATAAGACTATTATAGAAGACTAGAACAGACTGGTACCATCATAAGGCTAATAAAGAAGACTAGAACAGAATGATACCATCATAAGACTAGAACAGACTTTTACCATCATAAGACTATTATAGAAGACTAGAACAGACTTGTAACATCATAAGGCTAGAACAGACTGGTACCATCATAAGACTATTAAAGAAGGCTAGAACAGACTGGTACCATCATAAGACTTTTATAGAAGACTAGAACAGACTGGTACCATCATAAGGCTAGAACAGACTGGTACCATCATAATACTATTATAGAAGACTAGAACAGACTGGTACCATCGTAAGGCTGTTATAGAAGACTAGAACAGACTGGTACCATCATAAAACTATTATAGAAGACTAGAACAGACTGGCACCATCATAAGACTATTATAGAAGACTAGAACAGACTGGTACCATCATAAGACTATTATAGAAGACTAGAACAGACTGGTACCATCATAAGGCTATTATAGAAGACTAGAACAGACTGTTACCATCATAAGACTATTATAGAAGACTAGAACAGACTGGTACCATCATAAGGCTAGAACAGACTGGTACCATCATAAGAATAATAAAGAAGGCTAGAACAGACTGGTACCATCATAAGACTATTATAGAAGACTAGAACAGACTGGTACCATCATAAGGCTATTGTAGAAGACTAGAACAGACTGGTACCATCATAAGACTAGAATAGACTGGTACCATCATAAGACTATTATAGAAGACTAGAACAGACTGGTACCATCGTAAGGCTGTTATAGAAGACTAGAACAGACTGGTACCATCATAAAACTATTATAGAAGACTAGAACAGACTGGTACCATCATAAGACTATTATAGAAGACTAGAACAGACTGGTACCATCATAAGACTATTATAGAAGACTAGAACAGACTGGTACCATCATAAGGCTATTATAGAAGACTAGAACAGACTGGTACCATCATAAGACTATTATAGAAGACAAGAACAGACTGGTACCATCATAAGGCTATTAAAGAAGACTAGAACAGAATGATACCATCATAAGACTAGAACAGACTGGTACCATAATAAAACTATTAAAGAAGTCTAGAACAGACTGGTACCATCATAAGACTATTATAGAAGACTAGAACAGACTGGTACCATCATAAGGCTATTATAGAAGACTAGAACAGACTGGTACCATCATAAGACTATTATAGAAGACTAAAACAGACTGGTACCATCCTAAGGCTATTATAGAAGACTAGAACAGACTGGTTCCATTATAAGGCTATTATAGAAGACTAGAACAGACTGGTACCATCATAAGACTATTATAGAAGACTAGAACAGACTGGTACCATCATAAGGCTATTATAGAAGACTAGAACAGACTGGTAACATCATAAGGCTATTATAGAAGACTAGAACAGACTGCTACCATCATAAGACTAGAACAGACTGGTACCATCACAAGGCTAGAACTGACTGCTACCATCATAAGACTATTATAGAAGACTAGAACAGACTGGTACCATCATAAGACTTGAACAGACTGGTACCATCATAAGACTATTATAGAAGACTAGAACAGACTGGTACCATCATAAGGCTATTATAGAAGACTAGAACAGACTACCATCATAAGACTATTATAGAAGACTAGAACAGACTTGTACCATCATAAGACTAGAATAGACTGGTACCATCATAAGACTATTATAGAAGACTAGAACAGACTGGTACCATCATAAGGCTGTTATAGAAGATTAGAACAGACTGGTACCATAATAAGACTTTTATAGAAGACTAGAACAGACTGGTACCATCATAAGACTATTATAGAAGACTAGAAGAGACTGGTACCACCATAAGACTAGAACAGACTGGTACCATCATAAGGCTATTATAGAAGACTAGAACAGAATGGTACCATCATAAGGCTATTATAGAAGACTAGAACAGACTGGTACCATCATAAGGCTATGATAGAAGACTAGAACAGACTGGTACCATCATAAGAATATTATAGAAGACTAGAACAGACTGGTACCAATCATCAGACTGGTACCATCATAAGACTAGTACCATCATAAGACTAGAACAGACTGGTACCATCATAAGGCTATTATAGAAGTCTAGAACAGACTGGTACCACCATAAGACTAGAACAGACTGGTACCATCATAAGGCTATTATAGATGACTAGAACAAACTGGTACCATCATAAGGCTATTATAGAAGACTAGAACAGACTGGTACCATCATAATAATATTATAGATTACAAGAACAGACTGGTACCAATCATAAGACTAGAACAGACTGGTACCATCATAAGACTAGAACAGACTGGTACCATCATAAGGCTATTATAGAAGACTAGAATAGACTGGTACCCTCATAAGGCTACTATAGAAGACTAGAACAAACTGGTACAATCATAAGGCTATTATAGAAGACTAGAACAGACTGGTACCATCATAAGACTAGAACAGACTGGTATCATCATAAGACTATTATAGAAAACTAGAACAGACTGGTACATCATAAAGCTATTATAGAAGACTAGAACAGGCTGGTACCATCATAAGACTAGAACAGACTGGTACCATCATACGACTATTATAGAAGACAAGAACAGACTGGTACCATCATAATGCTAGTATAGAAGACTAGAACAGACTGGTACCATCATAAGACTAGAATAGACTGGTACCATCATAAGACTATTATAGAAGACTAGAACAGACTGGTACCATCGTAAGGCTGTTATAGAAGACTAGAACAGACTGGTACCATCATAAAACTATTATAGAAGACTAGAACAGACTGGTACCATCATAAGACTATTATAGAAGACTAGAACAGACTGGTACCATCATAAGACTATTATAGAAGACTAGAACAGACTGGTACCATCATAAGGCTATTATAGAAGACTAGAACAGACTGGTACCATCATAAGACTATTATAGAAGACAAGAACAGACTGGTACCATCATAAGGCTATTATAGAAGACTAGAACAGACTGGTACCATCATAAGACTATTATAGAAGACTAGAACAGAATGATACCATCATAAGACTAGAACAGACTGGTACCATCTGAAGACTATTATAGAAGACTAGAACAGACTGGTACCATCATAAGGCTAGAACAGACTGGTACCATCATAAGACTTTTAAAGAAGGCTAGAACAGACTGGCACCATCATAAGGCTAGAACAGACTGGTACCATCATAAGACTATTATAGAAGACTAGAACAGACTGGTACTATCATAAGACTAGAATAGACTGGTACCATCATAAGACTATTATAGAAGACTAGAAAAGACTGGTACCATCGTAAGGCTGTTATAGAAGACTAGAACAGACTGGTACCATCATAAAACTATTATAGAAGACTAGAACAGACTGGTACCATCATAAGACTATTATAGAAGACTAGAACAGACTGGTACCATCATAAGACTATTATAGAAGACTAGAACAGACTGGTACCATCATAAGGCTATTATAGAAGACTAGAACAGACTGGTACCATCATAAGACTATTATAGAAGACTAGAACAGACTGGTACCATCATAAGGCTAATAAAGAAGACTAGAACAGAATGATACCATCATAAGACTAGAACAGACTTTTACCATCATAAGACTATTATAGAAGACTAGAACAGACTTGTAACATCATAAGGCTAGAACAGACTGGTACCATCATAAGACTTTTATAGAAGACTAGAACAGACTGGTACCATCATAAGGCTAGAACAGACTGGTACCATCATAAGACTATTATAGAAGACTAGAACAGACTGGTACCATCGTAAGGCTGTTATAGAAGACTAGAACAGACTGGTACCATCATAAAACTATTATAGAAGACTAGAACAGACTGGCACCATCATAAGACTATTATAGAAGACTAGAACAGACTGGTACCATCATAAGACTATTATAGAAGACTAGAACAGACTGGTACCATCATAAGGCTATTATAGAAGACTAGAACAGACTGGTACCATCATAAGACTATTATAGAAGACAAGAACAGACTGGTACCATCATAAGGCTATTAAAGAAGACTAGAACAGAATGATACCATCATAAGACTAGAACAGACTGGTACCATCTGAAGACTATTATAGAAGACTAGAACAGAATGGTACCATCATAAGGCTAGAACAGACTGGTACCATCATAAGACTTTTAAAGAAGGCTAGAACAGACTGGTACATCATAAGGCTAGAACAGACTGGTACCATCATAAGACTATTATAGAAGACTAGAACAGACTGGTACTATCATAAGACTAGAATAGACTGGTACCATCATAAGACTATTATAGAAGACTAGAAAAGACTGGTACCATCGTAAGGCTGTTATAGAAGACTAGAACAGACTGGTACCATCATAAAACTATTATAGAAGACTAGAACAGACTGGTACCATCATAAGACTATTATAGAAGACTAGAACAGACTGGTACCATCATAAGGCTATTATAGAAGACTAGAACAGACTGGTACCATCATAAGACTATTATAGAAGACTAGAACAGACTGGTACCATCATAAGGCTAATAAAGAAGACTAGAACAGAATGATACCATCATAAGACTAGAACAGACTTTTACCATCATAAGACTATTATAGAAGACTAGAACAGACTTGTAACATCATAAGGCTAGAACAGACTGGTACCATCATAAGACTATTAAAGAAGGCTAGAACAGACTGGTACCATCATAAGACTTTTATAGAAGACTAGAACATACTGGTACCATCATAAGGCTAGAACAGACTGGTACCATCATAAGACTATTATAGAAGACTAGAACAGACTGGTACCATCGTAAGGCTGTTATAGAAGACTAGAACAGACTGGTACCATCATAAAACTATTATAGAAGACTAGAACAGACTGGCACCATCATAAGACTATTATAGAAGACTAGAACAGACTGGTACCATCATAAGACTATTATAGAAGACTAGAACAGACTGGTACCATCATAAGGCTATTATAGAAGACTAGAACAGACTGGTACCATCATAAGACTATTATAGAAGACTAGAACAGACTGGTACCATCATAAGGCTAGAACAGACTGGTACCATCATAAGGCTGTTATAGAAGACTAGAACAGACTGGTACCATAATAAGACTTTTATAGAAGACTAGAACAGACTGGTACCATCATAAGACTATTATAGAAGACTAGAAGAGAATGGTACCACCATAAGACTAGAACAGACTGGTACCATCATAAGGCTATTATAGAAGACTAGAACAGAATGGTACCATCATAAGGCTATCATAGAAGACTAGAACAGACTGGTACCATCATAAGGCTATGATAGAAGACTAGAACAGACTGGTACCATCATAAGAATATTATAGAAGACTAGAACAGACTGGTACCATCACAAGACTAGTAGAGACTGGTACCATCATAAGGCTATTATAGAAGACTAGAACAGACTGGTACCATCATAATACTATTATAGAAGACTCGAACAGACAAGTACCATCATAAGGCTAAAACAGACTGGTAACATCATAAGGCTAGTATAGATGACTAGAACAGACTGGTACCATCATAAGGCTATTATAGAAGACTAGAACAGACTGGTACCACCATAAGACTAGAACAGACTGGTACTATCATAAGGCTATTATAGATGACTAGAACAGACTGGTACCATCATAAGGCTATTATAGAAGACTAGAACAGACTGGTACCATCATAATAATATTATAGATTACAAGAACAGACTGGTACCAATCATAAGACTAGAACAGACTGGTACCATCATAAGACTAGAACAGACTGGTATCATCATAAGACTATTATAGAAAACTAGAACAGACTGGTACATCATAAAGCTATTATAGAAGACTAGAACAGGCTGGTACCATCATAAGACTAGAACAGACTGGTACCATCATACGACTATTATAGAAGACAAGAACAGACTGGTACCATCATAATGCTAGTATAGAAGACTAGAACAGACTGGTACCATCATAAGACTAGAATAGACTGGTACCATCATAAGACTATTATAGAAGACTAGAACAGACTGGTACCATCGTAAGGCTGTTATAGAAGACTAGAACAGACTGGTACCATCATAAAACTATTATAGAAGACTAGAACAGACTGGTACCATCATAAGACTATTATAGAAGACTAGAACAGACTGGTACCATCATAAGACTATTATAGAAGACTAGAACAGACTGGTACCATCATAAGGCTATTATAGAAGACTAGAACAGACTGGTACCATCATAAGACTAATATAGAAGACAAGAACAGACTGGTACCATCATAAGGCTATTAAAGAAGACTAGAACAGAATGATACCATCATAAGACTAGAACAGACTGGTACCATCTGAAGACTATTATAGAAGACTAGAACAGACTGGTACCATCATAAGGCTAGAACAGACTGGTACCATCATAAGACTTTTAAAGAAGGCTAGAACAGACTGGTACCATCATAAGACTTTTATAGAAGACTAGAACAGACTGGCACCATCATAAGGCTAGAACAGACTGGTACCATCATAAGACTATTATAGAAGACTAGAACAGACTGGTACTATCATAAGACTAGAATAGACTGGTACCATCATAAGACTATTATAGAAGACTAGAAAAGACTGGTACCATCGTAAGGCTGTTATAGAAGACTAGAACAGACTGGTACCATCATAAAACTATTATAGAAGACTAGAACAGACTGGTACCATCATAAGACTATTATAGAAGACTAGAACAGACTGGTACCATCATAAGACTATTATAGAAGACTAGAACAGACTGGTACCATCATAAGGCTATTATAGAAGACTAGAACAGACTGGTACCATCATAAGACTATTATAGAAGACTAGAACAGACTGGTACCATCATAAGGCTAATAAAGAAGACTAGAACAGAATGATACCATCATAAGACTAGAACAGACTTTTACCATCATAAGACTATTATAGAAGACTAGAACAGACTTGTAACATCATAAGGCTAGAACAGACTGGTACCATCATAAGACTTTTATAGAAGACTAGAACAGACTGGTACCATCATAAGGCTAGAACAGACTGGTACCATCATAAGACTATTATAGAAGACTAGAACAGACTGGTACCATCGTAAGGCTGTTATAGAAGACTAGAACAGACTGGTACCATCATAAAACTATTATAGAAGACTAGAACAGACTGGCACCATCATAAGACTATTATAGAAGACTAGAACAGACTGGTACCATCATAAGACTATTATAGAAGACTAGAACAGACTAGTACCATCATAAGGCTATTATAGAAGACTAGAACAGACTGGTACCATCATAAGACTATTATAGAAGACTAGAACAGACTGGTACCATCATAAGGCTAGAACAGACTGGTACCATCATAAGACTGTTAAAGAAGGCTAGAACAGACTGGTACCATCATAAGACTATTATAGAAGACTAGAACAGACTGGTACCATCATAAGGCTATTGTAGAAGACTAGAACAGACTGGTACCATCATAAGACTATTATAGAAGACTAGAACAGACTGGTACCATCATAAGACTATTATAGAAGACTAGAACAGACTGGTACCATCATAAGTCTATTATAGAAGACCAGAACAGACTGGTACCATCATAAGGCTATTATAGAAGACTAGAACAGACTGGTACCATCATAAGGCGAGAACAGACTGGTACCATAATGCTATTTTAGAAGACTAGAACAGACTGGTACCATCATAAGACTATTATAGAAGACTAGAACAGACTGGTACCATCATAAGTCTATTATAGAAGGCAAGAACAGACTGGTACCATCATAAGGCTATTATAGAAGACTAGAACAGACTGGTACCATCATAAGGATATTATAGAAGAATAGAACAGACTGGTACCATCATAAGACTATTATAGAAGACTTGAACAGACTGGTACCAACATAAGGCTATTATAGAAGATTAGAACAGAATGGTACCATCATAAGGATATTACAGAAGACTAGAACAGACTGGTACCATCATAAGACTATTATAGAAGACTTGAACAGACTGGTACCATCATAAGACTAGAACAGACTGGTACCATCACAAGGCTAGAACTGACTGCTACCATCATAAGACTATTATAGAAGACTAGAACAGACTGGTACCATCATAAGACTTGAACAGACTGGTACCATCATAAGACTATTATAGAAGACTAGAACAGACTGGTACCATCATAAGACTATTATAGAAGACTAGAACAGACTGGTACCATCATAAGGCTAGAACAGACTACCATCATAAGACTATTATAGAAGACTAGAACAGACTTGTACCATCATAAGACTAGAATAGACTGGTACCATCATAAGACTATTATAGAAGACTAGAACAGACTGGTACCATCATAAGGCTGTTATAGAAGACTAGAACAGACTGGTACCATAATAAGACTATTATAGAAGACTAGAACAGACTGGTACCATCATAAGACTATTATAGAAGACTAGAAGAGACTGGTACCACCATAAGACTAGAACAGACTGGTACCATCATAAGGCTATTATAGAAGACTAGAACAGAATGGTACCATCATAAGGCTATTATAGAAGACTATAACAGACTGGTACCATCATAAGGCTATGATAGAAGACTAGAACAGACTGGTACCATCATAAGAATATTATAGAAGACTAGAACAGACTGGTACCAATCATCAGACTGGTACCATCATAAGACTAGTACCATCATAAGACTAGAACAGACTGGTACCATCATAAGGCTATTATAGAAGTCTAGAACAGACTGGTACCCTCATAAGGCTACTATCGAAGACTAGAACAGACTGGTACTATCATAAGGCTACTATAGAAGACTAGAACAGACTGGTACCATCACAAGGCTAGTAGAGACTGGTACCATCATAAGGCTATTATAGAAGACTAGAACAGACTGGTACCATCATAATACTATTATAGAAGACTCGAACAGACAAGTACCATCATAAGGCTAAAACAGACTGGTAACATCATAAGGCTAGTATAGATGACTAGAACAGACTGGTACCATCATAAGGCTATTATAGAAGACTAGAACAGACTGGTACCACCATAAGACTAGAACAGACTGGTACCATCATAAGGCTATTATAGATGACTAGAACAGACTGGTACCATCATAAGGCTATTATAGAAGACTAGAACAGACTGGTACCATCATAATAATATTATAGATTACAAGAACAGACTGGTACCAATCATAAGACTAGAACAGACTGGTAGCATCATAAGACTAGAACAGACTGGTACCATCATAAGGCTATTATAGAAGACTAGAATAGACTGGTACCCTCATAAGGCTACTATAGAAGACTAGAACAAACTGGTACAATCATAAGGCTATTATAGAAGACTAGAACAGACTGGTACTATCATAAAACTAGAACAGACTGGTATCATCATAAGACTATTATAGAAAACTAGAACAGACTGGTACATCATAAAGCTATTATAGAAGACTAGAACAGACTGGTACCATCATAAGACTAGAACAGACTGGTACCATAATAAGACTATTATAGAAGACTAGAACAGACTGGTACCATCATAAGACTATTATAGAAGACTAGAACAGACTGGTACCATCATAAGACTATTATAGAAGACTAGAACAGACTGGTACCATCATAAGGCTATTATAGAAGACTAGAACAGACTGGTACCATCATAAGACTATTATAGAAGACTAGAACAGACTGGTACCATCATAAGGCTAATAAAGAAGACTAGAACAGAATGATACCATCATAAGACTAGAACAGACTTTTACCATCATAAGACTATTATAGAAGACTAGAACAGACTTGTAACATCATAAGGCTAGAACAGACTGGTACCATCATAAGACTATTATAGAAGACTAGAACAGACTGGTACCATCGTAAGGCTGTTATAGAAGACTAGAACAGACTGGTACCATCATAAAACTATTATAGAAGACTAGAACAGACTGGCACCATCATAAGACTATTATAGAAGACTAGAACAGACTGGTACCATCATAAGACTATTATAGAAGACTAGAACAGACTAGTACCATCATAAGGCTATTATAGAAGACTAGAACAGACTGGTACCATCATAAGACTATTATAGAAGACTAGAACAGACTGGTACCATCATAAGGCTAGAACAGACTGGTACCATCATAAGACTGTTAAAGAAGGCTAGAACAGACTGGTACCATCATAAGACTATTATAGAAGACTAGAACAGACTGGTACCATCATAAGGCTATTGTAGAAGACTAGAACAGACTGGTACCATCATAAGACTATTATAGAAGACTAGAACAGACTGGTACCATCATAAGTCTATTATAGAAGACCAGAACAGACTGGTACCATCATAAGGCTATTATAGAAGACTAGAACAGACTGGTACCATCATAAGGCGAGAACAGACTGGTACCATAATGCTATTTTAGAAGACTAGAACAGACTGGTACCATCATAAGACTATTATAGAAGACTAGAACAGACTGGTACCATCATAAGTCTATTATAATAGGCAAGAACAGACTGGTACCATCATAAGGCTATTATAGAAGACTAGAACAAACTGGTACCATCATAAGGATATTATAGAAGAATAGAACAGACTGGTACCATCATAAGACTATTATAGAAGACTTGAACAGACTGGTACCAACATAAGGCTATTATAGAAGATTAGAACAGAATGGTACCATCATAAGGATATTACAGAAGACTAGAACAGACTGGTACCATCATAAGACTATTATAGAAGACTTGAACAGACTGGTACCATCATAAGACTAGAACAGACTGGTACCATCACAAGGCTAGAACTGACTGCTACCATCATAAGACTATTATAGAAGACTAGAACAGACTGGTACCATCATAAGACTTGAACAGACTGGTACCATCATAAGACTATTATAGAAGACTAGAACAGACTGGTACCATCATAAGACTAGTATAGAAGACTAGAACAGACTGGTACCATCATAAGGCTAGAACAGACTACCATCATAAGACTATTATAGAAGACTAGAACAGACTTGTACCATCATAAGACTCAGAATAGACTGGTACCATCATAAGACTATTATAGAAGACTAGAACAGACTGGTACCATCATAAGGCTGTTATAGAAGACTAGAAAAGACTGGTACCATCATAAGACTATTATAGAAGACTAGAAGAGACTGGTACCACCATAAGACTAGAACAGACTGGTACCATCATAAGGCTATTATAGAAGACTAGAACAGAATGGTACCATCATAAGGCTATTATAGAAGACTAGAACAGACTGGTACCATCATAAGGCTATGATAGAAGACTAGAACAGACTGGTACCATCATAAGAATATTATAGAAGACTAGAACAGACTGGTACCAATCATCAGACTGGTACCATCATAAGACTAGTACCATCATAAGACTAGAACAGACTGGTACCATCATAAGGCTAGTATAGAAGTCTAGAACAGACTGGTACCCTCATAAGGCTACTATCGAAGACTAGAACAGACTGGTACCATCATAAGGCTACTATAGAAGACTAGAACAGACTGGTACCATCACAAGGCTAGTAGAGACTGGTACCATCATAAGGCTATTATAGAAGACTAGAACAGACTGGTACCATCATAATACTATTATAGAAGACTCGAACAGACAAGTACCATCATAAGGCTAAAACAGACTGGTAACATCATAATGCTAGTATAGATGACTAGAACAGACTGGTACCATCATAAGGCTATTATAGAAGACTAGAACAGACTGGTACCACCATAAGACTAGAACAGACTGGTACCATCATAAGGCTATTATAGATGACTAGAACAGACTGGTACCATCATAAGGCTATTATAGAAGACTAGAACAGACTGGTACCATCATAATAATATTATAGATTACAAGAACAGACTGGTACCAATCATAAGACTAGAACAGACTGGTAGCATCATAAGACTAGAACAGACTGGTACCATCATAAGGCTATTATAGAAGACTAGAATAGACTGGTACCCTCATAAGGCTACTATAGAAGACTAGAACAAACTGGTACAATCATAAGGCTTTTATAGAAGACTAGAACAGACTGGTACTATCATAAGACTAGAACAGACTGGTATCATCATAAGACTATTATAGAAAACTAGAACAGACTGGTATATCATAAAGCTATTATAGAAGACTAGAACAGGCTGGTACCATCATAAGACTAGAACAGACTGGTACCATAATAAGACTATTATAGAAGACTAGAACAGACTGGTACCATCATAAGACTATTATAGAAGACTAGAAGAGACTGGTACCACCATAAGACTAGAACAGACTGGTACCATCATAAGGCTATTATAGAAGACTAGAACAGAATGGTACCATCATAAGGCTATTATAGAAGACTAGAACAGACTGGTACCATCATAAGGCTATGATAGAAGACTAGAACAGACTGGTACCATCATAAGAATATTATAGAAGACTAGAACAGACTGGTACCAATCATCAGACTGGTACCATCATAAGACTAGTACCATCATAAGACTAGAACAGACTGGTACCATCATAAGGCTATTATAGAAGTCTAGAACAGACTGGTACCCTCATAAGGCTACTATCGAAGACTAGAACAGACTGGTACCATCATAAGGCTACTATAGAAGACTAGAACAGACTGGTACCATCACAAGGCTAGTAGAGACTGGTACCATCATAAGGCTATTATAGAAGACTAGAACAGACTGGTACCATCATAATACTATTATAGAAGACTCGAACAGACAAGTACCATCATAAGGCTAAAACAGACTGGTAACATCATAAGGCTAGTATAGATGACTAGAACAGACTGGTACCATCATAAGGCTATTATAGAAGACTAGAACAGACTGGTACCACCATAAGACTAGAACAGACTGGTACCATCATAAGGCTATTATAGATGACAAGAACAGACTGGTACCATCATAAGGCTATTATAGAAGACTAGAACAGACTGGTACCATCATAATAATATTATAGATTACAAGAACAGACTGGTACCAATCATAAGACTAGAACAGACTGGTAGCATCATAAGACTAGAACAGACTGGTACCATCATAAGGCTATTATAGAAGACTAGAATAGACTGGTACCCTCATAAGGCTACTATAGAAGACTAGAACAAACTGGTACAATCATAAGGCTTTTATAGAAGACTAGAACAGACTGGTACTATCATAAGACTAGAACAGACTGGTATCATCATAAGACTATTATAGAAAACTAGAACAGACTGGTACATCATAAAGCTATTATAGAAGACTAGAACAGGCTGGTACCATCATAAGACTAGAACAGACTGGTACCATAATAAGACTATTATAGAAGACTAGAACAGACTGGTACCATCATAAGACTATTATAGAAGACTAGAAGAGACTGGTACCACCATAAGACTAGAACAGACTGGTACCATCATAAGGCTATTATAGAAGACTAGAACAGAATGGTACCATCATAAGGCTATTATAGAAGACTAGAACAGACTGGTACCATCATAAGGCTATGATAGAAGACTAGAACAGACTGGTACCATCATAAGAATATTATAGAAGACTAGAACAGACTGGTACCAATCATCAGACTGGTACCATCATAAGACTAGTACCATCATAAGACTAGAACAGACTGGTACCATCATAAGGCTATTATAGAAGTCTAGAACAGACTGGTACCCTCATAAGGCTACTATGGAAGACTAGAACAGACTGGTACCATCATAAGGCTACTATAGAAGACTAGAACAGACTGGTACCATCACAAGACTAGTAGAGACTGGTACCATCATAAGGCTATTATAGAAGACTAGAACAGACTGGTACCATCATAATACTATTATAGAAGACTAGAACAGACAAGTACCATCATAAGGCTAAAACAGACTGGTAACATCATAAGGCTATTATAGAAGACTCGAACAGACAAGTACCATCATAAGGCTAAAACAGACTGGTAACATCATAAGGCTAGTATAGATGACTAGAACAGACTTTTACCATCATAAGGCTATTATAGAAGACTAGAACAGACTGGTACCACCATAAGACTAGAACAGAATGGTACCATCATAAGGCTATTATAGATGACTAGAACAGACTGGTACCATCATAAGGCTATTATAGAAGACTAGAACAGACTGGTACCATCATAAGACTAGAACAGACTGGTATCATCATAAGACTATTATAGAAAACTAGAACAGACTGGTACATCATAAAGCTATTATAGAAGACTAGAACAGGCTTGTACCATCATAAGACTAGAACAGACTGGTACCATCATACGACTATTATAGAAGACAAGAACAGACTGGTACCATCATAATGCTAGTATAGAAGACTAGAACAGACTGGTACCATCATAATACTATTATAGAAGACTACAACAGACTGTTACCATCATAAGACTAGAATAGACTGGTACCATCATAAGACTATTATAGAAGACTAGAACAGACTGGTACCATCGTAAGGCTGTTATAGAAGACTAGAACAGACTGGTACCATCATAAAACTATTATAGGAGACTAGAACAGACTGGTACCATCATAAGACTATTATAGAAGACTAGAACAGACTGGTACCATCATAAGACTATTATAGAAGACTAGAACAGACTGGTACCATCATAAGGCTATTATAGAAGATTAGAACAGACTGGTACCATCATAAGACTATTATAGGAGACCAGAACAGACTGGTACCATCATAAGGCTATTAAAGAAGACTAGAACAGAATGATACCATCATAAGACTAGAACAGACTGGTACCATCTGAAGACTATTATAGAAGACTAGAACAGACTGGTACCTTCATAAGGCTAGAACAGACTGGTACCATCATAAGACTTTTAAAGAAGGCTAGAACAGACTGGTACCATCATAAGACTTTTACAGAAGACTAGAACAGACTGGCACCATCATAAGGCTAGAACAGACTGGTACCATCATAAGACTATTATAGAAGACTAGAACAGACTGGTACTATCATAAGACTAGAATAGACTGGTACCATCATAAGACTATTATAGAAGACTAGAAAAGACTGGTACCATCGTAAGGCTGTTATAGAAGACTAGAACAGACTGGTACCATCATAAAACTATTATAGAAGACTAGAACAGACTGGTACCATCATAAGACTATTATAGAAGACTAGAACAGACTGGTACCATCATAAGACTATTATAGAAGACTAGAACAGACTGGTACCATCATAAGGCTATTATAGAAGACTAGAACAAACTGGTACCATCATAAGACTATTATAGAAGACTAGAACAGACTGGTACCATCATAAGGCTATTAAAGAAGACTAGAACAGAATGATACCATCATAAGACTAGAACAGACTTTTACCATCATAAGACTATTATAGAAGACTAGAACAGACTTGTAACATCATAAGGCTAGAACAGACTGGTACAATCATAAGACTATTAAAGAAGGCTAGAACAGACTGGTACCATCATAAGACTTTTATAGAAGACTAGAACAGACTGGTACCATCATAAGGCTAGAACAGACTGGTACCATCATAAGACTAATATAGAAGACTAGAACAGACTGGTACCATCGTAAGGCTGTTATAGAAGACTAGAACAGACTGGTACCGTCATAAAACTATTATAGAAGACTAGAACAGACTGGCACCATCATAAGACTATTATAGAAGACTAGAACAGACTGGTACCATCATAAGACTATTATAGAAGACTAGAACAGACTGGTACCATCATAAGGCTATTATAGAAGACTAGAACAGACTGGTACCATCATAAGACTATTATAGAAGACTAGAACAGACTGGTACCATCATAAGGCTAGAACAGACTGGTACCATCATAAGACTATTAAAGAAGGCTAGAACAGACTGGTACCATCATAAGACTATAATAGAAGACTAGAACAGACTGGTACCATCATAAGGCTATTGTAGAAGACTAGAACAGACTGGTACCATCATAAGACTATTATAGAAGACTAGAACAGACTGGTACCATCATAAGTCTATTATAGAAGACCAGAACAGACTGGTACCATCATAAGGCTATTATAGAAGACTAGAACAGACTGGTACCATCGTAAGGCTGTTATAGAAGACTAGAACAGACTGGTACCATCATAATACTATTATAGAAGACTACAACAGACTGGTACCATCATAAGACTAGAATAGACTGGTACCATCATAAGACTATTATAGAAGACTAGAACAGACTGGTACCATCGTAAGGCTGTTATAGAAGACTAGAACAGACTGGTACCATCATAAGACTTTTAAAGAAGGCTAGAACAGACTGGTACCATCATAAGACTTTTATAGAAGACTAGAACAGACTGGCACCATCATAAGGCTAGAACAGACTGGTACCATCATAAGACTATTATAGAAGACTAGAACAGACTGGTACTATCATAAGACTAGAATAGACTGGTACCATCATAAGACTATTATAGAAGACTAGAAAAGACTGGTACCATCGTAAGGCTGTTATAGAAGACTAGAACAGACTGGTACCATCATAAAACTATTATAGAAGACTAGAACAGACTGGTACCATCATAAGACTATTATAGAAGACTAGAACAGACTGGTACCATCATAAGACTATTATAGAAGACTAGAACAGACTGGTACCATCATAAGGCTATTATAGAAGACTAGAACAGACTGGTACCATCATAAGACTATTATAGAAGACTAGAACAGACTGGTACCATCATAAGGCTATTAAAGAAGACTAGAACAGAATGATACCATCATAAGACTAGAACAGACTTTTACCATCATAAGACTTATTATAGAAGACTAGAACAGACTTGTAACATCATAAGTCTAGAACAGACTGGTACAATCATAAGACTATTATAGAAGACTAGAACAGACTGGTACCATCGTAAGGCTGTTATAGAAGACTAGAACAGACTGGTACCATCATAAAACTATTATAGAAGACTAGAACAGACTGGCACCATCATAAGACTATTATAGAAGACTAGAACAGACTGGTACCATCATAAGACTATTATAGAAGACTAGAACAGACTGGTACCATCATAAGGCTATTATAGAAGACTAGAACAGACTGGTACCATCATAAGACTATTATAGAAGACTAGAACAGACTGGTACCATCATAAGGCTAGAACAGACTGGTACCATCATAAGACTATTAAAGAAGGCTAGAACAGAATGGTACCATCATAAGACTATTATAGAAGACTAGAACAGACTGGTACCATCATAAGGCTATTGTAGAAGACTAGAACAGACTGGTACCATCATAAGACTATTATAGAAGACTAGAACAGACTGATACCATCATAAGTCTATTATAGAAGACCAGAACAGACTGGTACCATCATAAGGCTATTATAGAAGACTAGAACAGACTGGTACCATCATAAGGCGAGAACAGACTGGTACCATAATGCTATTTTAGAAGACTAGAACAGACTGGTACCATCAAAAGACTATTATAGAATACTAGAACAGACTGGTACCATCATAAGTCTATTATAGAAGGCAAGAACAGACTGGTACCATCATAAGGCTATTATAGAAGACTAGAACAGACTGGTACCATCATAAGGATATTATAGAAGACTAGAACAGACTGGTACCATCATAAGGCTATTATAGAAGACTAGAACAGACTGGTACCATCATAAGGCTATTATAGAATTCTTGAACAGACTGGTACCAACATAAGGCTATTATAGAAGATTAGAACAGAATGGTATCATCATAAGGATATTACAGAAGACTAGAACAGACTGGTACCATCATAAGACTATTATAGAAGACTTGAACAGACTGGTACCAACATAAGGCTATTATAGAAGACTAGAACAGACTGGTACCATCATAAGACTAGAACAGACTGGTACCATCATAAGACTAGAACAGACTGGTACCATCATAAGACTAGAACAGACTGGTACCATCATAAGACTATTATAGAAGACTAGAACAGACTGGTACCATCCTAAGGCTATTATAGAAGACTAGAACAGACTGGTACCATCATAAGACTATTATAGAAGACTAGAACAGACTGGTACCATCCTAAGGCTATTATAGAAGACTAGAACAGACTGGTACCATTATAAGGCTATTATAGAAGACTAGAACAGACTGGTACCATCATAAGGCTAGAACAGAGTGGTACCATAATAAAACTATTAAAGAAGTCTAGAACAGACTGGTACCATCATAAGACTATTATAGAAGACTAGAACAGACTGGTACCATCATAAGACTATTATAGAAGACTAGAACAGACTGGTACCATCATAAGGCTAGAACAGACTGGTACCATCATAAGACTATTAAAGAAGGCTAGAACAGACTGGTACCATCATAAGACTATTATAGAAGACTACAACAGACTGGTACCATCATAAGGCTATTGTAGAAGACTAGAACAGACTGGTACCATCATAAGACTATTATAGAAGACTAGAACAGACTGGTACCATCATAAGTCTATTATAGAAGACCAGAACAGACTGGTACCATCATAAGGCTATTATAGAAGACTAGAACAGACTGGTACCATCATAAGGCGAGAACAGACTGGTACCATAATGCTATTTTAGAAGACTAGAACAGACTGGTACCATCAAAAGACTATTATAGAATACTAGAACAGACTGGTACCATCATAAGTCTATTATAGAAGGCAAGAACAGACTGGTACCATCATAAGGCTATTATAGAAGACTAGAACAGACTGGTACCATCATAAGGATATTATAGAAGACTAGAACAGACTGGTACCATCATAAGGCTATTATAGAAGACTAGAACAGACTGGTACCATCATAAGGCTATTATAGAATTCTTGAACAGACTGGTACCAACATAAGGCTATTATAGAAGATTAGAACAGAATGGTATCATCATAAGGATATTACAGAAGACTAGAACAGACTGGTACCATCATAAGACTATTATAGAAGACTTGAACAGACTGGTACCAACATAAGGCTATTATAGAAGACTAGAACAGACTGGTACCATCATAAGACTAGAACAGACTGGTACCATCATAAGACTATTATAGAAGGCTCGAACAGAGTGGTACCATCATAAGACTATTATAGAAGACTAGAACAGACTGGTACCATCCTAAGGCTATTATAGAAGACTAGAACAGACTGGTACCATCATAAGACTATTATAGAAGACTAGAACAGACTGGTACCATCCTAAGGCTATTATAGAAGACTAGAACAGACTGGTACCATTATAAGGCTATTATAGAAGACTAGAACAGACTGGTACCATCATAAGGCTAGAACAGAGTGGTACCATAATAAAACTATTAAAGAAGGCTAGAACAGACTGGTACCATCATAAGACTATTATAGAAGACTACAACAGACTGGTACCATCATAAGGCTATTGTAGAAGACTAGAACAGACTGGTACCATCATAAGACTATTATAGAAGACTAGAACAGACTGGTACCATCATAAGTCTATTATAGAAGACCAGAACAGACTGGTACCATCATAAGGCTATTATAGAAGACTAGAACAGACTGGTACCATCATAAGGCGAGAACAGACTGGTACCATAATGCTATTTTAGAAGACTAGAACAGACTGGTACCATCAAAAGACTATTATAGAATACTAGAACAGACTGGTACCATCATAAGTCTATTATAGAAGGCAAGAACAGACTGGTACCATCATAAGGCTATTATAGAAGACTAGAACAGACTGGTACCATCATAAGGCTATTATAGAAGACTAGAACAGACTGGTACCATCATAAGACTATTATAGAAGACTAGAACAGACTGGTACCATCATAAGGCTAGAACAGACTGGTACCATCATAAGACTATTAAAGAAGGCTAGAACAGACTGGTACCATCATAAGACTATTATAGAAGACTAGAACAGACTGGTACCATCATAAGGCTATTGTAGAAGACTAGAACAGACTGGTACCATCATAAGACTATTATAGAAGACTAGAACAGACTGGTACCATCATAAGTCTATTATAGAAGACCAGAACAGACTGGTACCATCATAAGGCTATTATAGAAGACTAGAACAGACTGGTACCATCATAAGGCGAGAACAGACTGGTACCATAATGCTATTTTAGAAGACTAGAACAGACTGGTACCATCAAAAGACTATTATAGAATACTAGAACAGACTGGTACCATCATAAGTCTATTATAGAAGGCAAGAACAGACTGGTACCATCATAAGGCTATTATAGAAGACTAGAACAGACTGGTACCATCATAAGGATATTATAGAAGACTAGAACAGACTGGTACCATCATAAGGCTATTATAGAAGACTAGAACAGACTGGTACCATCATAAGGCTATTATAGAATTCTTGAACAGACTGGTACCAACATAAGGCTATTATAGAAGATTAGAACAGAATGGTATCATCATAAGGATATTACAGAAGACTAGAACAGACTGGTACCATCATAAGACTATTATAGAAGACTTGAACAGACTGGTACCAACATAAGGCTATTATAGAAGACTAGAACAGACTGGTACCATCATAAGACTAGAACAGACTGGTACCATCATAAGACTATTATAGAAGGCTCGAACAGAGTGGTACCATCATAAGACTATTATAGAAGACTAGAACAGACTGGTACCATCCTAAGGCTATTATAGAAGACTAGAACAGACTGGTAACATCATAAGACTATTATAGAAGACTAGAACAGACTGGTACCATCCTAAGGCTATTATAGAAGACTAGAACAGACTGGTACCATTATAAGGCTATTATAGAAGACTAGAACAGACTGGTACCATCATAAGGCTAGAACAGAGTGGTACCATAATAAAACTATTAAAGAAGTCTAGAACAGACTGGTACCATCATAAGACTATTATAGAAGACTAGAACAGACTGGTACCATCATAAGACTATTATAGAAGACTAGAACAGACTGGTACCATCATAAGGCTAGAACAGACTGGTACCATCATAAGACTATTAAAGAAGGCTAGAACAGACTGGTACCATCATAAGACTATTATAGAAGACTACAACAGACTGGTACCATCATAAGGCTATTGTAGAAGACTAGAACAGACTGGTACCATCATAAGACTATTATAGAAGACTAGAACAGACTGGTACCATCATAAGTCTATTATAGAAGACCAGAACAGACTGGTACCATCATAAGGCTATTATAGAAGACTAGAACTGACTGGTACCATCATAAGGCGAGAACAGACTGGTACCATAATGCTATTTTAGAAGACTAGAACAGACTGGTACCATCAAAAGACTATTATAGAATACTAGAACAGACTGGTACCATCATAAGTCTATTATAGAAGGCAAGAACAGACTGGTACCATCATAAGGCTATTATAGAAGACTAGAACAGACTGGTACCATCATAAGGATATTAAAGAAGACTAGAACAGACTGGTACCATCATAAGGCTATTATAGAAGACTAGAACAGACTGGTACCATCATAAGGCTATTATAGAATTCTTGAACAGACTGGTACCAACATAAGGCTATTATAGAAGATTAGAACAGAATGGTATCATCATAAGGATATTACAGAAGACTAGAACAGACTGGTACCATCATAAGACTATTATAGAAGACTTGAACAGACTGGTACCAACATAAGGCTATTATAGAAGACTAGAACAGACTGGTACCATCATAAGACTAGAACAGACTGGTACCATCATAAGACTATTATAGAAGACTAGAACAGACTGGTACCATCCTAAGGCTATTATAGAAGACTAGAACAGACTGGTACCATTATAAGGCTATTATAGAAGACTAGAACAGACTGGTACCATCATAAGGCTAGAACAGAGTGGTACCATAATAAAACTATTAAAGAAGGCTAGAACAGACTGGTACCATCATAAGACTATTATAGAAGACTACAACAGACTGGTACCATCATAAGGCTATTGTAGAAGACTAGAACAGACTGGTACCATCATAAGACTATTATAGAAGACTAGAACAGACTGGTACCATCATAAGTCTATTATAGAAGACCAGAACAGACTGGTACCATCATAAGGCTATTATAGAAGACTAGAACAGACTGGTACCATCATAAGGCGAGAACAGACTGGTACCATAATGCTATTTTAGAAGACTAGAACAGACTGGTACCATCAAAAGACTATTATAGAATACTAGAACAGACTGGTACCATCATAAGTCTATTATAGAAGGCAAGAACAGACTGGTACCATCATAAGGCTATTATAGAAGACTAGAACAGACTGGTACCATCATAAGGATATTATAGAAGACTAGAACAGACTGGTACCATCATAAGGCTATTATAGAAGACTAGAACAGACTGGTACCATCATAAGGCTATTATAGAATTCTTGAACAGACTGGTACCAACATAAGGCTATTATAGAAGATTAGAACAGAATGGTATCATCATAAGGATATTACAGAAGACTAGAACAGACTGGTACCATCATAAGACTATTATAGAAGACTTGAAAAGACTGGTACCAACATAAGGCTATTATAGAAGACTAGAACAGACTGGTACCATCATAAGACTAGAACAGACTGGTACCATCATAAGACTATTATAGAAGGCTCGAACAGAGTGGTACCATCATAAGACTATTATAGAAGACTAGAACAGACTGGTACCATCCTAAGGCTATTATAGAAGACTAGAACAGACTGGTACCATCATAAGACTATTATAGAAGACTAGAACAGACTGGTACCATCCTAAGGCTATTATAGAAGACTAGAACAGACTGGTACCATTATAAGGCTATTATAGAAGACTAGAACAGACTGGTACCATCATAAGGCTAGAACAGAGTGGTACCATAATAAAACTATTAAAGAAGTCTAGAACAGACTGGTACCATCATAAGACTATTATAGAAGACTAGAACAGACTGGTACCATCATAAGGCTATTATAGAAGACTAGAACAGACTGGTACCATCATAAGACTATTATAGAAGACTAAAACAGACTGGTACCATCCTAAGGCTATTATAGAAGACTAGAACAGACTGGTACCATCATAAGACTATTATAGAAG
The DNA here is from genome assembly GCF_965601325.2 of Salmo salar. NCBI lineage: Eukaryota > Metazoa > Chordata > Actinopteri > Salmoniformes > Salmonidae > Salmo > Salmo salar. The sequence goes on from NC_138301.1 coordinate 60,063,428, forward strand.
ACTAGAACAGACTGGTACCATCATAAGGCTATTATAGAAGACTAGAACAGACTGGTAACATCATAAGGCTATTATAGAAGACTAGAACAGACTGCTACCATCATAAGACTAGAACAGACTGGTACCATCACAAGGCTAGAACTGACTGCTACCATGATAAGACTATTATAGAAGACTAGAACAGACTGGTACCATCATAAGACTTGAACAGACTGGTACCATCATAAGACTATTATAGAAGACTAGAACAGACTGGTACCATCATAAGACTATTATAGAAGACTAGAACAGACTGGTACCATCATAAGGCTAGAACAGACTACCATCATAAGACTATTATAGAAGACTAGAAGAGACTGGTACCACCATAAGACTAGAACAGACTGGTACCATCATAAGGCTATTATAGAAGACTAGAACAGAATGGTACCATCATAAGGCTATGATAGAAGACTAGAACAGACTGGTACCATCATAAGAATATTATAGAAGACTAGAACAGACTGGTACCAATCATCAGACTGGTACCATCATAAGACTAGTACCATCATAAGACTAGAACAGACTGGTACCATCATAAGGCTATTATAGAAGTCTAGAACAGACTGGTACCCTCATAAGGCTACTATCGAAGACTAGAACAGACTGGTACCATCATAAGGCTATTATAGAAGACTAGAACAGACTGGTACCATCACAAGACTAGTAGAGACTGGTACCATCATAAGGCTATTATAGAAGACTAGAACAGACTGGTACCATCATAATACTATTATAGAAGACTCGAACAGACAAGTACCATCATAAGGCTAAAACAGACTGGTAACATCATAAGGCTAGTATAGATGACTAGAACAGACTGGTACCATCATAAGGCTATTATAGAAGACTAGAACAGACTGGTACCACCATAAGACTAGAACAGACTGGTACCATCATAAGGCTATTATAGATGACTAGAACAGACTGGTACCATCATAAGGCTATTATAGAAGGCTAGAACAGACTGGTACCATCATAATAATATTATAGATTACAAGAACAGACTGGTACCAATCATAAGACTAGAACAGACTGGTACCATCATAAGACTAGAACAGACTGGTACCATCATAAGGCTATTATAGAAGACTAGGATAGACTGGTACCCTCATAAGGCTACTATAGAAGACTAGAACAAACTGGTACAATCATAAGGCTATTATAGAAGACTAGAACAGACTGGTACCATCACAAGACTAGAACAGACTGGTATCATCATAAGACTATTATAGAAAACTAGAACAGACTGGTACATCATAAAGCTATTATAGAAGACTAGAACAGGCTGGTACCATCATAAGACTAGAACAGACTGGTACCATCATACGACTATTATAGAAGACTAGAACAGACTGGTACCATCATAAGGCTAGAACAGACTGGTACAATCATAAGGCTTTTATAGAAGACTAGAACAGACTACTACCATCATAAGACTAGAACAGACTGGTACCTTCATAAGACTAGAACAGACTGGTAACATCATAAGGCTATTATAGAAGACTAGAACAGACTGGTAACATCATAAGGCTATTATTGAAGACTAGAACAGACTGGTACCATGATAAGACTAGTATAGAAGACTAGAACAGACTGGTACCATCATAAGGCTATTATAGAAGACTAGATCAGACTGGTACCATCATAAGACTAGAAAAGACTGGTATCATCATAAGACTATTATAGAAGACTAGAACAGACTGGTACCATAATAAGACTATTAAAGAAGTCTAGAACAGACTGGTACCATCATAAGACTATTATAGAAGACTAGAACAGACTGGTACCATCATAAGGCTATTATAGAAGACTAGAACAGACTGGTACCATCATAAGACTATTATAGAAGACTAGAACAGACTGGTACCATCATAAGGCTATTATAGAAGACTAGAACAGACTGGTAACATCATAAGGCTATTATAGAAGACTAGAACAGACTGCTACCATCATAAGACTAGAACAGACTGGTACCATCACAAGGCTAGAACTGACTGCTACCATCACAAGACTATTATAGAAGACTAGAACAGACTGGTACCATCATAAGACTTGAACAGACTGGTACCATCATAAGACTATTATAGAAGACTATAACAGACTGATACCATCATAAGACTATTATAGAAGACTAGAACAGACTGGTACCATCATAAGGCTAGAACAGACTGGTACCATCATAAGACTATTATAGAAGACTAGAACAGACTTGTACCATCATAAGACTATTATAGAAGACTAGAACAGACTGGTAACATCATAAGGCTGTTATAGAAGACTAGAACAGACTGGTACCATAATAAGACTATTATAGAAGACTAGAACAGACTGGTACCATCATAAGACTATTATAGAAGACTAGAACAGACTGGTACCATCATAAGGATATTAAAGAAGACTAGAACAGACTGGTACCATCATAAGGCTATTATAGCAGACTAGAACAGACTGGTACCATCATAAGACTATTATAGAAGACTAGAACAGACTTGTACCATCATAAGGCTATTATAGAAGACTAGAACAGACTGGTACCATCATAAGGCTATTATAGAAGACTAGAACAGACTGGTACCACAATAAGACTAGAACAGACTGGTACCATCATAAGGCTATTATAGAAGACTAGAACAGACTGGTACCATCATAAGGCTTTTATAGAAGACTAGAACAGACTGGTACCATCATAAGGCAATTATAGAAGACTAGAACAGACTGGTACCATCATAAGGCTATTATTGAAGACTAGAACAGACTGGTACCATCATAAGGCTATTATAGAAGACTAGAACACACTGGTACCATCATAAGAATATTATAGAAGACTAGAACAGACTGGTACAAATCATCATACTGGTACCATCATAAGACTAGTACCATCATAAGACTAGAAGAGACTGGTACCATCATAAGGCTATTATAGAAGACTAGAACAGACTGCTACCCTCATAAGGCTACTATAGAAGACTAGAACAGACTGGTACCATCATAAGGCTACTATAGAAGACTAGAACAGACTGGTACCATCACAAGACTAGTAGAGACTGGTACCATCATAAGGCTATTATAGAAGACTAGAACAGTCTGGTACCATCATAAGTCTATTATAGAAGACTCGAACAGACAAGTACCATCATAAGGCTAAAACAGACTGGTAACATCATAAGGCTAGTATAGATGACTAGAACAGACTGGTACCATCATAAGGCTATTATAGAAGACTAGAACAGACTGGTACCATCAAAAGACTATTATAGAATACTAGAACAGACTGGTACCATCATAAGTCTATTATAGAAGGCAAGAACAGACTGGTACCATCATAAGGCTATTATAGAAGACTAGAACAGACTGGTACCATCATAAGGATATTAAAGAAGACTAGAACAGACTGGTACCATCATAAGGCTATTATAGAAGACTAGAACAGACTGGTACCATCATAAGGCTATTATAGAATTCTTGAACAGACTGGTACCAACATAAGGCTATTATAGAAGATTAGAACAGAATGGTATCATCATAAGGATATTACAGAAGACTAGAACAGACTGGTACCATCATAAGACTATTATAGAAGACTTGAACAGACTGGTACCAACATAAGGCTATTATAGAAGACTAGAACAGACTGGTACCATCATAAGACTAGAACAGACTGGTACCATCATAAGACTATTATAGAAGGCTCGAACAGAGTGGTACCATCATAAGACTATTATAGAAGACTAGAACAGACTGGTACCATCCTAAGGCTATTATAGAAGACTAGAACAGACTGGTACCATCATAAGACTATTATAGAAGACTAGAACAGACTGGTACCATCCTAAGGCTATTATAGAAGACTAGAACAGACTGGTACCATTATAAGGCTATTATAGAAGACTAGAACAGACTGGTACCATCATAAGGCTAGAACAGAGTGGTACCATAATAAAACTATTAAAGAAGGCTAGAACAGACTGGTACCATCATAAGTCTATTATAGAAGACCAGAACAGACTGGTACCATCATAAGACTATTATAGAAGACTAGAACAGACTGGTACCATCATAAGTCTATTATAGAAGACCAGAACAGACTGGTACCATCATAAGGCTATTATAGAAGACTAGAACAGACTGGTACCATCATAAGGCGAGAACAGACTGGTACCATAATGCTATTTTAGAAGACTAGAACAGACTGGTACCATCAAAAGACTATTATAGAATACTAGAACAGACTGGTACCATCATAAGTCTATTATAGAAGGCAAGAACAGACTGGTACCATCATAAGGCTATTATAGAAGACTAGAACAGACTGGTACCATCATAAGGATATTATAGAAGACTAGAACAGACTGGTACCATCATAAGGCTATTATAGAAGACTAGAACAGACTGGTACCATCATAAGGCTATTATAGAATTCTTGAACAGACTGGTACCAACATAAGGCTATTATAGAAGATTAGAACAGAATGGTATCATCATAAGGATATTACAGAAGACTAGAACAGACTGGTACCATCATAAGACTATTATAGAAGACTTGAACAGACTGGTACCAACATAAGGCTATTATAGAAGACTAGAACAGACTGGTACCATCATAAGACTAGAACAGACTGGTACCATCATAAGACTATTATAGAAGGCTCGAACAGAGTGGTACCATCATAAGACTATTATAGAAGACTAGAACAGACTGGTACCATCCTAAGGCTATTATAGAAGACTAGAACAGACTGGTACCATCATAAGACTATTATAGAAGACTAGAACAGACTGGTACCATCCTAAGGCTATTATAGAAGACTAGAACAGACTGGTACCATTATAAGGCTATTATAGAAGACTAGAACAGACTGGTACCATCATAAGGCTAGAACAGAGTGGTACCATAATAAAACTATTAAAGAAGTCTAGAACAGACTGGTACCATCATAAGACTATTATAGAAGACTAGAACAGACTGGTACCATCATAAGGCTATTATAGAAGACTAGAACAGACTGGTACCATCATAAGACTATTATAGAAGACTAAAACAGACTGGTACCATCCTAAGGCTATTATAGAAGACTAGAACAGACTGGTACCATCATAAGACTATTATAGAAGACTAGAACAGACTGGTACCATCATAAGGCTATTATAGAAGACTAGAACAGACTGGTAACATCATAAGGCTATTATAGAAGACTAGAACAGACTGCTACCATCATAAGACTAGAACAGACTGGTACCATCACAAGGCTAGAACTGACTGCTACCATGATAAGACTATTATAGAAGACTAGAACAGACTGGTACCATCATAAGACTTGAACAGACTGGTACCATCATAAGACTATTATAGAAGACTAGAACAGACTGGTACCATCATAAGACTATTATAGAAGACTAGAACAGACTGGTACCATCATAAGGCTAGAACAGACTACCATCATAAGACTATTATAGAAGACTAGAAGAGACTGGTACCACCATAAGACTAGAACAGACTGGTACCATCATAAGGCTATTATAGAAGACTAGAACAGAATGGTACCATCATAAGGCTATGATAGAAGACTAGAACAGACTGGTACCATCATAAGAATATTATAGAAGACTAGAACAGACTGGTACCAATCATCAGACTGGTACCATCATAAGACTAGTACCATCATAAGACTAGAACAGACTGGTACCATCATAAGGCTATTATAGAAGTCTAGAACAGACTGGTACCCTCATAAGGCTACTATCGAAGACTAGAACAGACTGGTACCATCATAAGGCTATTATAGAAGACTAGAACAGACTGGTACCATCACAAGACTAGTAGAGACTGGTACCATCATAAGGCTATTATAGAAGACTAGAACAGACTGGTACCATCATAATACTATTATAGAAGACTCGAACAGACAAGTACCATCATAAGGCTAAAACAGACTGGTAACATCATAAGGCTAGTATAGATGACTAGAACAGACTGGTACCATCATAAGGCTATTATAGAAGACTAGAACAGACTGGTACCACCATAAGACTAGAACAGACTGGTACCATCATAAGGCTATTATAGATGACTAGAACAGACTGGTACCATCATAAGGCTATTATAGAAGACTAGAACAGACTGGTACCATCATAATAATATTATAGATTACAAGAACAGACTGGTACCAATCATAAGACTAGAACAGACTGGTACCATCATAAGACTAGAACAGACTGGTACCATCATAAGGCTATTATAGAAGACTAGGATAGACTGGTACCCTCATAAGGCTACTATAGAAGACTAGAACAAACTGGTACAATCATAAGGCTATTATAGAAGACTAGAACAGACTGGTACCATCACAAGACTAGAACAGACTGGTATCATCATAAGACTATTATAGAAAACTAGAACAGACTGGTACATCATAAAGCTATTATAGAAGACTAGAACAGGCTGGTACCATCATAAGACTAGAACAGACTGGTACCATCATACGACTATTATAGAAGACTAGAACAGACTGGTACCATCATAAGGCTAGAACAGACTGGTACAATCATAAGGCTTTTATAGAAGACTAGAACAGACTACTACCATCATAAGACTAGAACAGACTGGTACCTTCATAAGACTAGAACAGACTGGTAACATCATAAGGCTATTATAGAAGACTAGAACAGACTGGTAACATCATAAGGCTATTATTGAAGACTAGAACAGACTGGTACCATGATAAGACTAGTATAGAAGACTAGAACAGACTGGTACCATCATAAGGCTATTATAGAAGACTAGATCAGACTGGTACCATCATAAGACTAGAAAAGACTGGTATCATCATAAGACTATTATAGAAGACTAGAACAGACTGGTACCATAATAAGACTATTAAAGAAGTCTAGAACAGACTGGTACCATCATAAGACTATTATAGAAGACTAGAACAGACTGGTACCATCATAAGGCTATTATAGAAGACTAGAACAGACTGGTACCATCATAAGACTATTATAGAAGACTAGAACAGACTGGTACCATCATAAGGCTATTATAGAAGACTAGAACAGACTGGTAACATCATAAGGCTATTATAGAAGACTAGAACAGACTGCTACCATCATAAGACTAGAACAGACTGGTACCATCACAAGGCTAGAACTGACTGCTACCATCACAAGACTATTATAGAAGACTAGAACAGACTGGTACCATCATAAGACTTGAACAGACTGGTACCATCATAAGACTATTATAGAAGACTATAACAGACTGATACCATCATAAGACTATTATAGAAGACTAGAACAGACTGGTACCATCATAAGGCTAGAACAGACTGGTACCATCATAAGACTATTATAGAAGACTAGAACAGACTTGTACCATCATAAGACTATTATAGAAGACTAGAACAGACTGGTAACATCATAAGGCTGTTATAGAAGACTAGAACAGACTGGTACCATAATAAGACTATTATAGAAGACTAGAACAGACTGGTACCATCATAAGACTATTATAGAAGACTAGAACAGACTGGTACCATCATAAGGATATTAAAGAAGACTAGAACAGACTGGTACCATCATAAGGCTATTATAGCAGACTAGAACAGACTGGTACCATCATAAGACTATTATAGAAGACTAGAACAGACTTGTACCATCATAAGGCTATTATAGAAGACTAGAACAGACTGGTACCATCATAAGGCTATTATAGAAGACTAGAACAGACTGGTACCACAATAAGACTAGAACAGACTGGTACCATCATAAGGCTATTATAGAAGACTAGAACAGACTGGTACCATCATAAGGCTTTTATAGAAGACTAGAACAGACTGGTACCATCATAAGGCAATTATAGAAGACTAGAACAGACTGGTACCATCATAAGGCTATTATTGAAGACTAGAACAGACTGGTACCATCATAAGGCTATTATAGAAGACTAGAACACACTGGTACCATCATAAGAATATTATAGAAGACTAGAACAGACTGGTACAAATCATCATACTGGTACCATCATAAGACTAGTACCATCATAAGACTAGAAGAGACTGGTACCATCATAAGGCTATTATAGAAGACTAGAACAGACTGCTACCCTCATAAGGCTACTATAGAAGACTAGAACAGACTGGTACCATCATAAGGCTACTATAGAAGACTAGAACAGACTGGTACCATCACAAGACTAGTAGAGACTGGTACCATCATAAGGCTATTATAGAAGACTAGAACAGTCTGGTACCATCATAAGTCTATTATAGAAGACTCGAACAGACAAGTACCATCATAAGGCTAAAACAGACTGGTAACATCATAAGGCTAGTATAGATGACTAGAACAGACTGGTACCATCATAAGGCTATTATAGAAGACTAGAACAGACTGGTACCACCATAAGACTAGAACAGACTGGTACCATCATAAGGCTTATATAGAAGACTAGAACAGACTGGTACCATCATAAGGCTATTATAGAAGACTAGAACAGACTGGTACCATCATAAGAATATTATAGAAGACAAGAACAGACTGGTACCAATCATAAGACTAGAACAGACTGGTACCATCATAAGACTAGAACAGACTGGTACCATCATAAGGCTATTATAGAAGACTAGAACAGACTGGTACCCTCATAAGGCTACTATAGAAGACTAGAACAAACTGGTACAATCATAAGGCTATTATAGAAGACTAGAACAGACTGGTACCATCATAAGACTAGAACAGACTGGTATCATCATAAGACAATTATAGAAGACTAGAACAGACTGGTACATCATCAAGCTATTATAGAAGACTAGAACAGGCTGGTACCATCGGAAGACTAGAACAGACTGGTACCATCATACGACTATTATAGAAGACTAGAACAGACTGGTACCATCATAAGACTATTATAGAAGACTAGAACAGACTTGTACCATCATAAGACTATTATAGAAGACTAGAACAGACTGGTACCATCATAAGGCTGTTATAGAAGACTAGAACAGACTGGTACCATCATAAGACTATTATAGAAGACTAGAACAGACTGGTACCATCATAAGACTATTATAGAAGACTAGAACAGACTGGTACCATCATAAGGCTATTAAAGAAGACTAGAACAGACTGGTACCATCATAAGGCTATTATAGCAGACTAGAACAGACTGGTACCATCATAAGACTATTATAGAAGACTAGAACAGACTTGTACCATCATAAGGCTATTATAGAAGACTAGAACAGACTGGTACCATCATAAGGCTATTATAGAAGACTAGAACAGACTGGTACCACAATAAGACTAGAACAGACTGGTACCATCATAAGGCTATTATAGAAGACTAGAACAGACTGGTACCATCATAAGAATATTATAGAAGACAAGAACAGACTGGTACCAATCATAAGACTAGAACAGACTGGTACCATCATAAGACTAGAACAGACTGGTACCATCATAAGGCTATTATAGAAGACTAGAACAGACTGGTACCCTCATAAGGCTACTATAGAAGACTAGAACAAACTGGTACAATCATAAGGCTATTATAGAAGACTAGAACAGACTGGTACCATCATAAGACTAGAACAGACTGGTATCATCATAAGACAATTATAGAAGACTAGAACAGACTGGTACATCATCAAGCTATTATAGAAGACTAGAACAGGCTGGTACCATCGGAAGACTAGAACAGACTGGTACCATCATACGACTATTATAGAAGACTAGAACAGACTGGTACCATCATAAGACTATTATAGAAGACTAGAACAGACTTGTACCATCATAAGACTATTATAGAAGACTAGAACAGACTGGTACCATCATAAGGCTGTTATAGAAGACTAGAACAGACTGGTACCATAATAAGACTATTATAGAAGACTAGAACAGACTGGTACCATCATAAGACTATTATAGAAGACTAGAACAGACTGGTACCATCATAAGGCTATTAAAGAAGACTAGAACAGACTGGTACCATCATAAGGCTATTATAGCAGACTAGAACAGACTGGTACCATCATAAGACTATTATAGAAGACTAGAACAGACTTGTACCATCATAAGGCTATTATAGAAGACTAGAACAGACTGGTACCATCATAAGGCTATTATAGAAGACAAGAACAGACTGGTACCACAATAAGACTAGAACAGACTGTTACCATCATAAGGCTATTATAGAAGAGTAGAACAGACTGGTACCATCATAAGGCAATTATAGAAGACTAGAACAGACTGGTACCATCATAAGGCTATTATTGAAGACTAGAACAGACTGGTACCATCATAAGGCTATTATAGAAGACTAGAACAGACTGGTACCATCATAAGGCTACTATAGAAGACTAGAACAGACTGGTACCATCATAAGGCTACTATAGAAGACTAGAACAGACTGGTACCCTCATAAGGCTACTATAGAAGACTAGAACAGACTGGTACCATCATAAGGCTATTATAGAAGACTAGAACAGACTGGTACCATCACAAGACTAGTAGAGACTGGTACCATCATAAGGCTATTATAGAAGACTAGAACAGTCTGGTACCATCATAAGACTATTATAGAAGACTTGAACAGACAAGTACCATCATAAGGCTAAAACAGACTGGTAACATCATAAGGCTAGTATAGATGACTAGAACAGACTGGTACCATCATAAGGCTATTATAGAAGACTAGAACAGACTGGTACCACCATAAGACTAGAACAGACTGCTACCATCATAAGGCTATTATAGAAGACTAGAACAGACTGGTACCATCATAAGGCTATTATAGAAGACTAGAACAGACTGGTACAATCATAAGGCTATTATAGAAGACTAGAACAGACTGGTACCCTCATAAGGCTACTATAGAAGACTAGAACAAACTGGTACAATCATAAGGCTATTATAGAAGACTAGAACAGACTGGTACCATCATAAGACTAGAACAGACTGGTATCATCATAAGACAATTATAGAAGACTAGAACAGACTGGTACATCATCAAGCTATTATAGAAGACTAGAACAGGCTGGTACCATCAGAAGACTAGAACAGACTGGTACCATCATACGACTATTATAGAAGACTAGAACAGACTGGTAAGATCATAAGGCTAGAACAGAATGGTACCATCATAAGGCTTTTATAGAAGACTAGAACAGACTACTACCATCATAAGACTAGAACAGACTGGTACCATCATAAGACTAGAACAGACTGGTAACATCATAAGGCTATTATAGAAGACTAGAACAGACTGGTACCATGATAAGACTAGTATAGAAGACTAGAACAGACTGGTACCATCATAAGGCTATTATAGAAGACTAGAACAGACTGGTACCATCATAAGACTAGAACAGACTGGTATCATCATAAGACTATTATAGAAGACTATAATAGACTGGTACCATCATAAGGCTATTATAGAAGACTAGAACAGACTGGTACCATCATAAGACTATTATAGAAGACTAGAACAGACTGGTGGCATCATAAGACTAGTATAGAAGACTAGGAAAAAAGACTGGTACCATCATAAGGCTATTATAGCAGACTAGAACAGACTGGTACCATCATAAGACTATTATAGAAGACTAGAACAGACTGGTACATCATAAAGCTATTATAGAAGACTAGGACAGGCTGGTACCATCATAAGACTAGAACAGACTGGTACCATCATAAGACTATTATAGAAGACTAGAACAGACTGGTACCATCATAAGGCTAGAAAAGACTGGTACCATCATAAGGCTAGAACAGACTGGTCCCATCATAAGGCTATTATTGAAGACTAGAACAGACTGGTACCATCATAAGGCTATTATAGAAGACTAGAACAGACTGGTACCATCATAAGGCTAGAAAAGACTGGTACCATCATAAGGCTAGAACAGACTGGTCCCATCATAAGGCTATTATTGAAGACTAGAACAGACTGGTACCATCATAAGGCTATTATAGAAGACTAGAACAGACTGGTACCATCATAAGACTAGAACAGACTGGTACCATCATAAGACTATTATATAGAAGACTAGAACAGACTGGTACCATCATAAGACTAGAACAGACTGGTACCATCATAAGGCTACTATAGAAGACTAGAACAGACTGGTACCATCACAAGACTAGTAGAGACTGGTACCATCATAAGGCTATTATAGAAGACTAGAACAGACTGGTACCATCATAATACTATTATAGAAGACTAGAACAGACTGGTACCACCATAAGACTAGAACAGACTGGTACCATCATAAGGCTATTATAGATGACTAGAACAGACTGGTACCATCATAAGGCTATTATAGAAGACTAGAACAGACTGGTACCATCATAATAATATTATAGATTACAAGAACAGACTGGTACCAATCATAAGACTAGAACAGACTGGTACCATCATAAGACTAGAACAGACTGGTACCATCATAAGGCTATTATAGAAGACTAGAATAGACTGGTACCCTCATAAGGCTACTATAGAAGACTAGAACAAACTGGTACAATCATAAGGCTATTATAGAAGACTAGAACAGACTGGTACCATCATAAGACTAGAACAGACTGGTATCATCATAAGACTATTATAGAAAACTAGAACAGACTGGTACATCATAAAGCTATTATAGAAGACTAGAACAGGCTGGTACCATCATAAGACTAGAACAGACTGGTACCATCATATGACTATTATAGAAGACTAGAACAGACTGGTACCATCATAAGGCTAGAACAGACTGGTACCATCATAAGGCTTTTATAGAAGACTAGAACAGACTACTACCATCATAAGACTAGAACAGACTGGTACCTTCATAAGACTAGAACAGACTGGTAACATCATAAGGCTATTATAGAAGACTAGAACAGACTGGTACCATCATAAGGCTATTATTGAAGACTAGAACAGACTGGTACCATGATAAGACTAGTATAGAAGACTAGAACAGACTGGTACCATCATAAGGCTATTATAGAAGACTAGATCAGACTGGTACCATCATAAGACTAGAAAAGACTGGTATCATCATAAGACTATTATAGAAGACTAGAACAGACTGGTACCATAATAAGACTATTAAAGAAGTCTAGAACAGACTGGTACCATCATAAGACTATTATAGAAGACTAGAACAGACTGGTACCATCATAAGGCTAGAACAGAATGGTACCATCATACGACTATTATAGAAGACTAGAACAGACTGGTACCATCATAAGGCTAGAACAGAATGGTACCATCATAAGGCTTTTATAGAAGACTAGAACAGACTACTACCATCATAAGACTAGAACAGACTGGTACCATCATAAGACTAGAACAGACTGGTAACATCATAAGGCTATTATAGAAGACTAGAACAGACTGGTACCATGATAAGACTAGTATAGAAGACTAGAACAGACTGGTACCATCATAAGGCTATTATAGAAGACTAGAACAGACTGGTACCATCATAAGACTAGAACAGACTGGTATCATCATAAGACTATTATAGAAGACTATAATAGACTGGTACCATCATAAGGCTATTATAGAAGACTAGAACAGACTGGTACCATCATAAGACTATTATAGAAGACTAGAACAGACTGGTGGCATCATAAGACTAGTATAGAAGACTAGGAAAAAAGACTGGTACCATCATAAGGCTATTATAGCAGACTAGAACAGACTGGTACCATCATAAGACTATTATAGAAGACTAGAACAGACTGGTACATCATAACGCTATTATAGAAGACTAGGACAGGCTGGTACCATCATAAGACTAGAACAGACTGGTACCATCATAAGACTATTATAGAAGACTAGAACAGACTGGTACCATCATAAGGCTAGAAAAGACTGGTACCATCATAAGGCTAGAACAGACTGGTCCCATCATAAGGCTATTATTGAAGACTAGAACAGACTGGTACCATCATAAGGCTATTATAGAAGACTAGAACAGACTGGTACCATCATAAGGCTAGAAAAGACTGGTACCATCATAAGGCTAGAACAGACTGGTCCCATCATAAGGCTATTATTGAAGACTAGAACAGACTGGTACCATCATAAGGCTATTATAGAAGACTAGAACAGACTGGTACCATCATAAGACTAGAACAGACTGGTACCATCATAAGACTATTATATAGAAGACTAGAACAGACTGGTACCATCATAAGACTAGAACAGACTGGTACCATCATAAGGCTACTATAGAAGACTAGAACAGACTGGTACCATCACAAGACTAGTAGAGACTGGTACCATCATAAGGCTATTATAGAAGACTAGAACAGACTGGTACCATCATAATACTATTATAGAAGACTCGAACAGACAAGTACCATCATAAGGCTAAAACAGACTGGTAACATCATAAGGCTAGTATAGATGACTAGAACAGACTGGTACCATCATAAGGCTATTATAGAAGACTAGAACAGACTGGTACCACCATAAGACTAGAACAGACTGGTACCATCATAAGGCTATTATAGATGACTAGAACAGACTGGTACCATCATAAGGCTATTATAGAAGACTAGAACAGACTGGTACCATCATAATAATATTATAGATTACAAGAACAGACTGGTACCAATCATAAGACTAGAACAGACTGGTACCATCATAAGACTAGAACAGACTGGTACCATCATAAGGCTATTATAGAAGACTAGAATAGACTGGTACCCTCATAAGGCTACTATAGAAGACTAGAACAAACTGGTACAATCATAAGGCTATTATAGAAGACTAGAACAGACTGGTACCATCATAAGACTAGAACAGACTGGTATCATCATAAGACTATTATAGAAAACTAGAACAGACTGGTACATCATAAAGCTATTATAGAAGACTAGAACAGGCTGGTACCATCATAAGACTAGAACAGACTGGTACCATCATACGACTATTATAGAAGACTAGAACAGACTGGTACCATCATAAGGCTAGAACAGACTGGTACCATCATAAGGCTTTTATAGAAGACTAGAACAGACTACTACCATCATAAGACTAGAACAGACTGGTACCTTCATAAGACTAGAACAGACTGGTAACATCATAAGGCTATTATAGAAGACTAGAACAGACTGGTACCATCATAAGGCTATTATTGAAGACTAGAACAGACTGGTACCATGATAAGACTAGTATAGAAGACTAGATCAGACTGGTACCATCATAAGGCTATTATAGAAGACTAGATCAGACTGGTACCATCATAAGACTAGAAAAGACTGGTATCATCATAAGACTATTATAGAAGACTAGAACAGACTGGTACCATAATAAGACTATTAAAGAAGTCTAGAACAGACTGGTACCATCATAAGACTATTATAGAAGACTAGAACAGACTGGTACCATCATAAGGCTATTATAGAAGACTAGAACAGACTGGTACCATCATAAGACTATTATAGAAGACTAGAACAGACTGGTACCATCATAAGGCTATTATAGAAGACTAGAACAGACTGGTAACATCATAAGGCTATTATAGAAGACTAGAACAGACTGCTACCATCATAAGACTAGAACAGACTGGTACCATCACAAGGCTAGAACTGACTGCTACCATCACAAGACTATTATAGAAGACTAGAACAGACTGGTACCATCATAAGACTAGAACAGACTGGTACCATCATAAGACTATTATATAGAAGACTAGAACAGACTGGTACCATCATAAGACTAGAACAGACTGGTACCATCATAAGGCTACTATAGAAGACTAGAACAGACTGGTACCATCACAAGACTAGTAGAGACTGGTACCATCATAAGGCTATTATAGAAGACTAGAACAGACTGGTACCATCATAATACTATTATAGAAGACTCGAACAGACAAGTACCATCATAAGGCTAAAACAGACTGGTAACATCATAAGGCTAGTATAGATGACTAGAACAGACTGGTACCATCATAAGGCTATTATAGAAGACTAGAACAGACTGGTACCACCATAAGACTAGAACAGACTGGTACCATCATAAGGCTATTATAGATGACTAGAACAGACTGGTACCATCATAAGGCTATTATAGAAGACTATAACAGACTGGTACCATCATAAGGCTATGATAGAAGACTAGAACAGACTGGTACCATCATAAGGCTTTTATAGAAGACTAGAACAGACTACTACCATCATAAGACTAGAACAGACTGGTACCTTCATAAGACTAGAACAGACTGGTAACATCATAAGGCTATTATAGAAGACTAGATCAGACTGGTACCATCATAAGACTAGAAAAGACTGGTATCATCATAAGACTATTATAGAAGACTAGAACAGACTGGTACCATAATAAGACTATTAAAGAAGTCTAGAACAGACTGGTACCATCATAAGACTATTATAGAAGACTAGAACAGACTGGTACCATCATAAGGCTATTATAGAAGACTAGAACAGACTGGTACCATCATAAGACTATTATAGAAGACTAGAACAGACTGGTACCATCATAAGGCTATTATAGAAGACTAGAACAGACTGGTAACATCATAAGGCTATTATAGAAGACTAGAACAGACTGCTACCATCATAAGACTAGAACAGACTGGTACCATCACAAGGCTAGAACTGACTGCTACCATCACAAGACTATTATAGAAGACTAGAACAGACTGGTACCATCATAAGACTTGAACAGACTGGTACCATCATAAGACTATTATAGAAGACTATAACAGACTGATACCATCATAAGACTATTATAGAACACTAGAACAGACTGGTACCATCATAAGGCTAGAACAGACTGGTACCATCATAAGACTATTATAGAAGACTAGAACAGACTTGTACCATCATAAGACTATTATAGAAGACTAGAACAGACTAGTACCATCATAAGGCTGTTATAGAAGACTAGAACAGACTGGTACCACAATAAGACTAGAACAGACTGGTACCATCACAAGACTAGTAGAGACTGGTACCATCATAAGACTATTACCATCATAAGACTAGAAGAGACTGGTACCATCATAAGACTAGAACAGACTGGTACCACCATAAGACTAGAACAGACTGGTACCATCATAAGGCTTATATAGAAGACTAGAACAGACTGGTACCATCATAAGGCTATTATAGAAGACTAGAACAGACTGGTACCATCATAAGAATATTATAGAAGACAAGAACAGACTGGTACCAATCATAAGACTAGAACAGACTGGTACCATCATAAGACTAGAACAGACTGGTACCATCATAAGGCTATTATAGAAGACTAGAACAGACTGGTACCCTCATAAGGCTACTATAGAAGACTAGAACAAACTGGTACAATCATAAGGCTATTATAGAAGACTAGAACAGACTGGTACCATCATAAGACTAGAACAGACTGGTATCATCATAAGACAATTATAGAAGACTAGAACAGACTGGTACATCATCAAGCTATTATAGAAGACTAGAACAGGCTGGTACCATCAGAAGACTAGAACAGACTGGTACCATCATACGACTATTATAGAAGACTAGAACAGACTGGTACCATCATAAGACTATTATAGAAGACTAGAACAGACTTGTACCATCATAAGACTATTATAGAAGACTAGAACAGACTGGTACCATAATAAGACTATTATAGAAGACTAGAACAGACTGGTACCATCATAAGACTATTATAGAAGACTAGAACAGACTGGTACCATCATAAGGCTATTAAAGAAGACTAGAACAGACTGGTACCATCATAAGGCTATTATAGCAGACTAGAACAGACTGGTACCATCATAAGACTATTATAGAAGACTAGAACAGACTTGTACCATCATAAGGCTATTATAGAAGACTAGAACAGACTGGTACCATCATAAGGCTATTATAGAAGACTAGAACAGACTGGTACCACAATAAGACTAGAACAGACTGGTACCATCATAAGGCTATTATAGAAGACTAGAACAGACTGGTACCATCATAAGGCTATTATAGAAGACTAGAACAGACTGGTACCATCATAAGGCAATTATAGAAGACTAGAACAGACTGGTACCATCATAAGGCTATTATTGAAGACTAGAACAGACTGGTACCATCATAAGGCTACTATAGAAGACTAGAACAGACTGGTACCATCACAAGACTAGTAGAGACTGGTACCATCATAAGGCTATTATAGAAGACTAGAACAGTCTGGTACCATCATAAGACTATTATAGAAGACTTGAACAGACAAGTACCATCATAAGGCTAAAACAGACTGGTAACATCATAAGGCTAGTATAGATGACTAGAACAGACTGGTACCATCATAAGGCTATTATAGAAGACTAGAACAGACTGGTACCACCATAAGACTAGAACAGACTGGTACCTTCATAAGACTAGAACAGACTGGTAACATCATAAGGCTATTATAGAAGACTAGATCAGACTGGTACCATCATAAGACTAGAAAAGACTGGTATCATCATAAGACTATTATAGAAGACTAGAACAGACTGGTACCATAATAAGACTATTAAAGAAGTCTAGAACAGACTGGTACCATCATAAGACTATTATAGAAGACTAGAACAGACTGGTACCATCATAAGGCTATTATAGAAGACTAGAACAGACTGGTACCATCATAAGACTATTATAGAAGACTAGAACAGACTGGTACCATCATAAGGCTATTATAGAAGACTAGAACAGACTGGTAACATCATAAGGCTATTATAGAAGACTAGAACAGACTGCTACCATCATAAGACTAGAACAGACTGGTACCATCACAAGGCTAGAACTGACTGCTACCATCACAAGACTATTATAGAAGACTAGAACAGACTGGTACCATCATAAGACTTGAACAGACTGGTACCATCATAAGACTATTATAGAAGACTATAACAGACTGATACCATCATAAGACTATTATAGAACACTAGAACAGACTGGTACCATCATAAGGCTAGAACAGACTGGTACCATCATAAGACTATTATAGAAGACTAGAACAGACTTGTACCATCATAAGACTATTATAGAAGACTAGAACAGACTAGTACCATCATAAGGCTGTTATAGAAGACTAGAACAGACTGGTACCACAATAAGACTAGAACAGACTGGTACCATCACAAGACTAGTAGAGACTGGTACCATCATAAGACTATTACCATCATAAGACTAGAAGAGACTGGTACCATCATAAGACTAGAACAGACTGGTACCACCATAAGACTAGAACAGACTGGTACCATCATAAGGCTTATATAGAAGACTAGAACAGACTGGTACCATCATAAGGCTATTATAGAAGACTAGAACAGACTGGTACCATCATAAGAATATTATAGAAGACAAGAACAGACTGGTACCAATCATAAGACTAGAACAGACTGGTACCATCATAAGACTAGAACAGACTGGTACCATCATAAGGCTATTATAGAAGACTAGAACAGACTGGTACCCTCATAAGGCTACTATAGAAGACTAGAACAAACTGGTACAATCATAAGGCTATTATAGAAGACTAGAACAGACTGGTACCATCATAAGACTAGAACAGACTGGTATCATCATAAGACAATTATAGAAGACTAGAACAGACTGGTACATCATCAAGCTATTATAGAAGACTAGAACAGGCTGGTACCATCAGAAGACTAGAACAGACTGGTACCATCATACGACTATTATAGAAGACTAGAACAGACTGGTACCATCATAAGACTATTATAGAAGACTAGAACAGACTTGTACCATCATAAGACTATTATAGAAGACTAGAACAGACTGGTACCATAATAAGACTATTATAGAAGACTAGAACAGACTGGTACCATCATAAGACTATTATAGAAGACTAGAACAGACTGGTACCATCATAAGGCTATTAAAGAAGACTAGAACAGACTGGTACCATCATAAGGCTATTATAGCAGACTAGAACAGACTGGTACCATCATAAGACTATTATAGAAGACTAGAACAGACTTGTACCATCATAAGGCTATTATAGAAGACTAGAACAGACTGGTACCATCATAAGGCTATTATAGAAGACTAGAACAGACTGGTACCACAATAAGACTAGAACAGACTGGTACCATCATAAGGCTATTATAGAAGACTAGAACAGACTGGTACCATCATAAGGCTATTATAGAAGACTAGAACAGACTGGTACCATCATAAGGCAATTATAGAAGACTAGAACAGACTGGTACCATCATAAGGCTATTATTGAAGACTAGAACAGACTGGTACCATCATAAGGCTACTATAGAAGACTAGAACAGACTGGTACCATCACAAGACTAGTAGAGACTGGTACCATCATAAGGCTATTATAGAAGACTAGAACAGTCTGGTACCATCATAAGACTATTATAGAAGACTTGAACAGACAAGTACCATCATAAGGCTAAAACAGACTGGTAACATCATAAGGCTAGTATAGATGACTAGAACAGACTGGTACCATCATAAGGCTATTATAGAAGACTAGAACAGACTGGTACCACCATAAGACTAGAACAGACTGGTACCATCATAAGGCTATTATAGAAGACTAGAACAGACTGGTACCATCATAAGGCTATTATAGAAGACTAGAACAGACTGGTACCATCATAAGAATATTATAGAAGACAATAACAGACTGGTACCAATCATAAGACTAGAACAGACTGGTACCATCATAAGGCTATTATAGAAGACTAGAACAGACTGGTACCATCATAAGGCTATTATAGAAGACTAGAACAGACTGGTACCATCATAAGAATATTATAGAATACAAGAACAGACTGGTACCAATCATAAGACTAGAACAGACTGGTACCATCATAAGACTAGAACAGACTGGTAACATCATAAGGCTATTATAGAAGACTAGAACAGACTGGTACCATGATAAGAATAGTATAGAAGACTAGAACAGACTGGTACCATCATAAGGCTATTATAGAAGACTAGAACAGACTGGTACCATCATAAGACTAGAACAGACTGGTATCATCATAAGACTATTATAGAAGACTATAATAGACTGGTACCATCATAAGGCTATTATAGAAGACTAGAACACACTGGTGGCATCATAAGACTAGTATAGAAGACTAGGAAAAAAGACTGGTACCATCATAAGGCTATTATAGCAGACTAGAACAGACTGGTACCATCATAAGACTATTATAGAAGACTAGAACAGACTGGTACATCATAAGAATATTATAGAAGACAAGAACAGACTGGTACCAATCATAAGACTAGAACAGACTGGTACCATCATAAGACTAGAACAGACTGGTACCATCATAAGGCTATTATAGAAGACTAGAACAGACTGGTACCCTCATAAGGCTACTATAGAAGACTAGAACAAACTGGTACAATCATAAGGCTATTATAGAAGACTAGAACAGACTGGTACCATCATAAGACTAGAACAGACTGGTATCATCATAAGACAATTATAGAAGACTAGAACAGACTGGTACATCATCAAGCTATTATAGAAGACTAGAACAGGCTGGTACCATCAGAAGACTAGAACAGACTGGTACCATCATACGACTATTATAGAAGACTAGAACAGACTGGTACCATCATAAGACTATTATAGAAGACTAGAACAGACTTGTACCATCATAAGACTATTATAGAAGACTAGAACAGACTGGTACCATCATAAGGCTGTTATAGAAGACTAGAACAGACTGGTACCATAATAAGACTATTATAGAAGACTAGAACAGACTGGTACCATCATAAGACTATTATAGAAGACTAGAACAGACTGGTACCATCATAAGGCTATTAAAGAAGACTAGAACAGACTGGTACCATCATAAGGCTATTATAGCAGACTAGAACAGACTGGTACCATCATAAGACTATTATAGAAGACTAGAACAGACTTGTACCATCATAAGGCTATTATAGAAGACTAGAACAGACTGGTACCATCATAAGACTAGTAGAGACTGGTACCATCATAAGAATATTATAGAAGACTAGAACAGACTGGTACCATCATAAGAATATTATAGAAGACTATAATAGACTGGTACCATCATAAGGCTATTATAGAAGACTAGAACACACTGGTGGCATCATAAGACTAGTATAGAAGACTAGGAAAAAAGACTGGTACCATCATAAGGCTATTATAGCAGACTAGAACAGACTGGTACCATCATAAGACTATTATAGAAGACTAGAACAGACTGGTACATCATAAGAATATTATAGAAGACAAGAACAGACTGGTACCAATCATAAGACTAGAACAGACTGGTACCATCATAAGACTAGAACAGACTGGTACCATCATAAGGCTATTATAGAAGACTAGAACAGACTGGTACCCTCATAAGGCTACTATAGAAGACTAGAACAAACTGGTACAATCATAAGGCTATTATAGAAGACTAGAACAGACTGGTACCATCATAAGACTAGAACAGACTGGTATCATCATAAGACAATTATAGAAGACTAGAACAGACTGGTACATCATCAAGCTATTATAGAAGACTAGAACAGGCTGGTACCATCAGAAGAATAGAACAGACTGGTACCATCATACGACTATTATAGAAGACTAGAACAGACTGGTACCATCATAAGACTATTATAGAAGACTAGAACAGACTTGTACCATCATAAGACTATTATAGAAGACTAGAACAGACTGGTACCATCATAAGGCTATTATAGAAGACTAGAACAGACTGGTACCATAATAAGACTATTATAGAAGACTAGAACAGACTGGTACCATCATAAGACTATTATAGAAGACTAGAACAGACTGGTACCATCATAAGGCTATTAAAGAAGACTAGAACAGACTGGTACCATCATAAGGCTATTATAGCAGACTAGAACAGACTGGTACCATCATAAGACTATTATAGAAGACTAGAACAGACTTGTACCATCATAAGGCTATTATAGAAGACTAGAACAGACTGGTACCATCATAAGACTAGTAGAGACTGGTACCATCATAAGACTATTACCATCATAAGACTAGAACAGACTGGTACCATCATACGACTATTATAGAAGACTAGAACAGACTGGTACCATCATAAGACTATTATAGAAGACTAGAACAGACTTGTACCATCATAAGACTATTATAGAAGACTAGAACAGACTGGTACCATAATAAGACTATTATAGAAGACTAGAACAGACTGGTACCATCATAAGACTATTATAGAAGACTAGAACAGACTGGTACCATCATAAGGCTATTAAAGAAGACTAGAACAGACTGGTACCATCATAAGGCTATTATAGCAGACTAGAACAGACTGGTACCATCATAAGACTATTATAGAAGACTAGAACAGACTTGTACCATCATAAGGCTATTATAGAAGACTAGAACAGACTGGTACCATCATAAGGCTATTATAGAAGACTAGAACAGACTGGTACCACAATAAGACTAGAACAGACTGGTACCATCATAAGGCTATTATAGAAGACTAGAACAGACTGGTACCATCATAAGGCTATTATAGAAGACTAGAACAGACTGGTACCATCATAAGGCAATTATAGAAGACTAGAACAGACTGGTACCATCATAAGGCTATTATTGAAGACTAGAACAGACTGGTACCATCATAAGGCTACTATAGAAGACTAGAACAGACTGGTACCATCACAAGACTAGTAGAGACTGGTACCATCATAAGGCTATTATAGAAGACTAGAACAGTCTGGTACCATCATAAGACTATTATAGAAGACTTGAACAGACAAGTACCATCATAAGGCTAAAACAGACTGGTAACATCATAAGGCTATTATAGAAGACTAGAACAGTCTGGTACCATCATAAGACTATTATAGAAGACTTGAACAGACAAGTACCATCATAAGGCTAAAACAGACTGGTAACATCATAAGGCTAGTATAGATGACTAGAACAGACTGGTACCATCATAAGGCTATTATAGAAGACTAGAACAGACTGGTACCACCATAAGACTAGAACAGACTGGTACCATCATAAGGCTATTATAGAAGACTAGAACAGACTGGTACCATCATAAGGCTATTATAGAAGACTAGAACAGACTGGTACCATCATAAGAATATTATAGAAGACTAGAACAGACTGGTACCATCATAAGAATATTATAGAAGACTATAATAGACTGGTACCATCATAAGGCTATTATAGAAGACTAGAACACACTGGTGGCATCATAAGACTAGTATAGAAGACTAGGAAAAAAGACTGGTACCATCATAAGGCTATTATAGCAGACTAGAACAGACTGGTACCATCATAAGACTATTATAGAAGACTAGAACAGACTGGTACCATCATAAGACTATTATAGAAGACTAGAACAGACTTGTACCATCATAAGACTATTATAGAAGACTAGAACAGACTGGTACCATAATAAGACTATTATAGAAGACTAGAACAGACTGGTACCATCATAAGACTATTATAGAAGACTAGAACAGACTGGTACCATCATAAGGCTATTAAAGAAGACTAGAACAGACTGGTACCATCATAAGGCTATTATAGCAGACTAGAACAGACTGGTACCATCATAAGACTATTATAGAAGACTAGAACAGACTTGTACCATCATAAGGCTATTATAGAAGACTAGAACAGACTGGTACCATCATAAGGCTATTATAGAAGACTAGAACAGACTGGTACCACAATAAGACTAGAACAGACTGGTACCATCATAAGGCTATTATAGAAGACTAGAACAGACTGGTACCATCATAAGGCTATTATAGAAGACTAGAACAGACTGGTACCATCATAAGGCAATTATAGAAGACTAGAACAGACTGGTACCATCATAAGGCTATTATTGAAGACTAGAACAGACTGGTACCATCATAAGGCTACTATAGAAGACTAGAACAGACTGGTACCATCACAAGACTAGTAGAGACTGGTACCATCATAAGGCTATTATAGAAGACTAGAACAGTCTGGTACCATCATAAGACTATTATAGAAGACTTGAACAGACAAGTACCATCATAAGGCTAAAACAGACTGGTAACATCATAAGGCTATTATAGAAGACTAGAACAGTCTGGTACCATCATAAGACTATTATAGAAGACTTGAACAGACAAGTACCATCATAAGGCTAAAACAGACTGGTAACATCATAAGGCTAGTATAGATGACTAGAACAGACTGGTACCATCATAAGGCTATTATAGAAGACTAGAACAGACTGGTACCACCATAAGACTAGAACAGACTGGTACCATCATAAGGCTATTATAGAAGACTAGAACAGACTGGTACCATCATAAGGCTATTATAGAAGACTAGAACAGACTGGTACCATCATAAGAATATTATAGAAGACTAGAACAGACTGGTACCATCATAAGAATATTTTAGAAGACTATAATAGACTGGTACCATCATAAGGCTATTATAGAAGACTAGAACACACTGGTGGCATCATAAGACTAGTATAGAAGACTAGGAAAAAAGACTGGTACCATCATAAGGCTATTATAGCAGACTAGAACAGACTGGTACCATCATAAGACTATTATAGAAGACTAGAACAGACTGGTACATCATAAGAATATTATAGAAGACAAGAACAGACTGGTACCAATCATAAGACTAGAACAGACTGGTACCATCATAAGACTAGAACAGACTGGTACCATCATAAGGCTATTATAGAAGACTAGAACAGACTGGTACCCTCATAAGGCTACTATAGAAGACTAGAACAAACTGGTACAATCATAAGGCTATTATAGAAGACTAGAACAGACTGGTACCATCATAAGACTAGAACAGACTGGTATCATCATAAGACAATTATAGAAGACTAGAACAGACTGGTACATCATCAAGCTATTATAGAAGACTAGAACAGGCTGGTACCATCAGAAGACTAGAACAGACTGGTACCATCATACGACTATTATAGAAGACTAGAACAGACTGGTACCATCATAAGACTATTATAGAAGACTAGAACAGACTGGTACCATCATACGACTATTATAGAAGACTAGAACAGACTGGTACCATCATAAGACTATTATAGAAGACTAGAACAGACTGGTACCATCATACGACTATTATAGAAGACTAGAACAGACTGGTACCATCATAAGACTATTATAGAAGACTAGAACAGACTGGTACCATCATAAGGCTGTTATAGAAGACTAGAACAGACTGGTACCATAATAAGACTATTATAGAAGACTAGAACAGACTGGTACCATCATAAGACTATTATAGAAGACTAGAACAGACTGGTACCATCATAAGGCTATTAAAGAAGACTAGAACAGACTGGTACCATCATAAGGCTATTATAGCAGACTAGAACAGACTGGTACCATCATAAGACTATTATAGAAGACTAGAACAGACTTGTACCATCATAAGGCTATTATAGAAGACTAGAACAGACTGGTACCATCATAAGACTAGTAGAGACTGGTACCATCATAAGACTATTACCATCATAAGACTAGAACAGACTGGTACCATCACAAGACTAGTAGAGACTGGTACCATCATAAGACTATTACCATCATAAGACTAGAAGAGACTGGTACCACCATAAGACTAGAACAGACTGGTACCACCATAAGACTAGAACAGACTGGTACCATCATAAGGCTTATATAGAAGACTAGAACAGACTGGTACCATCATAAGGCTATTATAGAAGACTAGAACAGACTGGTACCATCATAAGAATAATATAGAAGACAAGAACAGACTGGTACCAATCATAAGACTAGAACAGACTGGTACCATCATAAGACTAGAACAGACTGGTACCATCATAAGGCTATTATAGAAGACTAGAACAGACTGGTACCCTCATAAGGCTACTATAGAAGACTAGAACAAACTGGTACAATCATAAGGCTATTATAGAAGACTAGAACAGACTGGTACCATCATAAGACTAGAACAGACTGGTATCATCATAAGACAATTATAGAAGACTAGAACAGACTGGTACATCATCAAGCTATTATAGAAGACTAGAACAGGCTGGTACCATCAGAAGACTAGAACAGACTGGTACCATCATACGACTATTATAGAAGACTAGAACAGACTGGTACCATCATAAGACTATTATAGAAGACTAGAACAGACTTGTACCATCATAAGACTATTATAGAAGACTAGAACAGACTGGTACCATAATAAGACTATTATAGAAGACTAGAACAGACTGGTACCATCATAAGACTATTATAGAAGACTAGAACAGACTGGTACCATCATAAGGCTATTAAAGAAGACTAGAACAGACTGGTACCATCATAAGGCTATTATAGCAGACTAGAACAGACTGGTACCATCATAAGACTATTATAGAAGACTAGAACAGACTTGTACCATCATAAGGCTATTATAGAAGACTAGAACAGACTGGTACCATCATAAGGCTATTATAGAAGACTAGAACAGACTGGTACCACAATAAGACTAGAACAGACTGGTACCATCATAAGGCTATTATAGAAGACTAGAACAGACTGGTACCATCATAAGGCTATTATAGAAGACTAGAACAGACTGGTACCATCATAAGGCAATTATAGAAGACTAGAACAGACTGGTACCATCATAAGGCTATTATTGAAGACTAGAACAGACTGGTACCATCATAAGGCTACTATAGAAGACTAGAACAGACTGGTACCATCACAAGACTAGTAGAGACTGGTACCATCATAAGGCTATTATAGAAGACTAGAACAGACTGGTACCATCATAAGGCTAAAACAGACTGGTAACATCATAAGGCTAGTATAGATGACTAGAACAGACTGGTACCATCATAAGGCTATTATAGAAGACTAGAACAGACTGGTACCACCATAAGACTAGAACAGACTGGTACCATCATAAGGCTATTATAGAAGACTAGAACAGACTGGTACCATCATAAGGCTATTATAGAAGACTAGAACAGACTGGTACCATCATAAGAATATTATAGAAGACAAGAACAGACTGGTACCAATCATAAGACTAGAACAGACTGGTACCATCATAAGGCTATTATAGAAGACTAGAACAGACTGGTACCATCATAAGGCTATTATAGAAGACTAGAACAGACTGGTACCATCATAAGAATATTATAGAAGACAAGAACAGACTGGTACCAATCATAAGACTAGAACAGACTGGTACCATCATAAGACTAGAACAGACTGGTACCATCATAAGGCTATTATAGAAGACTAGAACAGACTGGTACCCTCATAAGGCTACTATAGAAGACTAGAACAAACTGGTACAATCATAAGGCTATTATAGAAGACTAGAACAGACTGGTACCATCATAAGACTAGAACAGACTGGTATCATCATAAGACAATTATAGAAGACTAGAACAGACTGGTACATCATCAAGCTATTATAGAAGACTAGAACAGGCTGGTACCATCAGAAGACTAGAACAGACTGGTACCATCATACGACTATTATAGAAGACTAGAACAGACTGGTACCATCATAAGGCTAGAACAGAATGGTACCATCATAAGGCTTTTATAGAAGACTAGAACAGACTTTTACCATCATAAGACTATTATAGAAGACTAGAACAGACTGGTAACATCATAAGGCTGTTATAGAAGACTAGAACAGACTGGTACCATCATAAGAATATTATAGAAGACAAGAACAGACTGGTACCAATCATAAGACTAGAACAGACTGGTACCATCATAAGACTAGAACAGACTGGTACCATCATAAGGCTATTATAGAAGACTAGAACAGACTGGTACCCTCATAAGGCTACTATAGAAGACTAGAACAAACTGGTACAATCATAAGGCTATTATAGAAGACTAGAACAGACTGGTACCATCATAAGACTAGAACAGACTGGTATCATCATAAGACAATTATAGAAGACTAGAACAGACTGGTACATCATCAAGCTATTATAGAAGACTAGAACAGGCTGGTACCATCAGAAGACTAGAACAGACTGGTAACATCATACGACTATTATAGAAGACTAGAACAGACTGGTACCATCATAAGGCTAGAACAGAATGGTACCATCATAAGGCTTTTATAGAAGACTAGAACAGACTTGTACCATCATAAGACTATTATAGAAGACTAGAACAGACTGGTAACATCATAAGGCTGTTATAGAAGACTAGAACAGACTGGTACCATAATAAGACTATTATAGAAGACTAGAACAGACTGGTACCATCATAAGACTATTATAGAAGACTAGAACAGACTGGTACCATCATAAGGATATTAAAGAAGACTAGAACAGACTGCTACCATCATAAGACTAGAACAGACTGGTACCATCATAAGACAATTATAGAAGACTAGAACAGACTGGTACATCATCAAGCTATTATAGAAGACTAGAACAGGCTGGTACCATCAGAAGACTAGAACAGACTGGTACCATCATACGACTATTATAGAAGACTAGAACAGACTGGTACCATCATAAGGCTAGAACAGAATGGTACCATCATAAGGCTTTTATAGAAGACTAGAACAGACTACTACCATCATAAGACTAGAACAGACTGGTACCATCATAAGACTAGAACAGACTGGTAACATCATAAGGCTATTATAGAAGACTAGAACAGACTGGTACCATGATAAGACTAGTATAGAAGACTAGAACAGACTGGTACCATCATAAGGCTATTATAGAAGACTAGAACAGACTGGTACCATCATAAGACTAGAACAGACTCGTATCATCATAAGACTATTATAGAAGACTATAATAGACTGGTACCATCATAAGGCTATTATAGAAGACTAGAACAGACTGGTGGCATCATAAGACTAGTATAGAAGACTAGGAAAAAAGACTGGTACCATCATAAGGCTATTATAGCAGACTAGAACAGACTGGTACCATCATAAGACTATTATAGAAGACTAGAACAGACTGGTACATCATAAAGCTATTATAGAAGACTAGGACAGGCTGGTACCATCATAAGACTAGAACAGACTGGTACCATCATAAGACTATTATAGAAGACTAGAACAGACTGGTACCATCATAAGGCTAGAAAAGACTGGTACCATCATAAGGCTAGAACAGACTGGTCCAATCATAAGGCTATTATTGAAGACTAGAACAGACTGGTACCATCATAAGGCTATTATAGAAGACTAGAACAGACTGGTACCATCATAAGGCTAGAAAAGACTGGTACCATCATAAGGCTAGAACAGACTGGTCCCATCATAAGGCTATTATTGAAGACTAGAACAGACTGGTACCATCATAAGGCTATTATAGAAGACTAGAACAGACTGGTACCATCATAAGACTAGAACAGACTGGTACCATCATAAGACTATTATATAGAAGACTAGAACAGACTGGTACCATCATAAGACTAGAACAGACTGTTACCATCATAAGGCTATTATAGAAGACGAGAACAGACTGGTACCATCATAAGGGTATTATAGAAGACTAGAACAGACTGGTACCATCATAAGACAACTATAGAAGACTAGAACAGACTGGTTCCATCATAAGACAACTATAGAAGACTAGAACAGACTGGTACCATCATAAGGCTATTATAGAAGACTAGAACAGACTGGTAACATCATAAGACTATTATAGAAGACTAGAACAGACTTGTACCATCATAAGGCTAGAACAAACTGGTACCATCATAAGGCTATTATAGAATACTAGAACAGACTGGTACCATCATAAGACTAGAAAATACTGGTACCATCATAAGACTATTATAGAAGACTAGAACAGACTGGTACCATCATAAAGCTATTATAGAAGACAAGAACAGACTGGTACCATCATAAGACTAGAACAGACTGGTATCATCATAAGACTATTATAGAAGACTAGAACAGACTGGTACATCATAAAGCTATTATAGAAGACTAGAACAGGCTGGTACCATCATAAGACTAGAACAGACTGGTACCATCATAAGACTATTATAGAAGACTAGAACAGACTGGTACCATCATAAGGCTAGAACAGACTGGTACCATCATAAGGCTTTTATAGAAGACTAGAACAGACTACTACCATCATAAGACTAGAACAGACTGGTACCATCATAAGGCTATTATAGAAGACTAGAACAGACTGGTACCATCATAAGGCTAGAAAAGACTGGTACCATCATAAGGCTAGAACAGACTGGTCCCATCATAAGGCTATTATTGAAGACTAGAACAGACTGGTACCATCATAAGGCTATTATAGAAGACTAGAACAGACTGGTACCATCATAAGACTATTATATAGAAGACTAGAACAGACTGGTACCATCATAAGACTAGAACAGACTGTTACCATCATAAGGCTATTATAGAAGACGAGAACAGACTGGTACCATCATAAGGGTATTATAGAAGACTAGAACAGACTGGTACCATCATAAGACAACTATAGAAGACTAGAACAGACTGGTACCATCATAAGACAACTATAGAAGACTAGAACAGACTGGTACCATCATAAGGCTATTATAGAAGACTAGAACAGACTGGTAACATCATAAGACTATTATAGAAGACTAGAACAGACTTGTACCATCATAAGGCTAGAACAAACTGGTACCATCATAAGGCTATTATAGAATACTAGAACAGACTGGTACCATCATAAGACTAGAAAATACTGGTACCATCATAAGACTATTATAGAAGACTAGAACAGACTGGTACCATCATAAAGCTATTATAGAAGACTAGAACAGACTGGTACCATCATAAGACTAGAACAGACTGGTATCATCATAAGACTATTATAGAAGACTAGAACAGACTGGTACATCATAAAGCTATTATAGAAGACTAGAACAGGCTGGTACCATCATAAGACTAGAACAGACTGGTACCATCATAAGACTATTATAGAAGACTAGAACAGACTGGTACCATCATAAGGCTAGAACAGACTGGTACCATCATAAGGCTTTTATAGAAGACTAGAACAGACTACTACCATCATAAGACTAGAACAGACTGGTACCATCATAAGACTATTATAGAAGACTAGAACAGACTGGTACCATCATAAGGCTAGAACAGAATGGTACCATCATAAGGCTTTTATAGAAGACTAGAACAGACTTGTACCATCATAAGACTATTATAGAAGACTAGAACAGACTGGTAACATCATAAGGCTGTTATAGAAGACTAGAACAGACTGGTACCATAATAAGACTATTATAGAAGACTAGAACAGACTGGTACCATCATAAGACTATTATAGAAGACTAGAACAGACTGGTACCATCATAAGGATATTAAAGAAGACTAGAACAGACTGGTACCATCATAAGGCTATTATAGCAGACTAGAACAGACTGGTACCATCATAAGACAATTATAGAAGACTAGAACAGACTGGTACATCATCAAGCTATTATAGAAGACTAGAACAGGCTGGTACCATCAGAAGACTAGAACAGACTGGTACCATCATACGACTATTATAGAAGACTAGAACAGACTGGTACCATCATAAGGCTAGAACAGAATGGTACCATCATAAGGCTTTTATAGAAGACTAGAACAGACTACTACCATCATAAGACTAGAACAGACTGGTACCATCATAAGACTAGAACAGACTGGTAACATCATAAGGCTATTATAGAAGACTAGAACAGACTGGTACCATGATAAGACTAGTATAGAAGACTAGAACAGACTGGTACCATCATAAGGCTATTATAGAAGACTAGAACAGACTGGTACCATCATAAGACTAGAACAGACTCGTATCATCATAAGACTATTATAGAAGACTATAATAGACTGGTACCATCATAAGGCTATTATAGAAGACTAGAACAGACTGGTGGCATCATAAGACTAGTATAGAAGACTAGGAAAAAAGACTGGTACCATCATAAGGCTATTATAGCAGACTAGAACAGACTGGTACCATCATAAGACTATTATAGAAGACTAGAACAGACTGGTACATCATAAAGCTATTATAGAAGACTAGGACAGGCTGGTACCATCATAAGACTAGAACAGACTGGTACCATCATAAGACTATTATAGAAGACTAGAACAGACTGGTACCATCATAAGGCTAGAAAAGACTGGTACCATCATAAGGCTAGAACAGACTGGTCCAATCATAAGGCTATTATTGAAGACTAGAACAGACTGGTACCATCATAAGGCTATTATAGAAGACTAGAACAGACTGGTACCATCATAAGGCTAGAAAAGACTGGTACCATCATAAGGCTAGAACAGACTGGTCCCATCATAAGGCTATTATTGAAGACTAGAACAGACTGGTACCATCATAAGGCTATTATAGAAGACTAGAACAGACTGGTACCATCATAAGACTAGAACAGACTGGTACCATCATAAGACTATTATATAGAAGACTAGAACAGACTGGTACCATCATAAGACTAGAACAGACTGTTACCATCATAAGGCTATTATAGAAGACGAGAACAGACTGGTACCATCATAAGGGTATTATAGAAGACTAGAACAGACTGGTACCATCATAAGACAACTATAGAAGACTAGAACAGACTGGTTCCATCATAAGACAACTATAGAAGACTAGAACAGACTGGTACCATCATAAGGCTATTATAGAAGACTAGAACAGACTGGTAACATCATAAGACTATTATAGAAGACTAGAACAGACTTGTACCATCATAAGGCTAGAACAAACTGGTACCATCATAAGGCTATTATAGAATACTAGAACAGACTGGTACCATCATAAGACTAGAAAATACTGGTACCATCATAAGACTATTATAGAAGACTAGAACAGACTGGTACCATCATAAAGCTATTATAGAAGACAAGAACAGACTGGTACCATCATAAGACTAGAACAGACTGGTATCATCATAAGACTATTATAGAAGACTAGAACAGACTGGTACATCATAAAGCTATTATAGAAGACTAGAACAGGCTGGTACCATCATAAGACTAGAACAGACTGGTACCATCATAAGACTATTATAGAAGACTAGAACAGACTGGTACCATCATAAGGCTAGAACAGACTGGTACCATCATAAGGCTTTTATAGAAGACTAGAACAGACTACTACCATCATAAGACTAGAACAGACTGGTACCATCATAAGGCTATTATAGAAGACTAGAACAGACTGGTACCATCATAAGGCTAGAAAAGACTGGTACCATCATAAGGCTAGAACAGACTGGTCCCATCATAAGGCTATTATTGAAGACTAGAACAGACTGGTACCATCATAAGGCTATTATAGAAGACTAGAACAGACTGGTACCATCATAAGACTAGAACAGACTGGTACCATCATAAGACTATTATATAGAAGACTAGAACAGACTGGTACCATCATAAGACTAGAACAGACTGTTACCATCATAAGGCTATTATAGAAGACGAGAACAGACTGGTACCATCATAAGGGTATTATAGAAGACTAGAACAGACTGGTACCATCATAAGACAACTATAGAAGACTAGAACAGACTGGTACCATCATAAGACAACTATAGAAGACTAGAACAGACTGGTACCATCATAAGGCTATTATAGAAGACTAGAACAGACTGGTAACATCATAAGACTATTATAGAAGACTAGAACAGACTTGTACCATCATAAGGCTAGAACAAACTGGTACCATCATAAGGCTATTATAGAATACTAGAACAGACTGGTACCATCATAAGACTAGAAAATACTGGTACCATCATAAGACTATTATAGAAGACTAGAACAGACTGGTACCATCATAAAGCTATTATAGAAGACTAGAACAGACTGGTACCATCATAAGACTAGAACAGACTGGTATCATCATAAGACTATTATAGAAGACTAGAACAGACTGGTACATCATAAAGCTATTATAGAAGACTAGAACAGGCTGGTACCATCATAAGACTAGAACAGACTGGTACCATCATAAGACTATTATAGAAGACTAGAACAGACTGGTACCATCATAAGGCTAGAACAGACTGGTACCATCATAAGGCTTTTATAGAAGACTAGAACAGACTACTACCATCATAAGACTAGAACAGACTGGTACCATCATAAGACTATTATAGAAGACTAGAACAGACTGGTACCATCATAAGGCTAGAACAGACTGGTACCATCATAAGGCTTTTATAGAAGACTAGAACAGACTACTACCATCATAAGACTAGAACAGACTGGTACCATCATAAGACTAGAACAGACTGGTAGCATCATAAGACTATTATAGAAGACTAGAACAGACTGGTACCATCATAAGGCTATTATAGAAGACTAGAACAGACTGGTAACATCATAAGGTTATTAAAGAAGACTAGAACAGACTGCTACCATCAAAAGACTAGAGCAGACTGGTACCATCACAAGGATAGAACTGACTGCTACCATCATAAGACTATTATAGAAGACTAGAACAGACTGGTACCATCATAAGACTTGAACAGACTGGTACCATCATAAGACTATTATAGAAGACTAGAACAGACTGGTACCATCATAAGACTATTATAGAAGACTAGAACAGATTGGTGCCATCATAAGGCTAGAACAGACTGGTACCATCATAAGACTATTATAGAAGACTAGAACAGACTGGTACCATCATAAGACTATTATAGAAGACTAGAACAGACTGGTACCATCATAAGGCTATTATAGAAGACTAGAACAGACTGGTACCATCATAAGACTATTATAGAAGACTAGAACAGACTGGTACCATCATAAGGCTATTATAGAAGACTAGAACAGACTGGTAACATCATAAGGCTATTATAGAAGACTAGAACAGACTGCTACCATCATAAGACTAGAACAGACTGGTACCATCACAAGGCTAGAACTGACTGCTACCATCACAAGACTATTATAGAAGACTAGAACAGACTGGTACCATCATAAGACTTGAACAGACTGGTACCATCATAAGACTATTATAGAAGACTATAACAGACTGATACCATCATAAGACTATTATAGAACACTAGAACAGACTGGTACCATCATAAGGCTAGAACAGACTGGTACCATCATAAGACTATTATAGAAGACTAGAACAGACTTGTACCATCATAAGACTATTATAGAAGACTAGAACAGACTAGTACCATCATAAGGCTGTTATAGAAGACTAGAACAGACTGGTACCACAATAAGACTAGAACAGACTGGTACCATCATAAGGCTATTATAGAAGACTAGAACAGACTGGTACCATCATAAGGCTTTTATAGAAGACTAGAACAGACTGGTACCATCATAAGGCAATTATAGAAGACTAGAACAGACTGGTACCATCATAAGGCTATTATTGAAGACTAGAACAGACTGGTACCATCATAAGGCTATTATAGAAGACTAGAACACACTGGTACCATCATAAGAATATTATAGAAGACTAGAACAGACTGGTACAAATCATCATACTGGTACCATCATAAGACTAGTACCATCATAAGACTAGAAGAGACTGGTACCATCATAAGGCTATTATAGAAGACTAGAACAGACTGGTACCCTCATAAGGCTACTATAGAAGACTAGAACAGACTGGTACCATCATAAGGCTACTATAGAAGACTAGAACAGACAGGTACCATCACAAGACTAGTAGAGACTGGTACCATCATAAGACTATTACCATCATAAGACTAGAACAGACTGGTACCATCACAAGACTAGTAGAGACTGGTACCATCATAAGACTATTACCATCATAAGACTAGAAGAGACTGGTACCATCATAAGACTAGAACAGACTGGTACCACCATAAGACTAGAACAGACTGGTACCATCATAAGGCTTATATAGAAGACTAGAACAGACTGGTACCATCATAAGGCTATTATAGAAGACTAGAACAGACTGGTACCATCATAAGAATATTATAGAAGACAAGAACAGACTGGTACCAATCATAAGACTAGAACAGACTGGTACCATCATAAGACTAGAACAGACTGGTACCATCATAAGGCTATTATAGAAGACTAGAACAGACTGGTACCCTCATAAGGCTACTATAGAAGACTAGAACAAACTGGTACAGTCATAAGGCTATTATAGAAGACTAGAACAGACTGGTACCATCATAAGACTAGAACAGACTGGTATCATCATAAGACAATTATAGAAGACTAGAACAGACTGGTACATCATCAAGCTATTATAGAAGACTAGAACAGGCTGGTACCATCAGAAGACTAGAACAGACTGGTACCATCATACGACTATTATAGAAGACTAGAACAGACTGGTACAATCATAAGACTATTATAGAAGACTAGAACAGACTTGTACCATCATAAGACTATTATAGAAGACTAGAACAGACTGGTACCATAATAAGACTATTATAGAAGACTAGAACAGACTGGTACCATCATAAGACTATTATAGAAGACTAGAACAGACTGGTACCATCATAAGGCTATTAAAGAAGACTAGAACAGACTGGTACCATCATAAGGCTATTATAGCAGACTAGAACAGACTGGTACCATCATAAGACTATTATAGAAGACTAGAACAGACTTGTACCATCATAAGGCTATTATAGAAGACTAGAACAGACTGGTACCATCATAAGGCTATTATAGAAGACTAGAACAGACTGGTACCACAATAAGACTAGAACAGACTGGTACCATCATAAGGCTATTATAGAAGACTAGAACAGACTGGTACCATCATAAGGCTATTATAGAAGACTAGAACAGACTGGTACCATCATAAGGCAATTATAGAAGACTAGAACAGACTGGTACCATCATAAGGCTATTATTGAAGACTAGAACAGACTGGTACCATCATAAGACTATTATAGAAGACTAGAACAGACTTGTACCATCATAAGGCTATTATAGAAGACTAGAACAGACTGGTACCATCATAAGGCTATTATAGAAGACTAGAACAGACTGGTACCACAATAAGACTAGAACAGACTGGTACCATCATAAGGCTATTATAGAAGACTAGAACAGACTGGTACCATCATAAGGCTATTATAGAAGACTAGAACAGACTGGTACCATCATAAGGCAATTATAGAAGACTAGAACAGACTGGTACCATCATAAGGCTATTATTGAAGACTAGAACAGACTGGTACCATCATAAGGCTACTATAGAAGACTAGAACAGACTGGTACCATCACAAGACTAGTAGAGACTGGTACCATCATAAGGCTATTATAGAAGACTAGAACAGACTGGTACCACCATAAGACTAGAACAGACTGGTACCATCATAAGGCTATTATAGAAGACTAGAACAGACTGGTACCATCATAAGGCTATTATAGAAGACTAGAACAGACTGGTACCATCATAAGAATATTATAGAAGACAAGAACAGACTGGTACCAATCATAAGACTAGAACAGACTGGTACCATCATAAGGCTATTATAGAAGACTAGAACAGACTGGTACCATCATAAGGCTATTATAGAAGACTAGAACAGACTGGTACCATCATAAGAATATTATAGAAGACAAGAACAGACTGGTACCAATCACAAGACTAGAACAGACTGGTACCATCATAAGGCTATTATAGAAGACTAGAACAGACTGGTACCCTCATAAGGCTACTATAGAAGACTAGAACAAACTGGTACAATCATAAGGCTATTATAGAAGACTAGAACAGACTGGTACCATCATAAGACTAGAACAGACTGGTATCATCATAAGACAATTATAGAAGACTAGAACAGACTGGTACATCATCAAGCTATTATAGAAGACTAGAACAGGCTGGTACCATCAGAAGACTAGAACAGACTGGTACCATCATACGACTATTATAGAAGACTAGAACAGACTGGTACCATCATAAGGCTAGAACAGAATGGTACCATCATAAGGCTTTTATAGAAGACTAGAACAGACTACTACCATCATAAGACTAGAACAGACTGGTACCATCATAAGACTAGAACAGACTGGTAACATCATAAGGCTATTATAGAAGACTAGAACAGACTGGTACCATGATAAGACTAGTATAGAAGACTAGAACAGACTGGTACCATCATAAGGCTATTATAGAAGACTAGAACAGACTGGTACCATCATAAGACTAGAACAGACTGGTATCATCATAAGACTACTATAGAAGACTATAATAGACTGGTACCATCATAAGGCTATTATAGAAGACTAGAACACACTGGTGGCATCATAAGACTAGTATAGAAGACTAGGAAAAAAGACTGGTACCATCATAAGGCTATTATAGCAGACTAGAACAGACTGGTACCATCATAAGACTATTATAGAAGACTAGAACAGACTGGTACATCATAAGAATATTATAGAAGACAAGAACAGACTGGTACCAATCATAAGACTAGAACAGACTGGTACCATCATAAGACTAGAACAGACTGGTACCATCATAAGGCTATTATAGAAGACTAGAACAGACTGGTACCCTCATAAGGCTACTATAGAAGACTAGAACAAACTGGTACAATCATAAGGCTATTATAGAAGACTAGAACAGACTGGTATCATCATAAGACAATTATAGAAGACTAGAACAGACTGGTACATCATCAAGCTATTATAGAAGACTAGAACAGGCTGGTACCATCAGAAGACTAGAACAGACTGGTACCATCATACGACTATTATAGAAGACTAGAACAGACTTGTACCATCATAAGACTATTATAGAAGACTAGAACAGACTGGTACCATCATAAGACTATTATAGAAGACTAGAACAGACTTGTACCATCATAAGACTATTATAGAAGACTAGAACAGACTGGTACCATAATAAGACTATTATAGAAGACTAGAACAGACTGGTACCATCATAAGACTATTATAGAAGACTAGAACAGACTGGTACCATCATAAGGCTATTAAAGAAGACTAGAACAGACTGGTACCATCATAAGGCTATTATAGCAGACTAGAACAGACTGGTACCATCATAAGACTATTATAGAAGACTAGAACAGACTTGTACCATCATAAGGCTATTATAGAAGACTAGAACAGACTGGTACCATCATAAGGCTATTATAGAAGACTAGAACAGACTGGTACCACAATAAGACTAGAACAGACTGGTACCATCATAAGGCTATTATAGAAGACTAGAACAGACTGGTACCATCATAAGGCTATTATAGAAGACTAGAACAGACTGGTACCATCATAAGGCAATTATAGAAGACTAGAACAGACTGGTACCATCATAAGGCTATTATTGAAGACTAGAACAGACTGGTACCATCATAAGACTATTATAGAAGACTAGAACAGACTTGTACCATCATAAGGCTATTATAGAAGACTAGAACAGACTGGTACCATCATAAGGCTATTATAGAAGACTAGAACAGACTGGTACCACAATAAGACTAGAACAGACTGGTACCATCATAAGGCTATTATAGAAGACTAGAACAGACTGGTACCATCATAAGGCTATTATAGAAGACTAGAACAGACTGGTACCATCATAAGGCAATTATAGAAGACTAGAACAGACTGGTACCATCATAAGGCTATTATTGAAGACTAGAACAGACTGGTACCATCATAAGGCTACTATAGAAGACTAGAACAGACTGGTACCATCACAAGACTAGAACAGACTGGTACCATCATACGACTATTATAGAAGACTAGAACAGACTGGTACCATCATAAGGCTAGAACAGAATGGTACCATCATAAGGCTTTTATAGAAGACTAGAACAGACTACTACCATCATAAGACTAGAACAGACTGGTACCATCATAAGACTAGAACAGACTGGTAACATCATAAGGCTATTATAGAAGACTAGAACAGACTGGTACCATGATAAGACTAGTATAGAAGACTAGAACAGACTGGTACCATCATAAGGCTATTATAGAAGACTAGAACAGACTGGTACCATCATAAGACTAGAACAGACTGGTATCATCATAAGACTACTATAGAAGACTATAATAGACTGGTACCATCATAAGGCTATTATAGAAGACTAGAACACACTGGTGGCATCATAAGACTAGTATAGAAGACTAGGAAAAAAGACTGGTACCATCATAAGGCTATTATAGCAGACTAGAACAGACTGGTACCATCATAAGACTATTATAGAAGACTAGAACAGACTGGTACATCATAAGAATATTATAGAAGACAAGAACAGACTGGTACCAATCATAAGACTAGAACAGACTGGTACCATCATAAGACTAGAACAGACTGGTACCATCATAAGGCTATTATAGAAGACTAGAACAGACTGGTACCCTCATAAGGCTACTATAGAAGATTAGAACAAACTGGTACAATCATAAGGCTATTATAGAAGACTAGAACAGACTGGTATCATCATAAGACAATTATAGAAGACTAGAACAGACTGGTACATCATCAAGCTATTATAGAAGACTAGAACAGGCTGGTACCATCAGAAGACTAGAACAGACTGGTACCATCATACGACTATTATAGAAGACTAGAACAGACTGGTACCATCATAAGACTATTATAGAAGACTAGAACAGACTTGTACCATCATAAGACTATTATAGAAGACTAGAACAGACTGGTACCATAATAAGACTATTATAGAAGACTAGAACAGACTGGTACCATCATAAGACTATTATAGAAGACTAGAACAGACTGGTACCATCATAAGGCTATTAAAGAAGACTAGAACAGACTGGTACCATCATAAGGCTATCATAGCAGACTAGAACAGACTGGTACCATCATAAGACTATTATAGAAGACTAGAACAGACTTGTACCATCATAAGGCTATTATAGAAGACTAGAACAGACTGGTACCATCATAAGGCTATTATAGAAGACTAGAACAGACTGGTACCACAATAAGACTAGAACAGACTGGTACCATCATAAGGCTATTATAGAAGACTAGAACAGACTGGTACCATCATAAGGCTATTATAGAAGACTAGAACAGACTGGTACCATCATAAGGCAATTATAGAAGACTAGAACAGACTGGTACCATCATAAGGCTATTATTGAAGACTAGAACAGACTGGTACCATCATAAGACTATTATAGAAGACTAGAACAGACTTGTACCATCATAAGGCTATTATAGAAGACTAGAACAGACTGGTACCATCATAAGGCTATTATAGAAGACTAGAACAGACTGGTACCACAATAAGACTAGAACAGACTGGTACCATCATAAGGCTATTATAGAAGACTAGAACAGACTGGTACCATCATAAGGCTATTATAGAAGACTAGAACAGACTGGTACCATCATAAGGCAATTATAGAAGACTAGAACAGACTGGTACCATCATAAGGCTATTATTGAAGACTAGAACAGACTGGTACCATCATAAGGCTACTATAGAAGACTAGAACAGACCGGTACCATCACAAGACTAGTAGAGACT
The DNA here is from genome assembly GCF_965601325.2 of Salmo salar. Lineage (NCBI taxonomy): Eukaryota > Metazoa > Chordata > Actinopteri > Salmoniformes > Salmonidae > Salmo > Salmo salar. Next base: position 60,105,959 of record NC_138301.1, read on the forward strand.
GGTACCATCATAAGGCTATTATAGAAGACTAGAACAGTCTGGTACCATCATAAGACTATTATAGAAGACTTGAACAGACAAGTACCATCATAAGGCTAAAACAGACTGGTACCATCATAAGGCTATTATAGAAGACTAGAACAGACTGGTACCACCATAAGACTAGAACAGACTGGTACCATCATAAGGCTATTATAGAAGACTAGAACAGACTGGTACCATCATAAGGCTATTATAGAAGACTAGAACAGACTGGTACCATCATAAGAATATTATAGAAGACAAGAACAGACTGGTACCAATCATAAGACTAGAACAGACTGGTACCATCATAAGGCTATTATAGAAGACTAGAACAGACTGGTACCATCATAAGGCTATTATAGAAGACTAGAACAGACTGGTACCATCATAAGAATATTATAGAAGACAAGAACAGACTGGTACCAATCACAAGACTAGAACAGACTGGTACCATCATAAGGCTATTATAGAAGACTAGAACAGACTGGTACCCTCATAAGGCTACTATAGAAGACTAGAACAAACTGGTACAATCATAAGGCTATTATAGAAGACTAGAACAGACTGGTACCATCATAAGACTATTATAGAAGACTAGAACAGGCTGGTACATCATCAAGCTATTATAGAAGACTAGAACAGGCTGGTACCATCAGAAGACTAGAACAGACTGGTACCATCATACGACTATTATAGAAGACTAGAACAGACTGGTACCATCATAAGGCTAGAACAGAATGGTACCATCATAAGGCTTTTATAGAAGACTAGAACAGACTACTACCATCATAAGACTAGAACAGACTGGTACCATCATAAGACTAGAACAGACTGGTAACATCATAAGGCTATTATAGAAGACTAGAACAGACTGGTACCATGATAAGACTAGTATAGAAGACTAGAACAGACTGGTACCATCATAAGGCTATTATAGAAGACTAGAACAGACTGGTACCATCATAAGACTAGAACAGACTGGTATCATCATAAGACTATTATAGAAGACTATAATAGACTGGTACCATCATAAGGCTATTATAGAAGACTAGAACACACTGGTGGCATCATAAGACTAGTATAGAAGACTAGGAAAAAAGACTGGTACCATCATAAGGCTATTATAGCAGACTAGAACAGACTGGTACCATCATAAGACTATTATAGAAGACTAGAACAGACTGGTACATCATAAGAATATTATAGAAGACAAGAACAGACTGGTACCAATCATAAGACTAGAACAGACTGGTACCATCATAAGACTAGAACAGACTGGTACCATCATAAGGCTATTATAGAAGACTAGAACAGACTGGTACCCTCATAAGGCTACTATAGAAGACTAGAACAAACTGGTACAATCATAAGGCTATTATAGAAGACTAGAACAGACTGGTATCATCATAAGACAATTATAGAAGACTAGAACAGACTGGTACATCATCAAGCTATTATAGAAGACTAGAACAGGCTGTTACCATCAGAAGACTAGAACAGACTGGTACCATCATACGACTATTATAGAAGACTAGAACAGACTGGTACCATCATAAGACTATTATAGAAGACTAGAACAGACTTGTACCATCATAAGACTATTATAGAAGACTAGAACAGACTGGTACCATCATAAGGCTGTTATAGAAGACTAGAACAGACTGGTACCATAATAAGACTATTATAGAAGACTAGAACAGACTGGTACCATCATAAGACTATTATAGAAGACTAGAACAGACTGGTACCATCATAAGGCTATTAAAGAAGACTAGAACAGACTGGTACCATCATAAGGCTATTATAGCAGACTAGAACAGACTGGTACCATCATAAGACTATTATAGAAGACTAGAACAGACTTGTACCATCATAAGGCTATTATAGAAGACTAGAACAGACTGGTACCATCATAAGGCTATTATAGAAGACTAGAACAGACTGGTACCACAATAAGACTAGAACAGACTGGTACCATCATAAGGCTATTATAGAAGACTAGAACAGACTGGTACCATCATAAGGCTATTATAGAAGACTAGAACAGACTGGTACCATCATAAGGCAATTATAGAAGACTAGAACAGACTGGTACCATCATAAGGCTATTATTGAAGACTAGAACAGACTGGTACCATCATAAGGCTATTATAGAAGACTAGAACACACTGGTACCATCATAAGAATATTATAGAAGACTAGAACAGACTGGTACAAATCATCATACTGGTACCATCATAAGACTAGAAGAGACTGGTACCATCATAAGGCTATTATAGAAGACTAGAACAGACTGGTACCCTCATAAGGCTACTATAGAAGACTAGAACAGACTGGTACCATCATAAGGCTACTATAGAAGACTAGAACAGACTGGTACCATCACAAGACTAGTAGAGACTGGTACCATCATAAGGCTATTATAGAAGACTAGAACAGTCTGGTACCATCATAAGACTATTATAGAAGACTTGAACAGACAAGTACCATCATAAGGCTAAAACAGACTGGTAACATCATAAGGCTAGTATAGATGACTAGAACAGACTGGTACCATCATAAGGCTATTATAGAAGACTAGAACAGACTGGTACCACCATAAGACTAGAACAGACTGGTACCATCATAAGGCTATTATAGAAGACTAGAACAGACTGGTACCATCATAATGCTATTATAGAAGACTAGAACAGACTGGTACCATCATAAGAATATTATAGAAGACAAGAACAGACTGGTACCAATCATAAGACTAGAACAGACTGGTACCATCATAAGGCTATTATAGAAGACTAGAACAGACTGGTACCATCATAAGGCTATTATAGAAGACTAGAACAGACTGGTACCATCATAAGAATATTATAGAAGACAAGAACAGACTGGTACCAATCATAAGACTAGAACAGACTGGTACCATCATAAGACTAGAACAGACTGGTACCATCATAAGGCTATTATAGAAGACTAGAACAGACTGGTACCCTCATAAGGCTACTATAGAAGACTAGAACAAACTGGTACAATCATAAGGCTATTATAGAAGACTAGAACAGACTGGTACCATCATAAGACTAGAACAGACTGGTACCATCATAAGACAATTATAGAAGACTAGAACAGACTGGTACATCATCAAGCTATTATAGAAGACTAGAACAGGCTGGTACCATCAGAAGACTAGAACAGACTGGTACCATCATACGACTATTATAGAAGACTAGAACAGACTGGTACCATCATAAGGCTAGAACAGAATGGTACCATCATAAGGCTTTTATAGAAGACTAGAACAGACTACTACCATCATAAGACTAGAACAGACTGGTACCATCATAAGACTAGAACAGACTGGTAACATCATAAGGCTATTATAGAAGACTAGAACAGACTGGTACCATGATAAGACTAGTATAGAAGACTAGAACAGACTGGTACCATCATAAGGCTATTATAGAAGACTAGAACAGACTGGTACCATCATAAGACTAGAACAGACTCGTATCATCATAAGACTATTATAGAAGACTATAATAGACTGGTACCATCATAAGGCTATTATAGAAGACTAGAACAGACTGGTGGCATCATAAGACTAGTATAGAAGACTAGGAAAAAAGACTGGTACCATCATAAGGCTATTATAGCAGACTAGAACAGACTGGTACCATCATAAGACTATTATAGAAGACTAGAACAGACTGGTACATCATAAAGCTATTATAGAAGACTAGGACAGGCTGGTACCATCATAAGACTAGAACAGACTGGTACCATCATAAGACTATTATAGAAGACTAGAACAGACTGGTACCATCATAAGGCTAGAAAAGACTGGTACCATCATAAGGCTAGAACAGACTGGTCCAATCATAAGGCTATTATTGAAGACTAGAACAGACTGGTACCATCATAAGGCTATTATAGAAGACTAGAACAGACTGGTACCATCATAAGGCTAGAAAAGACTGGTACCATCATAAGGCTAGAACAGACTGGTCCCATCATAAGGCTATTATTGAAGACTAGAACAGACTGGTACCATCATAAGGCTATTATAGAAGACTAGAACAGACTGGTACCATCATAAGACTACAACAGACTGGTACCATTATAAGACTATTATATAGAAGACTAGAACAGACTGGTACCATCATAAGACTGGAACAGACTGTTACCATCATAAGGCTATTATAGAAGACGAGAACAGACTGGTACCATCATCAGGGTATTATAGAAGACTAGAACAGACTGGTACCATCATAAGACAACTATAGAAGACTAGAACAGACTGGTACCATCATAAGGCTATTATAGAAGACTAGAACAGACTGGTAACATCATAAGACTATTATAGAAGACTAGAACAGACTTGTACCATCATAAGGCTAGAACAAACTGGTACCATCATAAGGCTATTATAGAATACTAGAACAGACTGGTACCATCATAAGACTAGAAAATACTGGTACCATCATAAGACTATTATAGAAGACTAGAACAGACTGGTACCATCATAAAGCTATTATAGTGGACTAGAACAGACTGGTACCATCATAAGACTAGAACAGACTGGTATCATCATAAGACTATTATAGAAGACTAGAACAGACTGGTACATCATAAAGCTATTATAGAAGACTAGAACAGGCTGGTACCATCATAAGACTAGAACAGACTGGTACCATCATAAGACTATTATAGAAGACTAGAACAGACTGGTACCATCATAAGGCTAGAACAGACTGGTACCATCATAAGGCTTTTATAGAAGACTAGAACAGACTACTACCATCATAAGACTAGAACAGACTGGTACCATCATAAGACTATTATAGAAGACTAGAACAGACTGGTACCATCATCAGGCTAGAACAGACTGGTACCATCATAAGGCTTTTATAGAAGACTAGAACAGACTACTACCATCATAAGACTAGAACAGACTGGTACCATCATAAGACTAGAACAGACTGGTAGCATCATAAGACTATTATAGAAGACTAGAACAGACTGGTACCATCATAAGGCTATTATAGAAGACTAGAACAGACTGGTAACATCATAAGGTTATTAAAGAAGACTAGAACAGACTGCTACCATCAAAAGACTAGAGCAGACTGGTACCATCACAAGGATAGAACTGACTGCTACCATCATAAGACTATTATAGAAGACTAGAACAGACTGGTACCATCATAAGACTTGAACAGACTGGTACCATCATAAGACTATTATAGAAGACTAGAACAGACTTGTAACATCATAAGACTATTATAGAAGACTAGAACAGATTGGTACCATCATAAGGCTAGAACAGACTGGTACCATCATAAGACTATTATAGAAGACTAGAACAGACTTGTACCATCATAAGACTAGAATAGACTGGTACCATCATAAGACTATTATAGAAGACTAGAACAGACTGGTACCATCATAAGGCTGTTATAGAAGACTAGAACAGACTGGTACCATAATAAGACTATTATAGAAGACTAGAACAGACTGGTACAATCATAAGACTATTATAGAAGACTAGAACAGCCTGGTACCATCATAAGGCTATTAAAGAAGACTAGAACTGACTGGTTCCATCATAAGGCTATTATAGAAGACTAGAACAGACTGGTACCATCATAAGGCTATTATAGAAGACTAGAACAGACTGGTACCACCGTAAGACTAGAACAGACTGGTACCATCATAAGGCTATTATAGAAGACTAGAACAGACTGGTACCATCATAAGGCTATTATAGAAGACTAGAACAGACTGGTACCATCTTAAGGCTATTATAGAAGACTAGAACAGACAAGTACCATTATAAGGCTATTATAGAAGTCTAGAACAGACTGGTACCATCTTAAGGCTATTATAGAAGACTAGAACAGACTGGTACCACCGTAAGACTAGAACAGACTGGTACCATCATAAGGCTATTATAGAAGACTAGAACAGACTGGTAACATCATAATGCTAGTATAGATGACTAGAACAGACTGGTACCATCATAAGGCTATTATAGAAGACTAGAACAGACTGGTACCACCATAAGACTAGAACAGACTGGTACCATCATAAGGCTATTATAGAAGACTAGAAAAGACTGGTACCATCATAAGGCTATTATAGAAGACTAGAACAGACTGGTTCCATCATAAGACTAGAACAGACTGGTACCATCTTAAGACTATTATAGAAGACTAGAACAGACTGGTACCATCATAAGGCTAGAACAGACTGGTACCATCATAAGGCTTTTATAGAAGGCTAGAACAGACTACTACCATCATAAGACTAGAACAGACTGGTACCATCATAAGACTAGAACAGACTGGTATCATCATAAGACTATTATAGAAGACTAGAACAGACTGGTACATCATAAAGCTATTATAGAAGACTAGAACAGACTGGTACCATCATAAGACTAGAACAGACTGGTACCATCATACGACTATTATAGAAGACTAGAACAGACTGGTACCATCATAAGGCTAGAACAGACTGGTACCATCATAAGGCTTTTATAGAAGACTAGAACAGACTGGTACCATCATAAGGCTATTATAGAAGACGAGAACAGACTGGTACCATCATAAGACTAGTATAGAAGACTAGAAAAGACTGGTACCATCATAAGGCTATTATAGAAGACTAGAACAGACTACTACCATCATAAGACTAGAACAGACTGGTACCATCATAAGACTAGAACAGACTGGTAACATCATAAGGCTATTATAGAAGACTAGAACAGACTGGTACCATCATAAGGCTATTATAGAAGACGAGAACAGACTGGTACCATCATAAGACTAGTATAGAAGACTAGAAAAGACTGGTACCATCATAAGGCTATTATAGAAGACTAGAACAGACTGGTACCATCATAAGACTAGAAAATACTGGTACCATCATAAGGCTATTATAGAAGACGAGAACAGACTGGTACCATCATAAGACTAGTATAGAAGACTAGAAAAGACTGGTACCATCATAAGGCTATTATAGAAGACGAGAACAGACTGGTACCATCATAAGACTAGTATAGAAGACTAGAAAAGACTGGTACCATCATAAGGCTATTATAGCAGACTAGAACAGACTGGTACCATCATAAGACTAGAAAATACTGGTACCATCATAAGACTATTATAGAAGACTAGAACAGACTGGTACATCATAAAGCTATTATAGAAGACTAGAAAAGGCTGGTACCATCATAAGACTAGAACAGACTGGTACCATCATAAGACTATTATAGAAGACTAGAACAGACTACTACCATCATAAGACTAGAACAGACTGGTACCATCATAAGGCTAGAACAGACTGGTACCATCATAAGGCTTTTATAGAAGACTAGAACAGACTACTACCATCATAAGACTAGAACAGACTGGTACCATCATAAGACTAGAACAGACTGGTATCATCATAAGACTATTATAGAAGACTATAATAGACTGGTACCATCATAAGGCTATTATAGAAGACTAGAACAGACTGGTACCATCATAAGACTAGTATAGAAGACTAGAAAAGACTGGTACCATCATAAGGCTATTATAGCAGACTAGAACAGACTGGTACCATCATAAGTCTATTATAGAAGACTAGAACAGACTACTACCATCATAAGACTAGAACAGACTGGTACCATCATAAGGCTAGAACAGACTGGTACCATCATAAGGCTTTTATAGAAGACTAGAACAGACTACTACCATCATAAGACTAGAACAGACTGGTACCATCATAAGGCTAGAACAGACTGGTACCATCATAAGTCTATTATAGAAGACTAGAACAGACTGGTACCATCATAAGGCTATTATAGAAGACTAGAACAGACTGGTACTATCATAAGACTAGAACAGACTGGTACCATCATAAGGCTATTATAGAAGACTAGAACAGACTGGTACCATCATAAGGCTAGAAAAGACTGGTACCATCATAAGGCTAGAACAGACTGGTACCATCATAAGGCTATTATAGAAGACTAGAACAGACTGGTACCATCATAAGACTATTATAGAAGACTAGAACAGACTACTACCATCATAAGACTAGAACAGACTGGTACCATCATAAGGCTAGAACAGACTGGTACCATCATAAGGCTTTTATAGAAGACTAGAACAGACTACTACCATAATAAGACTAGAACAGACTGGTACCATCATAAGACTAGAACAGACTGGTATCATCATAAGACTATTATAGAAGACTATAATAGACTGGTACCATCATAAGGCTATTATAGAAGACTAGAACAGACTGGTACCATCATAAGACTAGTATAGAAGACTAGAAAAGACTGGTACCATCATAAGGCTATTATAGCAGACTAGAACAGACTGGTACCATCATAAGTCTATTATAGAAGACTAGAACAGACTACTACCATCATAAGACTAGAACAGACTGGTACCATCATAAGGCTAGAACAGACTGGTACCATCATAAGGCTTTTATAGAAGACTAGAACAGACTACTACCATCATAAGACTAGAACAGACTGTTACCATCATAAGGCTAGAACAGACTGGTACCATGATAAGTCTATTATAGAAGACTAGAACAGACTGGTACCATCATAAGGCTATTATAGAAGACTAGAACAGACTGGTACTATCATAAGACTAGAACAGACTGGTACCATCATAAGGCTATTATAGAAGACTAGAACAGACTGGTACCATCATAAGGCTAGAAAAGACTGATACCATCATAAGGCTAGAACAGACTGGTACCATCATAAGGCTATTATAGAAGACTAGAACAGACTGGTACCATCATAAGACTATTATAGAAGACTAGAACAGACTTGTACCATCATAAGGCTATTATAGAAGACTAGAACAGACTGGTACCATCATAAGGCTATTATAGAAGACTAGAACAGACTGGTACCACCATAAGACTAGAACAGACTGGTACCATCATAAAGCTATTATAGAAGACTAGAACAGACTGGTACCATCATAAGGCTATTATAGAAGACTAGAACAGACTGGTACCATCATAAGGCTATTATAGAAGACTAGAACAGACTGGTACCATCATAAGGCTATTATTGAAGACTAGAACAGACTGGTACCAATCATCAGACTGGTACCATCATAAGACTAGTACCATCATAAGACTAGAACAGACTGGTACCATCATAAGGCTATTATAGAAGACTAGAACAGACTGGTACCCTCATAAGGCTACTATAGAAGACTAGAACAGACTGGTTACCATCATAAGGCTACTATAGAAGACTAGAACAGACTGGTACCACCACAAGACTAGTAGAGACTGGTACCATCATAAGGCTATTATAGAAGACTAGAACAGACTGGTACCATCATAAGACTATTATAGAAGACTCGAACAGACAAGTACCATCATAAGGCTAAAACAGACTGGTAACATCATAAGGCTATTATAGAAGACTAGAACAGACTGGTACCACCATAAGACTAGAACAGACTGGTACCATCATAAGGCTATTATAGAAGACTAGAACAGACTGGTACCACCATAAGACTAGAACAGACTGGTACCATCATAAGGCTATTATAGAAGACTAGAACAGACTGGTACCATCATAAGGCTATTATAGAAGACTAGAACAGACTGGTACCACCATAAGACTAGAACAGACTGGTACCATCATAAGGCTATTATAGAAGACTAGAACAGACTGGTACCACCATAAGACTAGAACAGACTGGTACCATCATAAGGCTATTATAGAAGACTAGAACAGACTGGTACCATCATAAGGCTATTATAGAAGACTAGAACAGACTGGTACCCTCATAAGGCTACTATAGAAGACTAGAACAGACTGGTTACCATCATAAGGCTATTATAGAAGACTAGAACAGACTGGTACCATCATAAGACTAGAACAGACTGGTACCATCATAAGGCTAGAACAGACTGGTACCATCATAAGGCTTTTATAGAAGACTAGAACAGACTACTACCATCATAAGACTAGAACAGACTGGTACCATCATAAGGCTAGAACAGACTGGTACCATCATAAGTCTATTATAGAAGACTAGAACAGACTGGTACCATCATAAGGCTATTATAGAAGACTAGAACAGACTGGTACTATCATAAGACTAGAACAGACTGGTACCATCATAAGGCTATTATAGAAGACTAGAACAGACTGGTACCATCATAAGGCTAGAAAAGACTGGTACCATCATAAGGCTAGAACAGACTGGTACCATCATAAGGCTATTATAGAAGACTAGAACAGACTGGTACCATCATAAGACTATTATAGAAGACTAGAACAGACTACTACCATCATAAGACTAGAACAGACTGGTACCATCATAAGGCTAGAACAGACTGGTACCATCATAAGGCTTTTATAGAAGACTAGAACAGACTACTACCATCATAAGACTAGAACAGACTGGTACCATCATAAGACTAGAACAGACTGGTATCATCATAAGACTATTATAGAAGACTATAATAGACTGGTACCATCATAAGGCTATTATAGAAGACTAGAACAGACTGGTACCATCATAAGACTAGTATAGAAGACTAGAAAAGACTGGTACCATCATAAGGCTATTATAGCAGACTAGAACAGACTGGTACCATCATAAGTCTATTATAGAAGACTAGAACAGACTACTACCATCATAAGACTAGAACAGACTGGTACCATCATAAGGCTAGAACAGACTGGTACCATCATAAGGCTTTTATAGAAGACTAGAACAGACTACTACCATCATAAGACTAGAACAGACTGGTACCATCACAAGGCTAGAACAGACTGGTACCATGATAAGTCTATTATAGAAGACTAGAACAGACTGGTACCATCATAAGGCTATTATAGAAGACTAGAACAGACTGGTACTATCATAAGACTAGAACAGACTGGTACCATCATAAGGCTATTATAGAAGACTAGAACAGACTGGTACCATCATAAGGCTAGAAAAGACTGATACCATCATAAGGCTAGAACAGACTGGTACCATCATAAGGCTATTATAGAAGACTAGAACAGACTGGTACCATCATAAGACTATTATAGAAGACTAGAACAGACTTGTACCATCATAAGGCTATTATAGAAGACTAGAACAGACTGGTACCATCATAAGGCTTTTATAGAAGACTAGAACAGACTGGTACCACCATAAGACTAGAACAGACTGGTACCATCATAAAGCTATTATAGAAGACTAGAACAGACTGGTACCATCATAAGGCTATTATAGAAGACTAGAACAGACTGGTACCATCATAAGGCTATTATAGAAGACTAGAACAGACTGGTACCATCATAAGGCTATTATTGAAGACTAGAACAGACTGGTACCAATCATCAGACTGGTACCATCATAAGACTAGTACCATCATAAGACTAGAACAGACTGGTACCATCATAAGGCTATTATAGAAGACTAGAACAGACTGGTACCCTCATAAGGCTACTATAGAAGACTAGAACAGACTGGTTACCATCATAAGGCTACTATAGAAGACTAGAACAGACTGGTACCACCACAAGACTAGTAGAGACTGGTACCATCATAAGGCTATTATAGAAGACTAGAACAGACTGGTACCATCATAAGACTATTATAGAAGACTCGAACAGACAAGTACCATCATAAGGCTAAAACAGACTGGTAACATCATAATGCTAGTATAGATGACTAGAACAGACTGGTACCATCATAAGACTATTATAGAAGACTAGAACAAACTGGTACCATCATAAGGCTATTATAGAAGACTAGAACAAACTGGTACCATCATAAGGCTATTATAGAAGACTAGAACAGACTGGTACCAATCATAAGACTAGAACAGACTGGTACCATCATAAGACTAGAACAGACTGGTACCATCATAAGGCTATTACAGAAGACTAGAACAGACAGGTACCCTCATAAGGCTACTATAGAAGACTAGAACAAACTGGTACCATCATAAGGCTATTATAGAAGACTAGAACAGACTGGTACCATCATAAGACTATTATAGAAGACTAGAACAGACTGGTACCATCATAAGAATAGAACAGACTGGTACCATCATAAGGCTATTATAGAAGACTAGAACAGACTGGTACCATCATAAGACTAGAACAGACTGGTACCATCATAAGACTATTATAGAAGACTAGAACAGACTGGTACCATCATAAGGCTAGAACAGACTGGTACCATCATAAGGCTATTATAGAAGACTAGAACAGACTGGTACCATCATAAGAATAGAACAGACTGGTATCATCATAAGACTATTATAGAAGACTAGAACAGACTGGTACATCATAAAGCTATTATAGAAGACTAGAACAGACTGGTACCATCATACGACTATTATAGAAGACTAGAACAGACTGGTACCATCATAAGGCTAGAACAGACTGGTACCATCATAAGGCTTTTATAGAAGACTAGAACAGACTACTACCATCATAAGACTAGAACAGACTGGTACCATCATAAGACTAGAACAGACTGGTACCATCATAAGACTAGAACAGACTGGTAACATCATAAGGCTAGTATAGAAGACTAGAAAAGACTGGTACCATCATAAGGCTATTATAGCAGACTAGAACAGACTGGTACCATCATAAGACTAGAAAATACTGGTACCATCATAAGACTATTATAGAAGACTAGAACAGACTGGTACATCATAAAGCTATTATAGAAGACTAGAAAAGGCTGGTACCATCATAAGACTAGAACAGACTGGTTCCATCATAAGACTATTATAGAAGACTAGAACAGACTTCTACCATCATAAGACTAGAACAGACTGGTACCATCATAAGGCTAGAACAGACTGGTACCATCATAAGGCTTTAATAGAAGACTAGAACAGACTTCTACCATCATAAGACTAGAACAGACAGGTACCATCATAAGACTAGAACAGACTGGTACCATCATAAGACTAGAACAGACTGGTATCATCATAAGACTATTATAAAAGACTATAATAGACTGGTAACATCATAAGGCTATTATAGAAGACTAGATTAGACTGGTACCATCATAAGACTAGTATAGAAGACTAGAAAAGACTGGTACCATCATAAGACTATTATAGAAGACTAGAACAGACTACTACCATCATAAGACTAGAACAGACTGGTACCCTCATAAGGCTACTATAGAAGACTAGAACAAACTGGTACAATCATAAGGCTATTATAGAAGACTAGAACAGACTGGTACCATCATAAGAATAGAACAGACTGGTATCATCATAAGACTATTATAGAAGACTAGAACAGACTGGTACATCATAAAGCTATTATAGAAGACTAGAACAGACTGGTACCATCATAAGACTAGAACAGACTGGTACCATCATACGACTATTATAGAAGACTAGAACAGACTGGTACCATCATAAGGCTAGAACAGACTGGTACCATCATAAGGCTTTTATAGAAGACTAGAACAGACTACTACCATCATAAGACTAGAACAGACTGGTACCATCATAAGACTAGAACAGACTGGTAACATCATAAGGCTATTATAGAAGACTAGAACAGACTGGTACCATCATAAGGCTATTATAGAAGACGAGAACAGACTGGTACCATCATAAGACTAGTATAGAAGACTAGAAAAGACTGGTACCATCATAAGGCTATTATAGCAGACTAGAACAGACTGGTACCATCATAAGACTAGAAAATACTGGTACCATCATAAGACTATTATAGAAGACTAGAACAGACTGGTACATCATAAAGCTATTATAGAAGACTAGAAAAGGCTGGTACCATCATAAGACTAGAACAGACTGGTTCCATCATAAGACTATTATAGAAGACTAGAACAGATTCTACCATCATAAGACTAGAACAGACTGGTACCATCATAAGGCTAGAACAGACTGGTACCATCATAAGGCTTTAATAGAAGACTAGAACAGACTTCTACCATCATAAGACTAGAACAGACAGGTACCAATATAAGACTAGAACAGACTGGTACCATCATAAGACTAGAACAGACTGGTATCATCATAAGACTATTATAGAAGACTATAATAGACTGGTAACATCATAAGGCTATTATAGAAGACTAGATTAGACTGGTACCATCATAAGACTAGTATAGAAGACTAGAAAAGACTGGTACCATCATAAGACTATTATAGAAGACTAGAACAGACTACTACCATCATAAGACTAGAACAGACTGGTACCATCATAAGGCTAGAACAGACTGGTACCATCATAAGGCTTTTATAGAAGACTAGAACAGACTACTACCATCATAAGACTAGAACAGACTGGTACCATCATAAGGCTAGAACAGACTGGTACCATCATAAGTCTATTATAGAAGACTAGAACAGACTGGTCCCATCATAAGGCTATTATAGAAGACTAGAACAGACTGCTACTATCATAAGACTAGAACAGACTGGTACCATCATAAGGCTATTATAGAAGACTAGAACAGACTGGTACCATCATAAGGCTAGAAAAGACTGGTACCATCATAAGGCTAGAACAGACTGGTACCATCATAAGGCTATTATTGAAGACTAGAACAGACTGGTACCATCATAAGGCTATTATAGAAGACTAGAACAGACTGGTACCATCATAAGACTAGAACAGACTGGTACTGGTTTGGCCCTGTCCGGGGGTATCATCGGATGGGGCCACAGTGTCTTCTGATCCCTCCTGTCTCAGCCTCCAGTATTTATGCTGCAGTAGTTTATGTGTCGGGTGGCTAGGGTCAGTCTGTTACATCTGGAGTATTTCTCTTGTCTTATCCGGTGTCCTGTGTGTATTTAAATACGCTCTCTCTAATTCTCTCTTTCTCTCTTTCTGTCTTTCTCTCGGAGGACCTGAGCCCTAGGACCATGCCTCAGGACTACCTGGTATGATGACTCCTTGCTGTCCCCAGTCCACCTGGCCGTGCTGCTGCTCCAGTTTCAACTGTTCTGCCTGCGGCTATGGAACCCTGACCTGTTCACCGGACGTGCTTGTTGCACCCTCGACAACTACTATGATTATTATTATTTGACCATGCTGGTCATTTATGAACATTTTAACATTTTAACATTTTGACCATGTTCTGTTATAATATCCACCCTGCACAGCCAGAAGAGGACTGGCCACCCCTCATAGCCTGGTTCCTCTCTAGGTTTCTTCCTAGGTTTTTGCCCTTTCTAGGGAGTTTTTCCTAGGGAGTTTTTCCTAGCCACCGTGCTTCTTTCACATGCTTTGCTTGCTGTTTGGGGTTTTAGGCTGGGTTTCTGTACAGCACTTTGAGAATATCAGTTGATGTACGAAGGGCTATATAAAAATAAATTTGATTTGATTTGATGATTTGATTTGATACCATCATAAGACTATTATATAGAAGACTAGAACAGACTGGTACCATCATAAGACTAGAACAGACTGTTACCATCATAAGGCTATTATAGAAGACGAGAACAGACTGGTACCATCATAAGGGTATTATAGAAGACTAGAACAGACTGGTACCATCATAAGACAACTATAGAAGACTAGAACAGACTGGTACCATCATAAGGCTATTATAGAAGACTAGAACAGACTGGTACCATCATAAGACTATTATAGAACACTAGAACAGACTGGTACCATCACAAGGCTATTATAGAAGACTAGAACAGACTTGTACCATCATAAGGCTAGAACAAACTGGTACCATCATAAGGCTATTATAGAATACTAGAACAGACTGGTACCATCATAAGACTAGAAAATACTGGTACCATCATAAGAC
Organism: Salmo salar; assembly: GCF_965601325.2. Taxonomy (NCBI): domain Eukaryota; kingdom Metazoa; phylum Chordata; class Actinopteri; order Salmoniformes; family Salmonidae; genus Salmo; species Salmo salar. The sequence goes on from NC_138301.1 coordinate 60,121,789, forward strand.
TATTATAGAAGACTAGAACAGACTGGTACCATCATAAAGCTATTATAGAAGACTAGAACAGGCTGGTACCATCATAAGACTAGAACAGACTGGTACCATCATAAGGCTATTATAGAAGACTAGAACAGACTGGTACCATCATAAGACTAGAACAGACTGGTATCATCATAAGACTATTATAGAAGACTAGAACAGACTGGTACATCATAAAGCTATTATAGAAGACTAGAACATGCTGGTACCTTCATAAGACTAGAACAGACTGGTACCATCATAAGACTATTATAGAAGACTAGAACAGACTGGTATATCATGAAGCTATTATAGAAGACTAGAACAGACTGGTACCATCATAAGGCTAGAACAGACTGGTACCATCATAAGGCTTTTATAGAAGACTAGAACAGACTACTACCATCATAAGACTAGAACAGACTGGTACCATCATAAGACTAGAACAGACTGGTACCATCATAAGGCTATTATAGAAGACTAGAACAGACTGGTACCATCATAAGGCTATTATAGAAGACTAGAACAGACTGGTACCATCATAAGGCAATTATTGAAGACTAGAACAGACAAGTACCATCATAAGGCTAAAACAGACTGGTACCATCATAAGGCTATTATAGAAGACTAGAACAGACTGGTACCACCATAAGACTAGAACAGACTGGTACCATCATAAGGCTATTATAGAAGACTAGAACAGACTGGTACCATCATAAGGCTATTATAGAAGACTAGAACAGACTGGTACCATCAAAAGACTAGAACAGACTGGTACCATCATAAGACTATTATAGAAGACTAGAACAGACTGCTACCATCAAAAGACTCGAACAGACTGGTACCATCAGAAGGCTAGAACTGACTGCTACCATCATAAGACTATTATAGAAGACTAGAACAGACTGGTACCATCATAAGACTTGAACAGACTGGTACCATCATAAGACTATTATAGAAGACTAGAACAGACTGGTACCATCATAAGACTATTATAGAAGACTAGAACAGACTGGTACCATCATAAGGCTAGAACATACTGGTACCATCATAAGACTATTATAGAAGACTAGAACAGACTGGTACCATCATAAGACTAGAATAGACTGGTACCATCATAAGACTATTATAGAAGACTAGAACAGACTGGTACCATCATAAGGCTGTTATAGAAGACTAGAACAGACTGGTACCATAATAAGACTATTATAGAAGACTAGAACAGACTGGTACAATCATAAGACTATTATAGAAGACTAGAACAGACTGGTACCATCATAAGGCTATTAAAGAAGACTAGAACAGACTGGTACCATCATAAGGCTATTATAGAAGACTAGAACAGACTGGTACCATCATAAGACTATTATAGAAGACGAGAACAGACTTGTACCATCATAAGGCTATTATAGAAGACTAGAACAGACAAGTACCATCATAAGGCTAAAACGGACTGGTAACATCATAATGCTAGTATTGATGAATAGAACAGACTGGTACCATCATAAGGCTATTATAGAAGACTAGAACAGACTGGTACCACCATAAGACTAGAACAGACTGGTACCATCATAAGGCTATTATAGAAGACTAGAACAGACTGGTACCATCATAAGGCTATTATAGAAGACTAGAACAGACTGGTACCATCATAAGACTAGAACAGACTGGTACCATCATAAGACTATTATAGAAGACTAGAACAGACTGGTACCATCATAAGGCTAGAACAGACTGGTACCATCATAAGGCTTTTATAGAAGACTAGAATAGACTACTACCATCATAAGACTATAACAGACTGGTACCATCATAAGACTAGAACAGACTGGTACCATCATAAGACTATTATAGAAGACTAGAACAGACTGGTACCATCATAAGGCTATTATAGAAGACTAGAACAGACTGGTAACATCATAAGGTTATTATAGAAGACTAGAACAGACTTCTACCATCAAAAGACTAGAACAGACTGGTACCATCACAAGGCTAGAACTGACTGCTACCATCATAAGACTATTATAGAAGACTAGAACAGACTGGTACCATCATAAGACTATTATAGAAGACTAGAACAGACTGGTACCATCATAAGACTATTATAGAAGACTAGAACAGACTGGTACCATCATAAGACTAGTATAGAAGACTTGAAAAGACTGGTACCATCATAAGGCTATTATAGCAGACTAGAACAGACTGGTACCATCATAAGACTAGAAAATACTGGTACCATCATAAGACTATTATAGAAGACTAGAACAGGCTGGTACCATCATAAGACTAGAACAGACTGGTACCATCATAAGACTATTATAGAAGACTAGAACAGACTACTACCATCATAAGACTAGAACAGACTGGTACCATCATAAGGCTAGAACAGACTGGTACCATCATAAGGCTTTTATAGAAGACTAGAACAGACTACTACCATCATAAGACTAGAACAGACTGGTACCATCATAAGGCTAGAACAGACTGGTACCATCATAAGTCTATTATAGAAGACTAGAACAGACTGGTACCATCATAAGGCTATTATAGAAGACTAGAACAGACTGCTACTATCATAAGACTAGAACAGACTGGTACCATCATAAGGCTATTATAGAAGACTAGAACAGACTGGTACCATCATAAGGCTAGAAAAGACTGGTACCATCATAAGGCTAGAACAGACTGGTACCATCATAAGGCTATTATTGAAGACTAGAACAGACTGGTACCATCATAAGGCTATTATAGAAGACTAGAACAGACTGGTACCATCATAAGACTAGAACAGACTGGTACTGGTTTGGCCCTGTCCGGGGGTATCATCGGATGGGGCCACAGTGTCTTCTGATCCCTCCTGTCTCAGCCTCCAGTATTTATGCTGCAGTAGTTTATGTGTCGGGGGGCTAGGGTCAGTCTGTTACATCTGGAGTATTTCTCTTGTCTTATCCGGTGTCCTGTGTGTATTTAAATACGCTCTCTCTAATTCTCTCTTTCTCTCTTTCTGTCTTTCTCTCGGAGGACCTGAGCCCTAGGACCATGCCTCAGGACTACCTGGTATGATGACTCCTTGCTGTCCCCAGTCCACCTGGCCGTGCTGCTGCTCCAGTTTCAACTGTTCTGCCTGCGGCTATGGAACCCTGACCTGTTCACCGGACGTGCTTGTTGCACCCTCGACAACTACTATGATTATTATTATTTGACCATGCTGGTCATTTATGAACATTTTAACATTTTAACATTTTGACCATGTTCTGTTATAATATCCACCCTGCACAGCCAGAAGAGGACTGGCCACCCCTCATAGCCTGGTTCCTCTCTAGGTTTCTTCCTAGGTTTTTGGCCTTTCTAGGGAGTTTTTCCTAGGGAGTTTTTCCTAGCCACCGTGCTTCTTTCACATGCTTTGCTTGCTGTTTGGGGTTTTAGGCTGGGTTTCTGTACAGCACTTTGAGAATATCAGTTGATGTACGAAGGGCTATATAAAAATAAATTTGATTTGATTTGATGATTTGATTTGATACCATCATAAGACTATTATATAGAAGACTAGAACAGACTGGTACCATCATAAGACTAGAACAGACTGTTACCATCATAAGGCTATTATAGAAGACGAGAACAGACTGGTACCATCATAAGGGTATTATAGAAGACTAGAACAGACTGGTACCATCATAAGACAACTATAGAAGACTAGAACAGACTGGTACCATCATAAGGCTATTATAGAAGACTAGAACAGACTGGTACCATCATAAGACTATTATAGAACACTAGAACAGACTGGTACCATCACAAGGCTATTATAGAAGACTAGAACAGACTTGTACCATCATAAGGCTAGAACAAACTGGTACCATCATAAGGCTATTATAGAATACTAGAACAGACTGGTACCATCATAAGACTAGAAAATACTGGTACCATCATAAGACTATTATAGAAGACTAGAACAGACTGGTACCATCATAAAGCTATTATAGAAGACTAGAACAGGCTGGTACCATCATAAGACTAGAACAGACTGGTACCATCATAAGGCTATTATAGAAGACTAGAACAGACTGGTACCATCATAAGGCTATTATAGAAGACTAGAACAGACTGGTACCATCATAAGGCTATTATAGAAGACTAGAACAGACTGGTACCATCATAAGGCTATTATTGAAGACTAGAACAGACAAGTACCATCATAAGGCTAAAACAGACTGGTAACATCATAAGGCTATTATAGAAGACTAGAACAGACTGGTACCATCATAAGGCTATTATAGAAGACTAGAACAGACTGGTACCACCATAAGACTAGAACAGACTGGTACCATCATAAGGCTATTATAGAAGACTAGAACAGACTGGTACCATCATAAAGCTATTATAGAAGACTAGAACAGACTGGTACCATCATAAGGCTAGAACAGACTGGTACCATCATAAGACTAGAATAGACTGGTACCATCATAAGACTATTATAGAAGACTAGAACAGACTGGTACCATCATAAGGCTATTATAGAAGACTAGAACAGACTGGTACCATCATAAGACTAGAACAGACTGGTATCATCATAAGACTATTATAGAAGACTAGAACAGACTACTACCATCATAAGACTAGAACAGACTGGTACCATCATAAGACTAGAACAGACTTGTACCATCATAAGACTAGAATAGACTGGTACCATCATAAGACTATTATAGAAGACTAGAACAGACTGGTACCATCATAAGGCTGTTATAGAAGACTAGAACAGACTGGTACCATAATAAGACTATTATAGAAGACTAGAACAGACTGGTACAATCATAAGACTATTATAGAAGACTAGAACAGACTGGTACCATCATAAGGCTATTAAAGAAGACTAGAACAGACTGGTACCATCATAAGGCTATTATAGAAGACTAGAACAGACTGGTACCATCATAAGACTATTATAGAAGACGAGAACAGACTTGTACCATCATAAGGCTATTATAGAAGACTAGAACAGACAAGTACCATCATAAGGCTAAAACGGACTGGTAACATCATAATGCTAGTATTGATGAATAGAACAGACTGGTACCATCATAAGGCTATTATAGAAGACTAGAACAGACTGGTACCACCATAAGACTAGAACAGACTGGTACCATCATAAGGCTATTATAGAAGACTAGAACAGACTGGTACCATCATAAGGCTATTATAGAAGACTAGAACAGACTGGTACCATCATAAGACTAGAACAGACTGGTACCATCATAAGACTATTATAGAAGACTAGAACAGACTGGTACCATCATAAGGCTAGAACAGACTGGTACCATCATAAGGCTTTTATAGAAGACTAGAATAGACTACTACCATCATAAGACTATAACAGACTGGTACCATCATAAGACTAGAACAGACTGGTACCATCATAAGACTATTATAGAAGACTAGAACAGACTGGTACCATCATAAGGCTATTATAGAAGACTAGAACAGACTGGTAACATCATAAGGTTATTATAGAAGACTAGAACAGACTGCTACCATCAAAAGACTAGAACAGACTGGTACCATCACAAGGCTAGAACTGACTGCTACCATCATAAGACTATTATAGAAGACTAGAACAGACTGGTACCATCATAAGACTATTATAGAAGACTAGAACAGACTGGTACCATCATAAGACTATTATAGAAGACTAGAACAGACTGGTACCATCATAAGACTAGTATAGAAGACTTGAAAAGACTGGTACCATCATAAGGCTATTATAGCAGACTAGAACAGACTGGTACCATCATAAGACTAGAAAATACTGGTACCATCATAAGACTATTATAGAAGACTAGAACAGGCTGGTACCATCATAAGACTAGAACAGACTGGTACCATCATAAGACTATTATAGAAGACTAGAACAGACTACTACCATCATAAGACTAGAACAGACTGGTACCATCATAAGGCTAGAACAGACTGGTACCATCATAAGGCTTTTATAGAAGACTAGAACAGACTACTACCATCATAAGACTAGAACAGACTGGTACCATCATAAGGCTAGAACAGACTGGTACCATCATAAGTCTATTATAGAAGACTAGAACAGACTGGTACCATCATAAGGCTATTATAGAAGACTAGAACAGACTGGTACCATCATAAGGCTATTATAGAAGACTAGAACAGACTGGTACCATCATAAGGCTAGAAAAGACTGGTACCATCATAAGGCTAGAACAGACTGGTACCATCATAAGGCTATTATTGAAGACTAGAACAGACTGGTACCATCATAAGGCTATTATAGAAGACTAGAACAGACTGGTACCATCATAAGACTAGAACAGACTGGTACTGGTTTGGCCCTGTCCGGGGGTATCATCGGATGGGGCCACAGTGTCTTCTGATCCCTCCTGTCTCAGCCTCCAGTATTTATGCTGCAGTAGTTTATGTGTCGGGGGGCTAGGGTCAGTCTGTTACATCTGGAGTATTTCTCTTGTCTTATCCGGTGTCCTGTGTGTATTTAAATACGCTCTCTCTAATTCTCTCTTTCTCTCATTCTGTCTTTCTCTCGGAGGACCTGAGCCCTAGGACCATGCCTCAGGACTACCTGGTATGATGACTCCTTGCTGTCCCCAGTCCACCTGGCCGTGCTGCTGCTCCAGTTTCAACTGTTCTGCCTGCGGCTATGGAACCCTGACCTGTTCACCGGACGTGCTTGTTGCACCCTCGACAACTACTATGATTATTATTATTTGACCATGCTGGTCATTTATGAACATTTTAACATTTTAACATTTTGACCATGTTCTGTTATAATATCCACCCTGCACAGCCAGAAGAGGACTGGCCACCCCTCATAGCCTGGTTCCTCTCTAGGTTTCTTCCTAGGTTTTTGGCCTTTCTAGGGAGTTTTTCCTAGGGAGTTTTTCCTAGCCACCGTGCTTCTTTCACATGCTTTGCTTGCTGTTTGGGGTTTTAGGCTGGGTTTCTGTACAGCACTTTGAGAATATCAGTTGATGTACGAAGGGCTATATAAAAATAAATTTGATTTGATTTGATGATTTGATTTGATACCATCATAAGACTATTATATAGAAGACTAGAACAGACTGGTACCATCATAAGACTAGAACAGACTGTTACCATCATAAGGCTATTATAGAAGACGAGAACAGACTGGTACCATCATAAGGGTATTATAGAAGACTAGAACAGACTGGTACCATCATAAGACAACTATAGAAGACTAGAACAGACTGGTACCATCATAAGGCTATTATAGAAGACTAGAACAGACTGGTACCATCATAAGACTATTATAGAACACTAGAACAGACTGGTACCATCACAAGGCTATTATAGAAGACTAGAACAGACTTGTACCATCATAAGGCTAGAACAAACTGGTACCATCATAAGGCTATTATAGAATACTAGAACAGACTGGTACCATCATAAGACTAGAAAATACTGGTACCATCATAAGACTATTATAGAAGACTAGAACAGACTGGTACCATCATAAGGCTATTATAGAAGACTAGAACAGACTGGTACCATCATAAGGCTATTATAGAAGACTAGAACAGACTGGTACCATCATAAGGCTATTATAGAAGACTAGAACAGACTGGTACCATCATAAGGCTATTATTGAAGACTAGAACAGACAAGTACCATCATAAGGCTAAAACAGACTGGTAACATCATAAGGCTATTATAGAAGACTAGAACAGACTGGTACCATCATAAGGCTATTATAGAAGACTAGAACAGACTGGTACCACCATAAGACTAGAACAGACTGGTACCATCATAAGGCTATTATAGAAGACTAGAACAGACTGGTACCATCATAAGGCTATTATAGAAGACTAGAACAGACTGGTACCATCAAAAGACTAGAACAGACTGGTACCATCATAAGACTATTATAGAAGACTAGAACAGACTGCTACCATCAAAAGACTCGAACAGACTGGTACCATCAGAAGGCTAGAACTGACTGCTACCATCATAAGACTATTATAGAAGACTAGAACAGACTGGTACCATCATAAGACTTGAACAGACTGGTACCATCATAAGACTATTATAGAAGACTAGAACAGACTGGTACCATCATAAGACTATTATAGAAGACTAGAACAGACTGGTACCATCATAAGGCTAGAACAGACTGGTACCATCATAAGACTATTATAGAAGACTAGAACAGACTGGTACCATCATAAGACTAGAATAGACTGGTACCATCATAAGACTATTATAGAAGACTAGAACAGACTGGTACCATCATAAGGCTGTTATAGAAGACTAGAACAGACTGGTACCATAATAAGACTATTATAGAAGACTAGAACAGACTGGTACAATCATAAGAATATTATAGAAGACTAGAACAGACTGGTACCATCATAAGGCTATTAAAGAAGACTAGAACAGACTGGTACCATCATAAGGCTATTATAGAAGACTAGAACAGACTGGTACCATCATAAGACTATTATAGAAGACGAGAACAGACTTGTACCATCATAAGGCTATTATAGAAGACTAGAACAGACAAGTACCATCATAAGGCTAAAACGGACTGGTAACATCATAATGCTAGTATTGATGAATAGAACAGACTGGTACCATCATAAGGCTATTATAGAAGACTAGAACAGACTGGTACCACCATAAGACTAGAACAGACTGGTACCATCATAAGGCTATTATAGAAGACTATAACAGACTGGTACCATCATAAGGCTATTATAGAAGACTAGAACAGACTGGTACCATCATAAGACTAGAACAGACTGGTACCATCATAAGACTATTATAGAAGACTAGAACAGACTGGTACCATCATAAGGCTAGAACAGACTGGTACCATCATAAGGCTTTTATAGAAGACTAGAATAGACTACTACCATCATAAGACTATAACAGACTGGTACCATCGTAAGACTAGAACAGACTGGTACCATCATAAGACTATTATAGAAGACTAGAACAGACTGGTACCATCATAAGGCTATTATAGAAGACTAGAACAGACTGGTAACATCATAAGGTTATTATAGAAGACTAGAACAGACTGCTACCATCAAAAGACTAGAACAGACTGGTACCATCACAAGGCTAGAACTGACTGCTACCATCATAAGACTATTATAGAAGACTAGAACAGACTGGTACCATCATAAGACTATTATAGAAGACTAGAACAGACTGGTACCATCATAAGACTATTATAGAAGACTAGAACAGACTGGTACCATCATAAGACTAGTATAGAAGACTTGAAAAGACTGGTACCATCATAAGGCTATTATAGCAGACTAGAACAGACTGGTACCATCATAAGACTAGAAAATACTGGTACCATCATAAGACTATTATAGAAGACTAGAACAGGCTGGTACCATCATAAGACTAGAACAGACTGGTACCATCATAAGACTATTATAGAAGACTAGAACAGACTACTACCATCATAAGACTAGAACAGACTGGTACCATCATAAGGCTAGAACAGACTGGTACCATCATAAGGCTTTTATAGAAGACTAGAACAGACTACTACCATCATAAGACTAGAACAGACTGGTACCATCATAAGGCTAGAACAGACTGGTACCATCATAAGTCTATTATAGAAGACTAGAACAGACTGGTACCATCATAAGGCTATTATAGAAGACTAGAACAGACTGGTACTATCATAAGACTAGAACAGACTGGTACCATCATAAGGCTATTATAGAAGACTAGAACAGACTGGTACCATCATAAGGCTAGAAAAGACTGGTACCATCATAAGGCTAGAACAGACTGGTACCATCATAAGGCTTTTATAGAAGACTAGAACAGACTACTACCATCATAAGACTAGAACAGACTGGTACCATCATAAGGCTAGAACAGACTGGTACCATCATAAGTCTATTATAGAAGACTAGAACAGACTGGTACCATCATAAGGCTATTATAGAAGACTAGAACAGACTGCTACTATCATAAGACTAGAACAGACTGGTACCATCATAAGGCTATTATAGAAGACTAGAACAGACTGGTACCATCATAAGGCTAGAAAAGACTGGTACCATCATAAGGCTAGAACAGACTGGTACCATCATAAGGCTATTATTGAAGACTAGAACAGACTGGTACCATCATAAGGCTATTATAGAAGACTAGAACAGACTGGTACCATCATAAGACTAGAACAGACTGGTACTGGTTTGGCCCTGTCCGGGGGTATCATCGGATGGGGCCACAGTGTCTTCTGATCCCTCCTGTCTCAGCCTCCAGTATTTATGCTGCAGTAGTTTATGTGTCGGGGGGCTAGGGTCAGTCTGTTACATCTGGAGTATTTCTCTTGTCTTATCCGGTGTCCTGTGTGTATTTAAATACGCTCTCTCTAATTCTCTCTTTCTCTCTTTCTGTCTTTCTCTCGGAGGACCTGAGCCCTAGGACCATGCCTCAGGACTACCTGGTATGATGACTCCTTGCTGTCCCCAGTCCACCTGGCCGTGCTGCTGCTCCAGTTTCAACTGTTCTGCCTGCGGCTATGGAACCCTGACCTGTTCACCGGACGTGCTTGTTGCACCCTCGACAACTACTATGATTATTATTATTTGACCATGCTGGTCATTTATGAACATTTTAACATTTTAACATTTTGACCATGTTCTGTTATAATATCCACCCTGCACAGCCAGAAGAGGACTGGCCACCCCTCATAGCCTGGTTCCTCTCTAGGTTTCTTCCTAGGTTTTTGGCCTTTCTAGGGAGTTTTTCCTAGGGAGTTTTTCCTAGCCACCGTGCTTCTTTCACATGCTTTGCTTGCTGTTTGGGGTTTTAGGCTGGGTTTCTGTACAGCACTTTGAGAATATCAGTTGATGTACGAAGGGCTATATAAAAATAAATTTGATTTGATTTGATGATTTGATTTGATACCATCATAAGACTATTATATAGAAGACTAGAACAGACTGGTACCATCATAAGACTAGAACAGACTGTTACCATCATAAGGCTATTATAGAAGACGAGAACAGACTGGTACCATCATAAGGGTATTATAGAAGACTAGAACAGACTGGTACCATCATAAGACAACTATAGAAGACTAGAACAGACTGGTACCATCATAAGGCTATTATAGAAGACTAGAACAGACTGGTACCATCATAAGACTATTATAGAACACTAGAACAGACTGGTACCATCACAAGGCTATTATAGAAGACTAGAACAGACTTGTACCATCATAAGGCTAGAACAAACTGGTACCATCATAAGGCTATTATAGAATACTAGAACAGACTGGTACCATCATAAGACTAGAAAATACTGGTACCATCATAAGACTATTATAGAAGACTAGAACAGACTGGTACCATCATAAGGCTATTATAGAAGACTAGAACAGACTGGTACCATCATAAGGCTATTATAGAAGACTAGAACAGACTGGTACCATCATAAGGCTATTATAGAAGACTAGAACAGACTGGTACCATCATAAGGCTATTATTGAAGACTAGAACAGACAAGTACCATCATAAGGCTAAAACAGACTGGTAACATCATAAGGCTATTATAGAAGACTAGAACAGACTGGTACCATCATAAGGCTATTATAGAAGACTAGAACAGACTGGTACCACCATAAGACTAGAACAGACTGGTACCATCATAAGGCTATTATAGAAGACTAGAACAGACTGGTACCATCATAAGGCTATTATAGAAGACTAGAACAGACTGGTACCATCAAAAGACTAGAACAGACTGGTACCATCATAAGACTATTATAGAAGACTAGAACAGACTGCTACCATCAAAAGACTCGAACAGACTGGTACCATCAGAAGGCTAGAACTGACTGCTACCATCATAAGACTATTATAGAAGACTAGAACAGACTGGTACCATCATAAGACTTGAACAGACTGGTACCATCATAAGACTATTATAGAAGACTAGAACAGACTGGTACCATCATAAGACTATTATAGAAGACTAGAACAGACTGGTACCATCATAAGGCTAGAACAGACTGGTACCATCATAAGACTATTATAGAAGACTAGAACAGACTGGTACCATCATAAGACTAGAATAGACTGGTACCATCATAAGACTATTATAGAAGACTAGAACAGACTGGTACCATCATAAGGCTGTTATAGAAGACTAGAACAGACTGGTACCATAATAAGACTATTATAGAAGACTAGAACAGACTGGTACAATCATAAGAATATTATAGAAGACTAGAACAGACTGGTACCATCATAAGGCTATTAAAGAAGACTAGAACAGACTGGTACCATCATAAGGCTATTATAGAAGACTAGAACAGACTGGTACCATCATAAGACTATTATAGAAGACGAGAACAGACTTGTACCATCATAAGGCTATTATAGAAGACTAGAACAGACAAGTACCATCATAAGGCTAAAACGGACTGGTAACATCATAATGCTAGTATTGATGAATAGAACAGACTGGTACCATCATAAGGCTATTATAGAAGACTAGAACAGACTGGTACCACCATAAGACTAGAACAGACTGGTACCATCATAAGGCTATTATAGAAGACTATAACAGACTGGTACCATCATAAGGCTATTATAGAAGACTAGAACAGACTGGTACCATCATAAGACTAGAACAGACTGGTACCATCATAAGACTATTATAGAAGACTAGAACAGACTGGTACCATCATAAGGCTAGAACAGACTGGTACCATCATAAGGCTTTTATAGAAGACTAGAATAGACTACTACCATCATAAGACTATAACAGACTGGTACCATCGTAAGACTAGAACAGACTGGTACCATCATAAGACTATTATAGAAGACTAGAACAGACTGGTACCATCATAAGGCTATTATAGAAGACTAGAACAGACTGGTAACATCATAAGGTTATTATAGAAGACTAGAACAGACTGCTACCATCAAAAGACTAGAACAGACTGGTACCATCACAAGGCTAGAACTGACTGCTACCATCATAAGACTATTATAGAAGACTAGAACAGACTGGTACCATCATAAGACTATTATAGAAGACTAGAACAGACTGGTACCATCATAAGACTATTATAGAAGACTAGAACAGACTGGTACCATCATAAGACTAGTATAGAAGACTTGAAAAGACTGGTACCATCATAAGGCTATTATAGCAGACTAGAACAGACTGGTACCATCATAAGACTAGAAAATACTGGTACCATCATAAGACTATTATAGAAGACTAGAACAGGCTGGTACCATCATAAGACTAGAACAGACTGGTACCATCATAAGACTATTATAGAAGACTAGAACAGACTACTACCATCATAAGACTAGAACAGACTGGTACCATCATAAGGCTAGAACAGACTGGTACCATCATAAGGCTTTTATAGAAGACTAGAACAGACTACTACCATCATAAGACTAGAACAGACTGGTACCATCATAAGGCTAGAACAGACTGGTACCATCATAAGTCTATTATAGAAGACTAGAACAGACTGGTACCATCATAAGGCTATTATAGAAGACTAGAACAGACTGCTACTATCATAAGACTAGAACAGACTGGTACCATCATAAGGCTATTATAGAAGACTAGAACAGACTGGTACCATCATAAGGCTAGAAAAGACTGGTACCATCATAAGGCTAGAACAGACTGGTACCATCATAAGGCTATTATTGAAGACTAGAACAGACTGGTACCATCATAAGGCTATTATAGAAGACTAGAACAGACTGGTACCATCATAAGACTAGAACAGACTGGTACTGGTTTGGCCCTGTCCGGGGGTATCATCGGATGGGGCCACAGTGTCTTCTGATCCCTCCTGTCTCAGCCTCCAGTATTTATGCTGCAGTAGTTTATGTGTCAGGGGCTAGGGTCAGTCTGTTACATCTGGAGTATTTCTCTTGTCTTATCCGGTGTCCTGTGTGTATTTAAATATGCTCTCTCTAATTCTCTCTTTCTCTCTTTCTGTCTTTCTCTCGGAGGACCTGAGCCCTAGGACCATGCCTCAGGACTACCTGGTATGATGACTCCTTGCTGTCCCCAGTCCACCTGGCCGTGCTGCTGCTCCAGTTTCAACTGTTCTGCCTGCGGCTATGGAACCCTGACCTGTTCACCGGACGTGCTTGTTGCACCCTCGACAACTACTATGATTATTATTATTTGACCATGCTGGTCATTTATGAACATTTTAACATTTTAACATTTTGACCATGTTCTGTTATAATATCCACCCTGCACAGCCAGAAGAGGACTGGCCACCCCTCATAGCCTGGTTCCTCTCTAGGTTTCTTCCTAGGTTTTTGGCCTTTCTAGGGAGTTTTTCCTAGGGAGTTTTTCCTAGCCACCGTGCTTCTTTCACATGCTTTGCTTGCTGTTTGGGGTTTTAGGCTGGGTTTCTGTACAGCACTTTGAGAATATCAGTTGATGTACGAAGGGCTATATAAAAATAAATTTGATTTGATTTGATGATTTGATTTGATAGCATCATAAGACTATTATATAGAAGACTAGAACAGACTGGTACCATCATAAGACGAGAACAGACTGGTACCATCATAAGGGTATTATAGAAGACTAGAACAGACTGGTACCATCATAAGACAACTATAGAAGACTAGAACAGACTGGTACCATCATAAGGCTATTATAGAAGACTAGAACAGACTGGTACCATCATAAGACTATTATAGAACACTAGAACAGACTGGTACCATCACAAGGCTATTATAGAAGACTAGAACAGACTTGTACCATCATAAGGCTAGAACAAACTGGTACCATCATAAGGCTATTATAGAATACTAGAACAGACTGGTACCATCATAAGACTAGAAAATACTGGTACCATCATAAGACTATTATAGAAGACTAGAACAGACTGGTACCATCATAAAGCTATTATAGAAGACTAGAACAGGCTGGTACCATCATAAGACTAGAACAGACTGGTACCATCATAAGGCTATTATAGAAGACTAGAACAGACTGGTACCATCATAAGACTAGAACAGACTGGTATCATCATAAGACTATTATAGAAGACTAGAACAGACTGGTACATCCTAAAGCTATTATAGAAGACTAGAACATGCTGGTACCATCATAAGACTAGAAAAGACTGGTACCATCATAAGACTATTATAGAAGACTAGAACAGACTGGTACATCATAAAGCTATTATAGAAGACTAGAACAGACTGGTACCATCATAAGGCTAGAACAGACTGGTACCATCATAAGACTAGAATAGACTGGTACCATCATAAGACTATTATAGAAGACTAGAACAGACTGGTACCATCATAAGGCTATTATAGAAGACTAGAACAGACTGGTACCATCATAAGACTAGAACAGACTGGTATCATCATAAGACTATTATAGAAGACTAGAACAGACTACTACCATCATAAGACTAGAACAGACTGGTACCATCATAAGACTAGAACAGACTTGTACCATCATAAGACTAGAATAGACTGGTACCATCATAAGACTATTATAGAAGACTAGAACAGACTGGTACCATCATAAGGCTGTTATAGAAGACTAGAACAGACTGGTACCATAATAAGACTATTATAGAAGACTAGAACAGACTGGTACAATCATAAGACTATTATAGAAGACTAGAACAGACTGGTACCATCATAAGGCTATTAAAGAAGACTAGAACAGACTGGTACCATCATAAGGCTATTATAGAAGACTAGAACAGACTGGTACCATCATAAGACTATTATAGAAGACGAGAACAGACTTGTACCATCATAAGGCTATTATAGAAGACTAGAACAGACAAGTACCATCATAAGGCTAAAACGGACTGGTAACATCATAATGCTAGTATTGATGAATAGAACAGACTGGTACCATCATAAGGCTATTATAGAAGACTAGAACAGACTGGTACCACCATAAGACTAGAACAGACTGGTACCATCATAAGGCTATTATAGAAGACTAGAACAGACTGGTACCATCATAAGGCTATTATAGAAGACTAGAACAGACTGGTACCATCATAAGACTAGAACAGACTGGTACCATCATAAGACTATTATAGAAGACTAGAACAGACTGGTACCATCATAAGGCTAGAACAGACTGGTACCATCATAAGGCTTTTATAGAAGACTAGAATAGACTACTACCATCATAAGACTATAACAGACTGGTACCATCATAAGACTAGAACAGACTGGTACCATCATAAGACTATTATAGAAGACTAGAACAGACTGGTACCATCATAAGGCTATTATAGAAGACTAGAACAGACTGGTAACATCATAAGGTTATTATAGAAGACTAGAACAGACTGCTACCATCAAAAGACTAGAACAGACTGGTACCATCACAAGGCTAGAACTGACTGCTACCATCATAAGACTATTATAGAAGACTAGAACAGACTGGTACCATCATAAGACTATTATAGAAGACTAGAACAGACTGGTACCATCATAAGACTATTATAGAAGACTAGAACAGACTGGTACCATCATAAGACTAGTATAGAAGACTTGAAAAGACTGGTACCATCATAAGGCTATTATAGCAGACTAGAACAGACTGGTACCATCATAAGACTAGAAAATACTGGTACCATCATAAGACTATTATAGAAGACTAGAACAGGCTGGTACCATCATAAGACTAGAACATACTGGTACCATCATAAGACTATTATAGAAGACTAGAACAGACTACTACCATCATAAGACTAGAACAGACTGGTACCATCATAAGGCTAGAACAGACTGGTACCATCATAAGGCTTTTATAGAAGACTAGAACAGACTACTACCATCATAAGACTAGAACAGACTGGTACCATCATAAGGCTAGAACAGACTGGTACCATCATAAGTCTATTATAGAAGACTAGAACAGACTGGTACCATCATAAGGCTATTATAGAAGACTAGAACAGACTGGTACTATCATAAGACTAGAACAGACTGGTACCATCATAAGGCTATTATAGAAGACTAGAACAGACTGGTACCATCATAAGGCTAGAAAAGACTGGTACCATCATAAGGCTAGAACAGACTGGTACCATCATAAGGCTATTATTGAAGACTAGAACAGACTGGTACCATCATAAGGCTATTATAGAAGACTAGAACAGACTGGTACCATCATAAGACTAGAACAGACTGGTACTGGTTTGGCCCTGTCCGGGGGTATCATCGGATGGGGCCACAGTGTCTTCTGATCCCTCCTGTCTCAGCCTCCAGTATTTATGCTGCAGTAGTTTATGTGTCGGGGGGCTAGGGTCAGTCTGTTACATCTGGAGTATTTCTCTTGTCTTATCCGGTGTCCTGTGTGTATTTAAATATGCTCTCTCTAATTCTCTCTTTCTCTCTTTCTGTCTTTCTCTCGGAGGACCTGAGCCCTAGGACCATGCCTCAGGACTACCTGGTATGATGACTTCTTGCTGTCCCCAGTCCACCTGGCCGTGCTGCTGCTCCAGTTTCAACTGTTCTGCCTGCGGCTATGGAACCCTGACCTGTTCACCGGACATGCTTGTTGCACCCTCGACAACTACTATGATTATTATTATTTGACCATGCTGGTCATTTATGAACATTTTAACATTTTAACATTTTGACCATGTTCTGTTATAATATCCACCCTGCACAGCCAGAAGAGGACTGGCCACCCCTCATGGCCTGGTTCCTCTCTAGGTTTCTTCCTAGGTTTTTGGCCTTTCTAGGGAGTTTTTCCTAGCCACCGTGCTTCTTTCACATGCTTTGCTTGCTGTTTGGGGTTTTAGGCTGGGTTTCTGTACAGCACTTTGAGAATATCAGTTGATGTACGAAGGGCTATATAAAAATAAATTTGATTTGATTTGATGATTTGATTTGATACCATCATAAGACTATTATATAGAAGACTAGAACAGACTGGTACCATCATAAGACGAGAACAGACTGGTACCATCATAAGGGTATTATAGAAGACTAGAACAGACTGGTACCATCATAAGACAACTATAGAAGACTAGAACAGACTGGTACCATCATAAGGCTATTATAGAAGACTAGAACAGACTGGTACCATCATAAGACTATTATAGAACACTAGAACAGACTGGTACCATCACAAGGCTATTATAGAAGACTAGAACAGACTTGTACCATCATAAGGCTAGAACAAACTGGTACCATCATAAGGCTATTATAGAATACTAGAACAGACTGGTACCATCATAAGACTAGAAAATACTGGTACCATCATAAGACTATTATAGAAGACTAGAACAGACTGGTACCATCATAAAGCTATTATAGAAGACTAGAACAGGCTGGTACCATCATAAGACTAGAACAGACTGGTACCATCATAAGGCTATTATAGAAGACTAGAACAGACTGGTACCATCATAAGACTAGAACAGACTGGTATCATCATAAGACTATTATAGAAGACTAGAACAGACTGGTACATCCTAAAGCTATTATAGAAGACTAGAACATGCTGGTACCATCATAAGACTAGAAAAGACTGGTACCATCATAAGACTATTATAGAAGACTAGAACAGACTGGTACATCATAAAGCTATTATAGAAGACTAGAACAGACTGGTACCATCATAAGGCTAGAGCAGACTGGTACCATCATAAGACTAGAACAGACTGGTACCATCATAAGGCTATTATAGAAGACTAGAACAGACTGGTACCATCATAAGGCTATTATAGAAGACTAGAACAGACTGGTACCATCATAAGGCTATTATAGAAGACTAGAACAGACTGGTATCATAAGGCTATTATAGAAGACTAGAACAGACTGGTACCATCATAAGGCTATTATAGAAGACTAGAACAGACTGGTACCATCATAAGGCTATTATAGAAGACTAGAACAGACAAGTACCATCATAAGGCTAAAACAGACTGGTAACATCATAATGCTAGTATAGATGAATAGAACAGACTGGTACCATTATAAGGCTATTATAGAAGACTAGAACAGACTGGTACCAACATAAGACTAGAACAGACTGGTACCATCATGAGGCTATTATAGAAGACTAGAACAGACTGGTACCATCATAAGGCTATTATAGAAGACTAGAACAGACTGGTACCATCATAAGACTAGAACAGACTGGTACCATCATAAGACTATTATAGAAGACTAGAACAGACTGCTACCATCAAAAGACTCGAACAGACTGGTACCATCACAAGGCTAGAACTGACTGCTACCATCATAAGACTATTATAGAAGACTAGAACAGACTGGTACCATCATAAGACTTGAACAGACTGGTACCATCATAAGACTATTATAGAAGACTAGAACAGACTGGTACCATCATAAGACTATTATAGAAGACTAGAACAGACTGGTACCATCATAAGGCTAGAACAGACTGGTACCATCATAAGACTATTATAGAAGACTAGAACAGACTTGTACCATCATAAGACTAGAATAGACTGGTACCATCATAAGACTATTATAGAAGACTAGAACAGACTGGTACCATCATAAGGCTGTTATAGAAGACTAGAACAGACTGGTACCATAATAAGACTATTATAGAAGACTAGAACAGACTGGTACAATCATAAGACTATTATAGAAGACTAGAAGAGACTGGTACCATCATAAGGCTGTTATAGAAGACTAGAACAGACTGGTACCATAATAAGACTATTATAGAAGACTAGAACAGACTGGTACAATCATAAGACTATTATAGAAGACTAGAACAGACTGGTACCATCATAAGGCTATTATAGAAGACTAGAACAGACTGGTACCATCATAAGACTATTATAGAAGACGAGAACAGACTTGTACCATCATAAGGCTATTATAGAAGACTAGAACAGACTGGTACCATCATACGGCTATTATAGAAGACTAGAACAGACTGGTACCACCATAAGACTAGAACAGACTGGTACCATCATAAGGCTATTATAGAAGACTAGAACAGACTGGTACCATCATAAGGCTATTATAGAACTCTAGAACAGACTGGTACCATCATAAGGCTATTATAGAAGACTAGAACAGACTGGTACCATCATAAGGCTATTATTGAAGACTAGAACAGACAAGTACCATCATAAGGCTAAAACAGACTGGTACCATCACAAGGCTATTATAGAAGACTAGAACAGACTGGTACCACCATAAGACTAGAACAGACTGGTACCATCATAAGGCTATTATAGAAGACTAGAACAGACTGGTACCATCATAAGGCTATTATAGAAGACTAGAACAGACTGGTACCATCATAAGACTAGAACAGACTGGTACCATCATAAGACTATTATAGAAGACTAGAACAGACTGGTACCATCATAAGGCTAGAACAGACTGGTACCATCATAAGGCTTTTATAGAAGACTAGAATAGACTACTACCATCATAAGACTATAACAGACTGGTACCATCATAAGACTAGAACAGACTGGTACCATCATAAGACTATTATAGAAGACTAGAACAGACTGGTACCATCATAAGGCTATTATAGAAGACTAGAACAGACTGGTAACATCATAAGGTTATTATAGAAGACTAGAACAGACTGCTACCATCAAAAGACTAGAACAGACTGGTACCATCACAAGGCTAGAACTGACTGCTACCATCATAAGACTATTATAGAAGACTAGAACAGACTGGTACCATCATAAGACTTGAACAGACTGGTACCATCATAAGACTATTATAGAAGACTAGAACAGACTGGTACCATCATAAGACTATTATAGAAGACTAGAAAAGACTGGTACCATCATAAGGCTAGAACAGACTGGTACCATCATAAGACTATTATAGAAGACTAGAACAGACTTGTACCATCATAAGACTAGAATAGACTGGTACCATCATAAGACTATTATAGAAGACTAGAACAGACTGGTACCATCATAAGGCTGTTATAGAAGACTAGAACAGACTGGTACCATAATAAGACTATTATAGAAGACTAGAACAGACTGGTACAATCATAAGACTATTATAGAAGACTAGAACAGACTTGTACCATCACAAGGCTATTATAGAAGACTAGAACAGACTGGTACCATCATAAGGCTATTATAGAAGACTAGAACAGACTGGTACCACCATAAGACTAGAACAGACTGGTACCATCATAAGGCTATTATAGAATACTAGAACAGACTGGTACCATCATAAGGCTATTATAGAAGACTAGAACAGACTGGTACCATCATAAGGCTATTATATAAGACTAGAACAGACTGGTACCATCATAAGGCTATTATTGAAGACTAGAACAGACTGGTACCATCATAAGGCTATTATAGAAGACTAGAACAGACTGGTACCATCATAAGAATATTATAGAAGACTAGAACAGACTGGTACCAATCATCAGACTGGTACCATCATAAGACTAGTACCATCATAAGACTAGAACAGACTGGTACCATCATAAGGCTATTATAGAAGACTAGAACAGACTGGTACCCTCATAAGGCTACTATAGAAGACTAGAACAGACTGGTTAACATCATAAGGCTACTATAGAAGACTAGAACAGACTGGTACCATCATAAGACTAGAAAATACTGGTACCATCATAAGACTATTATAGAAGACTAGAACAGACTGGTACCATCATAAAGCTATTATAGAAGATTAGAACAGGCTGGTACCATCATAAGACTAGAACAGACTGGTACCATCATAAGGCTATTATAGAAGACTAGAACAGACTGGTACCATCATAAGACTAGAACAGACTGGTATCATCATAAGACTATTATAGAAGACTAGAACAGACTGGTACATCATAAAGCTATTATAGAAGACTAGAACATGCTGGTACCATCATAAGACGAGAACAGACTGGTACCATCATAAGACTATTATAGAAGACTAGAACAGACTGGTACATCATAAAGCTATTATAGAAGACTAGAACAGACTGGTACCATCATAAGGCTAGAACAGACTGGTACCATCATAAGGCTTTTATAGAAGACTAGAACAGACTACTACCATCATAAGACTAGAACAGACTGGTACCATCATAAGACTAGAACAGACTGGTACCATCATAAGGCTATTATAGAAGACTAGAACAGACTGGTACCATCATAAGGCTATTATAGAAGACTAGAACAGACTGGTACCATCATAAGGCTATTATAGAAGACTAGAACAGACTGGTACCATCATAAGGCTATTATAGAAGACTAGAACAGACTGGTACCATCATAAGGCTATTATTGAAGACTAGAACAGACAAGTACCATCATAAGACTAGAACAGACTGGTACCATCATAAGGCTATTATAGAAGACTAGAACAGACTGGTACCATCATAAGGCTATTATAGAAGACTAGAACAGACTGGTACCATCATAAGACTAGAACAGACTGGTACCATCATAAGACTATTATAGAAGACTAGAACAGACTGCTACCATCAAAAGACTAGAACAGACTGGTACCATCATAAGGCTGTTATAGAAGACTAGAACAGACTGGTACAATAATAAGACTATTATAGAAGACTAGAACAGACTGGTACAATCATAAGACTATTATAGAAGACTAGAACAGACTGGTACCATCATAAGGCTATTAAAGAAGACTAGAACAGACTGGTACCATCATAAGGCTATTATAGAAGACTAGAACAGACTGGTACCATCATAAGACTAGAACAGACTGTTACCATCATAAGGCTATTATAGAAGACGAGAACAGACTGGTACCATCATAAGGGTATTATAGAAGACTAGAACAGACTGGTACCATCATAAGACAACTATAGAAGACTAGAACAGACTGGTACCATCATAAGGCTATTATAGAAGACTAGAACAGACTGGTACCATCATAAGACTAGAACAGACTGTTACCATCATAAGGCTATTATAGAAGACGAGAACAGACTGGTACCATCATAAGGGTATTATAGAAGACTAGAACAGACTGGTACCATCATAAGACAACTATAGAAGACTAGAACAGACTGGTACCATCATAAGGCTATTATAGAAGACTAGAACAGACTGGTACCATCATAAGACTATTATAGAACACTAGAACAGACTGGTACCATCACAAGGCTATTATAGAAGACTAGAACAGACTTGTACCATCATAAGGCTAGAACAAACTGGTACCATCATAAGGCTATTATAGAATACTAGAACAGACTGGTACCATCATAAGACTAGAAAATACTGGTACCATCATAAGACTATTATAGAAGACTAGAACAGACTGGTACCATCATAAAGCTATTATAGAAGACTAGAACAGGCTGGTACCATCATAAGACTAGAACAGACTGGTACCATCATAAGGCTATTATAGAAGACTAGAACAGACTGGTACCATCATAAGACTAGAACAGACTGGTATCATCATAAGACTATTATAGAAGACTAGAACAGACTGGTACATCATAAAGCTATTATAGAAGACTAGAACATGCTGGTACCATCATAAGACTAGAACAGACTGGTACCATCATAAGACTAATATAGAAGACTAGAACAGACTGGTATATCATAAAGCTATTATAGAAGACTAGAACAGACTGGTACCATCATAAGGCTAGAACAGACTGGTACCATCATAAGGCTTTTATAGAAGACTAGAACAGACTACTACCATCATAAGACTAGAACAGACTGGTACCATCATAAGACTAGAACAGACTGGTACCATCATAAGGCTATTATAGAAGACTAGAACAGACTGGTACCATCATAAGGCTATTATAGAAGACTAGAACAGACTGGTACCATCATAAGGCTATTATAGAAGACTAGAACAGACTGGTACCATCATAAGGCTATT
The DNA here is from genome assembly GCF_965601325.2 of Salmo salar. Lineage (NCBI taxonomy): Eukaryota > Metazoa > Chordata > Actinopteri > Salmoniformes > Salmonidae > Salmo > Salmo salar. The sequence continues at coordinate 60,145,689 of NC_138301.1, forward strand.
ATAGAAGACTAGAACAGACTGGTACCATCATAAGGCTATTATTGAAGACTAGAACAGACAAGTACCATCATAAGGCTAAAACAGACTGGTAACATCATAATGCTAGTATAGATGAATAGAACAGACTGGTACCATCATAAGGCTATTATAGAAGACTAGAACAGACTGGTACCACCATAAGACTAGAACAGACTGGTACCATCATAAGGCTATTATAGAAGACTAGAACAGACTGGTACCATCATAAGGCTATTATAGAAGACTAGAACAGACTGGTACCATCATAAGACTAGAACAGACTGGTACCATCATAAGACTATTATAGAAGACTAGAACAGACTGCTACCATCAAAAGACTCGAACAGACTGGTACCATCAGAAGGCTAGAACTGACTGCTACCATCATAAGACTATTATAGAAGACTAGAACAGACTGGTACCATCATAAGACTTGAACAGACTGGTACCATCATAAGACTATTATAGAAGACTAGAACAGACTGGTACCATCATAAGACTATTATAGAAGACTAGAACAGACTGGTACCATCATAAGGCTAGAACAGACTGGTACCATCATAAGACTATTATAGAAGACTAGAACAGACTTGTACCATCATAAGACTAGAATAGACTGGTACCATCATAAGACTATTATAGAAGACTAGAACAGACTGGTACCATCATAAGGGTATTATAGAAGACTAGAACAGACTGGTACCATCATAAGACAACTATAGAAGACTAGAACAGACTGGTACCATCATAAGGCTATTATAGAAGACTAGAACAGACTGGTACCATCATAAGACTATTATAGAACACTAGAACAGACTGGTACCATCACAAGGCTATTATAGAAGACTAGAACAGACTTGTACCATCATAAGGCTAGAACAAACTGGTACCATCATAAGGCTATTATAGAATACTAGAACAGACTGGTACCATCATAAGACTAGAAAATACTGGTACCATCATAAGACTATTATAGAAGACTAGAACAGACTGGTACCATCATAAAGCTATTATAGAAGACTAGAACAGGCTGGTACCATCATAAGACTAGAACAGACTGGTACCATCATAAGGCTATTATAGAAGACTAGAACAGACTGGTACCATCATAAGACTAGAACAGACTGGTATCATCATAAGACTATTATAGAAGACTAGAACAGACTGGTACATCATAAAGCTATTATAGAAGACTAGAACATGCTGGTACCATCATAAGACTAGAACAGACTGGTACCATCATAAGACTAATATAGAAGACTAGAACAGACTGGTATATCATAAAGCTATTATAGAAGACTAGAACAGACTGGTACCATCATAAGGCTAGAACAGACTGGTACCATCATAAGGCTTTTATAGAAGACTAGAACAGACTACTACCATCATAAGACTAGAACAGACTGGTACCATCATAAGACTAGAACAGACTGGTACCATCATAAGGCTATTATAGAAGACTAGAACAGACTGGTACCATCATAAGGCTATTATAGAAGACTAGAACAGACTGGTACCATCATAAGGCTATTATAGAAGACTAGAACAGACTGGTACCATCATAAGGCTATTATAGAAGACTAGAACAGACTGGTACCATCATAAGGCTATTATTGAAGACTAGAACAGACAAGTACCATCATAAGGCTAAAACAGACTGGTAACATCATAATGCTAGTATAGATGAATAGAACAGACTGGTACCATCATAAGGCTATTATAGAAGACTAGAACAGACTGGTACCACCATAAGACTAGAACAGACTGGTACCATCATAAGGCTATTATAGAAGACTAGAACAGACTGGTACCATCATAAGACTAGAACAGACTGGTACCATCATAAGACTATTATAGAAGACTAGAACAGACTGCTACCATCAAAAGACTCGAACAGACTGGTACCATCAGAAGGCTAGAACTGACTGCTACCATCATAAGACTATTATAGAAGACTAGAACAGACTGGTACCATCATAAGACTTGAACAGACTGGTACCATCATAAGACTATTATAGAAGACTAGAACAGACTGGTACCATCATAAGACTATTATAGAAGACTAGAACAGACTGGTACCATCATAAGGCTAGAACAGACTGGTACCATCATAAGACTATTATAGAAGACTAGAACAGACTTGTACCATCATAAGACTAGAATAGACTGGTACCATCATAAGACTATTATAGAAGACTAGAACAGACTGGTACCATCATAAGGCTGTTATAGAAGACTAGAACAGACTGGTACCATAATAAGACTATTATAGAAGACTAGAACAGACTGGTACAATCATAAGACTATTATAGAAGACTAGAACAGACTGGTACCATCATAAGGCTATTAAAGAAGACTAGAACAGACTGGTACCATCATAAGGCTATTATAGAAGACTAGAACAGACTGGTACCATCATAAGACTATTATAGAAGACGAGAACAGACTTGTACCATCATAAGGCTATTATAGAAGACTAGAACAGACAAGTACCATCATAAGGCTAAAATGGACTGGTAACATCATAATGCTAGTATTGATGAATAGAACAGACTGGTACCATCATAAGGCTATTATAGAAGACTAGAACAGACTGGTACCACCATAAGACTAGAACAGACTGGTACCATCATAAGGCTATTATAGAAGACTAGAACAGACTGGTACCATCATAAGGCTATTATAGAAGACTAGAACAGACTGGTACCATCATAAGACTAGAACAGACTGGTACCATCATAAGGCTAGAACAGACTGGTACCATCATAAGGCTTTTATAGAAGACTAGAATAGACTACTACCATCATAAGACTATAACAGACTGGTACCATCATAAGACTAGAACAGACTGGTACCATCATAAGACTATTATAGAAAACTAGAACAGACTGGTACCATCATAAGGCTATTATAGAAGACTAGAACAGACTGGTAACATCATAAGGTTATTATAGAAGACTAGAACAGACTGCTACCATCAAAAGACTAGAACAGACTGGTACCATCACAAGGCTAGAACTGACTGCTACCATCATAAGACTATTATAGAAGACTAGAACAGACTGGTACCATCATAAGACTTGAACAGACTGGTACCATCATAAGACTATTATAGAAGACTAGAACAGACTGGTACCATCATAAGACTATTATAGAAGACTAGAACAGACTGGTACCATCATAAGACTAGTATAGAAGACTTGAAAAGACTGGTACCATCATAAGGCTATTATAGCAGACTAGAACAGACTGGTACCATCATAAGACTAGAAAATACTGGTACCATCATAAGACTATTATAGAAGACTAGGACAGACTGGTACATCATAAAGCTATTATAGAAGACTAGAACAGGCTGGCACCATCATAAGACTAGAACAGACTGGTACCATCATAAGACTATTATAGAAGACTAGAACAGACTACTACCATCATAAGACTAGAACAGACTGGTACCATCATAAGGCTAGAACAGACTGGTACCATCATAATGCTTTTATAGAAGACTAGAACAGACTACTACCATCATAAGACTAGAACAGACTGGTACCATCATAAGGCTAGAACAGACTGGTACCATCATAAGTCTATTATAGAAGTCTAGAACAGACTGGTACCATCATAAGGCTATTATAGAAGACTAGAACAGACTGGTACTATCATAAGACTAGAACAGACTGGTACCATCATAAGGCTATTATAGAAGACTAGAACAGACTGGTACCATCATAAGGCTAGAAAAGACTGGTACCATCATAAGGCTAGAACAGACTGGTACCATCATAAGGCTATTATTGAAGACTAGAACAGACTGGTACCATCATAAGGCTATTATAGAAGACTAGAACAGACTGGTACCATCATAAGACTAGAACAGACTGGTACTGGTTTGGCCCTGTCCGGGGGTATCATCGGATGGGGCCACAGTGTCTTCTGATCCCTCCTGTCTCAGCCTCCAGTATTTATGCTGCAGTAGTTTATGTGTCGGGGGGCTAGGGTCAGTCTGTTACATCTGGAGTATTTCTCTTGTCTTATCCGGTGTCCTGTGTGTATTTAAATATGCTCTCTCTAATTCTCTCTTTCTCTCTTTCTGTCTTTCTCTCGGAGGACCTGAGCCCTAGGACCATGCCTCAGGACTACCTGGTATGATGACTCCTTGCTGTCCCCAGTCCACCTGGCCGTGCTGCTGCTCCAGTTTCAACTGTTCTGCCTGCGGCTATGGAACCCTGACCTGTTCACCGGACGTGCTTGTTGCACCCTCGACAACTACTATGATTATTATTATTTGACCATGCTGGTCATTTATGAACATTTTAACATTTTAACATTTTGACCATGTTCTGTTATAATATCCACCCTGCACAGCCAGAAGAGGACTGGCCACCCCTCATAGCCTGGTTCCTCTCTAGGTTTCTTCCTAGGTTTTTGGCCTTTCTAGGGAGTTTTTCCTAGGGAGTTTTTCCTAGCCACCGTGCTTCTTTCACATGCTTTGCTTGCTGTTTGGGGTTTTAGGCTGGGTTTCTGTACAGCACTTTGAGAATATCAGTTGATGTACGAAGGGCTATATAAAAATAAATTTGATTTGATTTGATGATTTGATTTGATACCATCATAAGACTATTATATAGAAGACTAGAACAGACTGGTACCATCATAAGACGAGAACAGACTGGTACCATCATAAGGGTATTATAGAAGACTAGAACAGACTGGTACCATCATAAGACAACTATAGAAGACTAGAACAGACTGGTACCATCATAAGGCTATTATAGAAGACTAGAACAGACTGGTACCATCATAAGACTATTATAGAACACTAGAACAGACTGGTACCATCACAAGGCTATTATAGAAGACTAGAACAGACTTGTACCATCATAAGGCTAGAACAAACTGGTACCATCATAAGGCTATTATAGAATACTAGAACAGACTGGTACCATCATAAGACTAGAAAATACTGGTACCATCATAAGACTATTATAGAAGACTAGAACAGACTGGTACCATCATAAAGCTATTATAGAAGACTAGAACAGGCTGGTACCATCATAAGACTAGAACAGACTGGTACCATCATAAGGCTATTATAGAATACTAGAACAGACTGGTACCATCATAAGACTAGAAAATACTGGTACCATCATAAGACTATTATAGAAGACTAGAACAGACTGGTACCATCATAAAGCTATTATAGAAGACTAGAACAGACTGGTACCATCATAAGACTAGAACAGACTGGTACCATCATAAGGCTATTATAGAAGACTAGAACAGACTGGTACCATCATAAGACTAGAACAGACTGGTATCATCATAAGACTATTATAGAAGACTAGAACAGACTGGTACATCATAAAGCTATTATAGAAGACTAGAACATGCTGGTACCATCATAAGACTAGAACAGACTGGTACCATCATAAGACTATTATAGAAGACTAGAACAGACTGGTATATCATATAGCTATTATAGAAGACTAGAACAGACTGGTACCATCATAAGGCTAGAACAGACTGGTACCATCATAAGGCTTTTATAGAAGACTAGAACAGACTACTACCATCATAAGACTAGAACAGACTGGTACCATCATAAGACTAGAACAGACTGGTACCATCATAAGGCTATTATAGAAGACTAGAACAGACTGGTACCATCATAAGGCTATTATAGAAGACTAGAACAGACTGGTACCATCATAAGGCTATTATAGAAGACTAGAACAGACTGGTACCATCATAAGGCTATTATAGAAGACTAGAACAGACTGGTACCATCATAAGGCTATTATTGAAGACTAGAACAGACAAGTACCATCATAAGGCTAAAACAGACTGGTAACATCATAATGCTAGTATAGATGAATAGAACAGACTGGTACCATCATAAGGCTATTATAGAAGACTAGAACAGACTGGTACCACCATAAGACTAGAACAGACTGGTACCATCATAAGGCTATTATAGAAGACTAGAACAGACTGGTACCATCATAAGGCTATTATAGAAGACTAGAACAGACTGGTACCATCATAAGACTAGAACAGACTGGTACCATCATAAGACTATTATAGAAGACTAGAACAGACTGCTACCATCAAAAGACTCGAACAGACTGGTACCATCAGAAGGCTAGAACTGACTGCTACCATCATAAGACTATTATAGAAGACTAGAACAGACTGGTACCATCATAAGACTTGAACAGACTGGTACCATCATAAGACTATTATAGAAGACTAGAACAGACTGGTACCATCATAAGACTATTATAGAAGACTAGAACAGACTGCTACCATCAAAAGACTCGAACAGACTGGTACCATCAGAAGGCTAGAACTGACTGCTACCATCATAAGACTATTATAGAAGACTAGAACAGACTGGTACCATCATAAGACTTGAACAGACTGGTACCATCATAAGACTATTATAGAAGACTAGAACAGACTGGTACCATCATAAAACTATTATAGAAGACTAGAACAGACTGGTACCATCATAAGGCTAGAACAGACTGGTACCATCATAAGACTATTATAGAAGACTAGAACAGACTTGTACCATCATAAGACTAGAATAGACTGGTACCATCATAAGACTATTATAGAAGACTAGAACAGACTGGTACCATCATAAGGCTGTTATAGAAGACTAGAACAGACTGGTACCATAATAAGACTATTATAGAAGACTAGAACAGACTGGTACAATCATAAGACTATTATAGAAGACTAGAACAGACTGGTACCATCATAAGGCTATTAAAGAAGACTAGAACAGACTGGTACCATCATAAGGCTATTATAGAAGACTAGAACAGACTGGTACCATCATAAGACTATTATAGAAGACGAGAACAGACTTGTACCATCATAAGGCTATTATAGAAGACTAGAACAGACAAGTACCATCATAAGGCTAAAATGGACTGGTAACATCATAATGCTAGTATTGATGAATAGAACAGACTGGTACCATCATAAGGCTATTATAGAAGACTAGAACAGACTGGTACCACCATAAGACTAGAACAGACTGGTACCATCATAAGGCTATTATAGAAGACTAGAACAGACTGGTACCATCATAAGGCTATTATAGAAGACTAGAACAGACTGGTACCATCATAAGACTAGAACAGACTGGTACCATCATAAGGCTAGAACAGACTGGTACCATCATAAGGCTTTTATAGAAGACTAGAATAGACTACTACCATCATAAGACTATAACAGACTGGTACCATCATAAGACTAGAACAGACTGGTACCATCATAAGACTATTATAGAAGACTAGAACAGACTGGTACCATCATAAGGCTATTATAGAAGACTAGAACAGACTGGTAACATCATAAGGTTATTATAGAAGACTAGAACAGACTGCTACCATCAAAAGACTAGAACAGACTGGTACCATCACAAGGCTAGAACTGACTGCTACCATCATAAGACTATTATAGAAGACTAGAACAGACTGGTACCATCATAAGACTTGAACAGACTGGTACCATCATAAGACTATTATAGAAGACTAGAACAGACTGGTACCATCATAAGACTATTATAGAAGACTAGAACAGACTGGTACCATCATAAGACTAGTATAGAAGACTTGAAAAGACTGGTACCATCATAAGGCTATTATAGCAGACTAGAACAGACTGGTACCATCATAAGACTAGAAAATACTGGTACCATCATAAGACTATTATAGAAGACTAGGACAGACTGGTACATCATAAAGCTATTATAGAAGACTAGAACAGGCTGGCACCATCATAAGACTAGAACAGACTGGTACCATCATAAGACTATTATAGAAGACTAGAACAGACTACTACCATCATAAGACTAGAACAGACTGGTACCATCATAAGGCTAGAACAGACTGGTACCATCATAAGGCTTTTATAGAAGACTAGAACAGACTACTACCATCATAAGACTAGAACAGACTGGTACCATCATAAGGCTAGAACAGACTGGTACCATCATAAGTCTATTATAGAAGTCTAGAACAGACTGGTACCATCATAAGGCTATTATAGAAGACTAGAACAGACTGGTACTATCATAAGACTAGAACAGACTGGTACCATCATAAGGCTATTATAGAAGACTAGAACAGACTGGTACCATCATAAGGCTAGAAAAGACTGGTACCATCATAAGGCTAGAACAGACTGGTACCATCATAAGGCTATTATTGAAGACTAGAACAGACTGGTACCATCATAAGGCTATTATAGAAGACTAGAACAGACTGGTACCATCATAAGACTAGAACAGACTGGTACTGGTTTGGCCCTGTCCGGGGGTATCATCGGATGGGGCCACAGTGTCTTCTGATCCCTCCTGTCTCAGCCTCCAGTATTTATGCTGCAGTAGTTTATGTGTCGGGGGGCTAGGGTCAGTCTGTTACATCTGGAGTATTTCTCTTGTCTTATCCGGTGTCCTGTGTGTATTTAAATATGCTCTCTCTAATTCTCTCTTTCTCTCTTTCTGTCTTTCTCTCGGAGGACCTGAGCCCTAGGACCATGCCTCAGGACTACCTGGTATGATGACTCCTTGCTGTCCCCAGTCCACCTGGCCGTGCTGCTGCTCCAGTTTCAACTGTTCTGCCTGCGGCTATGGAACCCTGACCTGTTCACCGGACGTGCTTGTTGCACCCTCGACAACTACTATGATTATTATTATTTGACCATGCTGGTCATTTATGAACATTTTAACATTTTAACATTTTGACCATGTTCTGTTATAATATCCACCCTGCACAGCCAGAAGAGGACTGGCCACCCCTCATAGCCTGGTTCCTCTCTAGGTTTCTTCCTAGGTTTTTGGCCTTTCTAGGGAGTTTTTCCAAGGGAGTTTTTCCTAGCCACCGTGCTTCTTTCACATGCTTTGCTTGCTGTTTGGGGTTTTAGGCTGGGTTTCTGTACAGCACTTTGAGAATATCAGTTGATGTACGAAGGGCTATATAAAAATAAATTTGATTTGATTTGATGATTTGATTTGATACCATCATAAGACTATTATATAGAAGACTAGAACAGACTGGTACCATCATAAGACGAGAACAGACTGGTACCATCATAAGGGTATTATAGAAGACTAGAACAGACTGGTACCATCATAAGACAACTATAGAAGACTAGAACAGACTGGTACCATCATAAGGCTATTATAGAAGACTAGAACAGACTGGTACCATCATAAGACTATTATAGAACACTAGAACAGACTGGTACCATCACAAGGCTATTATAGAAGACTAGAACAGACTTGTACCATCATAAGGCTAGAACAAACTGGTACCATCATAAGGCTATTATAGAATACTAGAACAGACTGGTACCATCATAAGACTAGAAAATACTGGTACCATCATAAGACTATTATAGAAGACTAGAACAGACTGGTACCATCATAAAGCTATTATAGAAGACTAGAACAGGCTGGTACCATCATAAGACTAGAACAGACTGGTACCATCATAAGGCTATTATAGAATACTAGAACAGACTGGTACCATCATAAGACTAGAAAATACTGGTACCATCATAAGACTATTATAGAAGACTAGAACAGACTGGTACCATCATAAAGCTATTATAGAAGACTAGAACAGACTGGTACCATCATAAGACTAGAACAGACTGGTACCATCATAAGGCTATTATAGAAGACTAGAACAGACTGGTACCATCATAAGACTAGAACAGACTGGTATCATCATAAGACTATTATAGAAGACTAGAACAGACTGGTACATCATAAAGCTATTATAGAAGACTAGAACATGCTGGTACCATCATAAGACTAGAACAGACTGGTACCATCATAAGACTATTATAGAAGACTAGAACAGACTGGTATATCATATAGCTATTATAGAAGACTAGAACAGACTGGTACCATCATAAGGCTACAACAGACTGGTACCATCATAAGGCTTTTATAGAAGACTAGAACAGACTACTACCATCATAAGACTAGAACAGACTGGTACCATCATAAGACTAGAACAGACTGGTACCATCATAAGGCTATTATAGAAGACTAGAACAGACTGGTACCATCATAAGGCTATTATAGAAGACTAGAACAGACTGGTACCATCATAAGGCTATTATAGAAGACTAGAACAGACTGGTACCATCATAAGGCTATTATAGAAGACTAGAACAGACTGGTACCATCATAAGGCTATTATTGAAGACTAGAACAGACAAGTACCATCATAAGGCTAAAACAGACTGGTAACATCATAATGCTAGTATAGATGAATAGAACAGACTGGTACCATCATAAGGCTATTATAGAAGACTAGAACAGACTGGTACCACCATAAGACTAGAACAGACTGGTACCATCATAAGGCTATTATAGAAGACTAGAACAGACTGGTACCATCATAAGGCTATTATAGAAGACTAGAACAGACTGGTACCATCATAAGACTAGAACAGACTGGTACCATCATAAGACTATTATAGAAGACTAGAACAGACTGCTACCATCAAAAGACTCGAACAGACTGGTACCATCAGAAGGCTAGAACTGACTGCTACCATCATAAGACTATTATAGAAGACTAGAACAGACTGGTACCATCATAAGACTTGAACAGACTGGTACCATCATAAGACTATTATAGAAGACTAGAACAGACTGGTACCATCATAAGACTATTATAGAAGACTAGAACAGACTGGTACCATCATAAGGCTAGAACAGACTGGTAGCATCATAAGACTATTATAGAAGACTAGAACAGACTTGTACCATCATAAGACTAGAATAGACTGGTACCATCATAAGACTATTATAGAAGACTAGAACAGACTGGTACCATCATAAGGCTGTTATAGAAGACTAGAACAGACTGGTACCATAATAAGACTATTATAGAAGACTAGAACAGACTGGTACAATCATAAGACTATTATAGAAGACTAGAACAGACTGGTACCATCATAAGGCTATTAAAGAAGACTAGAACAGACTGGTACCATCATAAGGCTATTATAGAAGACTAGAACAGACTGGTACCATCATAAGGCTATTATAGAAGACTAGAACAGACTGGTACCATCATAAGGCTATTAAAGAAGACTAGAACAGACTGGTACCATCATAAGGCTATTATAGAAGACTAGAACAGACTGGTACCATCATAAGACTATTATAGAAGACGAGAACAGACTTGTACCATCATAAGGCTATTATAGAAGACTAGAACAGACAAGTACCATCATAAGGCTAAAATGGACTGGTAACATCATAATGCTAGTATTGATGAATAGAACAGACTGGTACCATCATAAGGCTATTATAGAAGACTAGAACAGACTGGTACCATCATAAGGCTATTATAGAAGACTAGAACAGACTGGTACCATCATAAGGCTATTAAAGAAGACTAGAACAGACTGGTACCATCATAAGGCTATTATAGAAGACTAGAACAGACTGGTACCATCATAAGACTATTATAGAAGACGAGAACAGACTTGTACCATCATAAGGCTATTATAGAAGACTAGAACAGACAAGTACCATCATAAGGCTAAAATGGACTGGTAACATCATAATGCTAGTATTGATGAATAGAACAGACTGGTACCATCATAAGGCTATTATAGAAGACTAGAACAGACTGGTACCATCATAAGGCTATTATAGAAGACTAGAACAGACTGGTACCATCATAAGACTAGAACAGACTGGTACCATCATAAGACTATTATAGAAGACTAGAACAGACTGGTACCATCATAAGGCTATTATAGAAGACTAGAACAGACTGGTAACATCATAAGGTTATTATAGAAGACTAGAACAGACTGCTACCATCAAAAGACTAGAACAGACTGGTACCATCACAAGGCTAGAACTGACTGCTACCATCATAAGACTATTATAGAAGACTAGAACAGACTGGTACCATCATAAGACTTGAACAGACTGGTACCATCATAAGACTATTATAGAAGACTAGAACAGACTGGTACCATCATAAGACTATTATAGAAGACTAGAACAGACTGGTACCATCATAAGACTAGTATAGAAGACTTGAAAAGACTGGTACCATCATAAGGCTATTATAGCAGACTAGAACAGACTGGTACCATCATAAGACTAGAAAATACTGTTACCATCATAAGACTATTATAGAAGACTAGGACAGACTGGTACATCATAAAGCTATTATAGAAGACTAGAACAGGCTGGTACCATCATAAGACTAGAACAGACTGGTACCATCATAAGACTATTATAGAAGACTAGAACAGACTACTACCATCATAAGACTATTATAGAAGACTAGAACAGACTGGTACCATCATAAGGCTAGAACAGACTGGTACCATCATAAGGCTTTTATAGAAGACTAGAACAGACTACTACCATCATAAGACTAGAACAGACTGGTACCATCATAAGGCTAGAACAGACTGGTACCATCATAAGTCTATTATAGAAGACTAGAACAGACTGGTACCATCATAAGGCTATTATAGAAGACTAGAACAGACTGGTACCATCATAAGACTAGAACAGACTGGTACTGGTTTGGCCCTGTCCGGGGGTATCATCGGACGGGGCCACAGTGTCTTCTGATCCCTCCTGTCTCAGCCTCCAGTATTTATGCTGCAGTAGTTTATGTGTCGGGGGGCTAGGGTCAGTCTGTTACATCTGGAGTATTTCTCTTGTCTTATCCGGTGTCCTGTGTGTATTTAAATATGCTCTCTCTAATTCTCTCTTTCTCTCTTTCTGTCTTTCTCTCGGAGGACCTGAGCCCTAGGACCATGCCTCAGGACTACCTGGTATGATGACTCCTTGCTGTCCCCAGTCCACCTGGCCGTGCTGCTGCTCCAGTTTCAACTGTTCTGCCTGCGGCTATGGAACCCTGACCTGTTCACCGGACGTGCTTGTTGCACCCTCGACAACTACTATGATTATTATTATTTGACCATGCTGGTCATTTATGAACATTTTAACATTTTAACATTTTGACCATGTTCTGTTATAATATCCACCCTGCACAGCCAGAAGAGGACTGGCCACCCCTCATAGCCTGGTTCCTCTCTAGGTTTCTTCCTAGGTTTTTGGCCTTTCTAGGGAGTTTTTCCTAGCCACCGTGCTTCTTTCACATGCTTTGCTTGCTGTTTGGGGTTTTAGGCTGGGTTTCTGTACAGCACTTTGAGAATATCAGTTGATGTACGAAGGGCTATATAAAAATAAATTTGATTTGATTTGATGATTTGATTTGATACCATCATAAGACTATTATATAGAAGACTAGAACAGACTGGTACCATCATAAGACGAGAACAGACTGGTACCATCATAAGGGTATTATAGAAGACTAGAACAGACTGGTACCATCATAAGACAACTATAGAAGACTAGAACAGGCTGGTACCATCATAAGGCTATTATAGAAGACTAGAACAGACTGGTACCATCATAAGACTATTATAGAACACTAGAACAGACTGGTACCATCACAAGGCTATTATAGAAGACTAGAACAGACTTGTACCATCATAAGACTATTATAGAAGACTAGGACAGACTGGTACATCATAAAGCTATTATAGAAGACTAGAACAGACTGGTACCATCATAAGGCTAGAACAAACTGGTACCATCATAAGGCTATTATAGAATACTAGAACAGACTGGTACCATCATAAGACTAGAAAATACTGGTACCATCATAAGACTATTATAGAAGACTAGAACAGACTGGTACCATCATAAAGCTATTATAGAAGACTAGAACAGGCTGGTACCATCATAAGACTAGAACAGACTGGTACCATCATAAGGCTATTATAGAAGACTAGAACAGACTGGTACCATCATAAGACTAGAACAGACTGGTATCATCATAAGACTATTATAGAAGACTAGAACAGACTGGTACATCCTAAAGCTATTATAGAAGACTAGAACATGCTGGTACCATCATAAGACTAGAAAAGACTGGTACCATCATAAGACTATTATAGAAGACTAGAACAGACTGGTACATCATAAAGCTATTATAGAAGACTAGAACAGACTGGTACCATCATAAGGCTAGAACAGACTGGTACCATCATAAGGCTTTTATAGAAGACTAGAACAGACTACTACCATCATAAGACTAGAACAGACTGGTACCATCATAAGACTAGAACAGACTGGTACCATCATAAGGCTATTATAGAAGACTAGAACAGACTGGTACCATCATAAGGCTATTATAGAAGACTAGAACAGACTGGTACCATCATAAGGCTATTATAGAAGACTAGAACAGACTGGTATCATAAGGCTATTATAGAAGACTAGAACAGACTGGTACCATCATAAGGCTATTATTGAAGACTAGAACAGACAAGTACCATCATAAGGCTAAAACAGACTGGTAACATCATAATGCTAGTATAGATGAATAGAACAGACTGGTACCATTATAAGGCTATTATAGAAGACTAGAACAGACTGGTACCATCATAAGACTTGAACAGACTGGTACCATCATAAGACTATTATAGAAGACTAGAACAGACTGGTACCATCATAAGACTATTATAGAAGACTAGAACAGACTGGTACCATCATAAGGCTAGAACAGACTGGTACCATCATAAGACTATTATAGAAGACTAGAACAGACTTGTACCATCATAAGACTAGAATAGACTGGTACCATCATAAGACTATTATAGAAGACTAGAACAGACTGGTACCATCATAAGGCTGTTATAGAAGACTAGAACAGACTGGTACCATAATGAGACTATTATAGAAGACTAGAACAGACTGGTACAATCATAAGACTATTATAGAAGACTAGAACAGACTGGTACTATCATAGGGCTATTAAAGAAGACTAGAACAGACTGGTACCATCATAAGGCTATTATAGAAGACTAGAACAGACTGGTACCATCATAAGACTATTATAGAAGACGAGATCAGACTTGTACCATCATAAGGCTATTATAGAAGACTAGAACAGACTGGTACCATCATACGGCTATTATAGAAGACTAGAACAGACTGGTACCACCATAAGACTAGAACAGACTGGTACCATCATAAGGCTATTATAGAAGACTAGAACAGACTGGTACCATCATAAGGCTATTATAGAACTCTAGAACAGACTGGTACCATCATAAGGCTATTATAGAAGACTAGAACAGACTGGTACCATCATAAGGCTATTATTGAAGACTAGAACAGACAAGTACCATCATAAGGCTAAAACAGACTGGTAACATCATAATGCTAGTATTGATGAATAGAACAGACTGGTACCATCATAAGGCTATTATAGAAGACTAAAACAGACTGGTACCACCATAAGACTAGAACAGACTGGTACCATCATAAGGCTATTATAGAAGACTAGAACAGACTGGTACCATCATAAGACTAGAACAGACTGGTACCATCATAAGACTATTATAGAAGACTAGAACAGACTTGTACCATCATAAGACTAGAATAGACTGGTACCATCATAAGACTATTATAGAAGACTAGAACAGACTGGTACCATCATAAGGCTGTTATAGAAGACTAGAACAGACTGGTACCATAATAAGACTATTATAGAAGACTAGAACAGACTGGTACAATCATAAGACTATTATAGAAGACTAGAACAGACTGGTACTATCATAGGGCTATTAAAGAAGACTAGAACAGACTGGTACCATCATAAGGCTATTATAGAAGACTAGAACAGACTGGTACCATCATAAGACTATTATAGAAGACGAGATCAGACTTGTACCATCATAAGGCTATTATAGAAGACTAGAACAGACTGGTACCATCATACGGCTATTATAGAAGACTAGAACAGACTGGTACCACCATAAGACTAGAACAGACTGGTACCATCATAAGGCTATTATAGAAGACTAGAACAGACTGGTACCATCATAAGGCTATTATAGAACTCTAGAACAGACTGGTACCATCATAAGGCTATTATAGAAGACTAGAACAGACTGGTACCATCATAAGGCTATTATTGAAGACTAGAACAGACAAGTACCATCATAAGGCTAAAACAGACTGGTAACATCATAATGCTAGTATTGATGAATTGAACAGACTGGTACCATCATAAGGCTATTATAGAAGACTAAAACAGACTGGTACCACCATAAGACTAGAACAGACTGGTACCATCATAAGGCTATTATAGAAGACTAGAACATACTGGTACCATCATAAGACTAGAACAGACTGGTACCATCATAAGACTATTATAGAAGACTAGAACAGACTGGTACCATCATAAGGCTATTATAGAAGACTAGAACAGACTGGTAACATCATAAGGTTATTATAGAAGACTAGAACAGACTGCTACCATCAAAAGACTAGAACAGACTGGTAGCATCACAAGGCTAGAACTGACTGCTACCATCATAAGACTATTATAGAAGACTAGAACAGACTGGTACCATCATAAGACTTGAACAGACTGGTACCATCATAAGACTATTATAGAAGACTAGAACAGACTGGTACCATCATAAGACTATTATAGAAGACTAGAAAAGACTGGTACCATCATAAGGCTAGAACAGACTGGTACCATCATAAGACTATTATAGAAGACTAGAACAGACTTGTACCATCATAAGACTAGAATAGACTGGTACCATCATAAGACTATTATAGAAGACTAGAACAGACTGGTACCATCATAAGGCTGTTATAGAAGACTAGAACAGACTGGTACCATAATAAGACTATTATAGAAGACTAGAACAGACTGGTACAATCATAAGACTATTATAGAAGACTAGAACAGACTTGTACCATCACAAGGCTATTATAGAAGACTAGAACAGACTGGTACCATCATAAGGCTATTATAGAAGACTAGAACAGACTGGTACCACCATAAGACTAGAACAGACTGGTACCATCATAAGGCTATTATAGAAGACTAGAACAGACTGGTACCATCATAAGGCTATTATAGAAGACTAGAACAGACTGGTACCATCATAAGGCTATTATATAAGACTAGAACAGACTGGTACCATCATAAGGCTATTATTGAAGACTAGAACTGACTGGTACCATCATAAGGCTATTATAGAAGACTAGAACAGACTGGTACCATCATAAGAATATTATAGAAGACTAGAACAGACTGGTACCAATCATCAGACTGGTACCATCAGAAGACTAGTACCATCATAAGACTAGAACAGACTGGTACCATCATAAGGCTATTATAGAAGACTAGAACAGACTGGTACCCTCATAAGGCTACTATAGAAGACTAGAACAGACTGGTTAACATCATAAGGCTACTATAGAAGACTAGAACAGACTGGTACCATCATAAGACTAGAACAGACTGGTACCATCATAAGGCTATTATAGAAGACTAGAACAGACTGGTACCATCATAAGACTAGAACAGACTTGTATCATCATAAGACTATTATAGAAGACTAGAACAGACTGGTACATCATAAAGCTATTATAGAAGACTAGAACATGCTGGTACCATCATAAGACTAGAACAGACTGGTACCATCATAAGACTATTATAGAAGACTAGAACAGACTGGTACATCATAAAGCTATTATAGAAGACTAGAACAGACTGGTACCATCATAAGGCTTTTATAGAAGACTAGAACAGACTACCACCATCATAAGACTAGAACAGACTGGTACCATCATAAGACTAGAACAGACTGGTACCATCATAAGGCTATTATAGAAGACTAGAACAGACTGGTACCATCATAAGGCTATTATAGAAGACTAGAACAGACTGGTACCATCATAAGGCTATTATAGAAGACTAGAACAGACTGGTACCATCATAAGGCTATTATAGAAGACTAGAACAGACTGGTACCATCATAAGGCTATTATTGAAGACTAGAACAGACAAGTACCATCATAAGACTAAAACAGACTGGTAACATCATAATACTAGTATAGATGAATAGAACAGACTGGTACCATTATAAGGCTATTATAGAAGACTAGAACAGACTGGTACCACCATAAGACTAGAACAGACTGGTACCATCATAAGGCTATTATAGAAGACTAGAACAGACTGGTACCATCATAAGGCTATTATAGAAGACTAGAAAAGACTGGTACCATCATAAGGCTATTATAGAAGACTAGAACAGACTGGTACCATCATAAGGCTATTATTGAAGACTAGAACAGACAAGTACCATCATAAGACTAAAACAGACTGGTAACATCATAATACTAGTATAGATGAATAGAACAGACTGGTACCATTATAAGGCTATTATAGAAGACTAGAACAGACTGGTACCACCATAAGACTAGAACAGACTGGTACCATCATAAGGCTATTATAGAAGACTAGAACAGACTGGTACCATCATAAGGCTATTATAGAAGACTAGAACAGACTGGTACCATCATAAGACTAGAACAGACTGGTACCATCATAAGACTATTATAGAAGACTAGAACAGACTGCTACCATCAAAAGACTCGAACAGACTGGTACCATCACAAGGCTAGTACTGACTGCTACCATCATAAGACTATTATAGAAGACTAGAACAGACTGGTACCATCATAAGACTTGAACAGACTGGTACCATCATAAGACTATTATAGAAGACTAGAACAGACTGGTACCATCATAAGACTATTATAGAAGACTAGAACAGACTGGTACCATCATAAGGCTAGAACAGACTGGTACCATCATAAGACTATTATAGAAGACTAGAACAGACTTGTACCATCATAAGACTAGAATAGACTGGTACCATCATAAGACTATTATAGAAGATTAGTATAGACTGGTACCATCATAAGGCTGTTATAGAAGACTAGAACAGACTGGTACAATAATAAGACTATTATAGAAGACTAGAACAGACTGGTACAATCATAAGACTATTATAGAAGACTAGAACAGACTGGTACCATCATAAGGCTATTATAGAAGACTAGAACAGACTGGTACCATCATAAGACTAGAACAGACTGGTACCATCATGAGGCTATTATAGAAGACTAGAACAGACTGGTACCATCATAAGGCTATTATAGAAGACTAGAACAGACTGGTACCATCATAAGACTAGAACAGACTGGTACCATCATAAGACTATTATAGAAGACTAGAACAGACTGGTACCATCATAAGACTTGAACAGACTGGTACCATCATAAGACTATTATAGAAGACTAGAACAGACTGGTACCATCATAAGACTATTATAGAAGACTAGAACAGACTGGTACCATCATAAGGCTAGAACAGACTGGTACCATCATAAGACTATTATAGAAGACTAGAACAGACTTGTACCATCATAAGACTAGAATAGACTGGTACCATCATAAGACTATTATAGAAGACTAGAACAGACTGGTACCATCATAAGGCTGTTATAGAAGACTAGAACAGACTGGTACCATAATAAGACTATTATAGAAGACTAGAACAGACTGGTACAATCATAAGACTATTATAGAAGACTAGAACAGACTGGTACCATCATAAGGCTATTAAAGAAGACTAGAACAGACTGGTACCATCATAAGGCTATTATAGAAGACTAGAACAGACTGGTACCACCATAAGACTAGAACAGACTGGTACCATCATAAGGCTATTATAGAAGACTAGAACAGACTTGTACGATCATAAGGCTATTATAGAACTCTAGAACAGACTGGTACCATCATAAGGCTATTATAGAAGACTAGAACAGACTGGTACCATCATAAGGCTATTATTGAAGACTAGAACAGACAAGTACCATCATAAGGCTAAAACAGACTGGTAACATCATAATGCTAGTATTGATGAATAGAACAGACTGGTACCATCATAAGGCTATTATAGAAGACTAGAACAGACTGGTACCACCATAAGACTAGAACAGACTGGTACCATCATAAGGCTATTATAGAAGACTAGAACAGACTGGTACCATCATAAGGCTATTATAGAAGACTAGAACAGACTGGTACCATCATAAGACTAGAACAGACTGGTACCATCATAAGGCTATTATAGAAGACTAGAACAGACTGGTACCATCATAAGACTAGAACAGACTGGTATCATCATAAGACTATTATAGAAGACTAGAACAGACTGGTACATCATAAAGCTATTATAGAAGACTAGAACATGCTGGTACCATCATAAGACTAGAACAGACTGGTACCATCATAAGACTATTATAGAAGACTAGAACTGACTGGTACATCATAAAGCTATTATAGAAGACTAGAACAGACTGGTACCATCATAAGGCTAGAACAGACTGGTACCATCATAAGGCTTTTATAGAAGACTAGAACAGACTACTACCATCATAAGACTAGAACAGACTGGTACCATCATAAGACTAGAACAGACTGGTACCATCATAAGGCTATTATAGAAGACTAGAACAGACTGGTACCATCATAAGGCTATTATAGAAGACTAGAACAGACTGGTACCATCATAAGGCTATTATAGAAGACTAGAACAGACTGGTACCATCATAAGGCTATTATAGAAGACTAGAACAGACTGGTACCATCATAAGGCTATTATAGAAGACTAGAACAGACTGGTACCATCATAAGACTAGAACAGACTGGTACCATCATAAGACTATTATAGAAGACTAGAACAGACTGCTACCATCAAAAGACTCGAACAGACTGGTACCATCACAAGGCTAGTACTGACTGCTACCATCATAAGACTATTATAGAAGACTAGAACAGACTGGTACCATCATAAGACTTGAACAGACTGGTACCATCATAAGACTATTATAGAAGACTAGAACAGACTGGTACCATCATAAGACTAGAACAGACTGGTACCATCATAAGACTATTATAGAAGACTAGAACAGACTGGTTCCATCATAAGGCTATTATTGAAGACTAGAACAGACAAGTACCATCATAAGGCTAAAACAGACTGGTAACATCATAATGCTAGTATTGATGAATAGAACAGACTGGTACCATCATAAGGCTATTATAGAAGACTAGAACAGACTGGTACCACCATAAGACTAGAACAGACTGGTACCATCATAAGGCTATTATAGAAGACTAGAACAGACTGGTACCATCATAAGGCTATTATAGAAGACTAGAACAGACTGGTACCATCATAAGACTAGAACAGACTGGTACCATCATAAGGCTATTATAGAAGACTAGAACAGACTGGTACCATCATAAGACTAGAACAGACTGGTATCATCATAAGACTATTATAGAAGACTAGAACAGACTGGTACATCATAAAGCTATTATAGAAGACTAGAACATGCTGGTACCATCATAAGACTAGAACAGACTGGTACCATCATAAGACTATTATAGAAGACTAGAACTGACTGGTACATCATAAAGCTATTATAGAAGACTAGAACAGACTGGTACCATCATAAGGCTAGAACAGACTGGTACCATCATAAGGCTTTTATAGAAGACTAGAACAGACTACTACCATCATAAGACTAGAACAGACTGGTACCATCATAAGACTAGAACAGACTGGTACCATCATAAGGCTATTATAGAAGACTAGAACAGACTGGTACCATCATAAGGCTATTATAGAAGACTAGAACAGACTGGTACCATCATAAGGCTATTATAGAAGACGAGAACAGACTGGTACCATCATAAGGCTATTATAGAAGACTAGAACAGACTGGTACCATCATAAGGCTATTATTGAAGACTAGAACAGACAAGTACCATCATAAGACTAAAACAGACTGGTAACATCATAATGCTAGTATAGATGAATAGAACAGACTGGTACCATTATAAGGCTATTATAGAAGACTAGAACAGACTGGTACCACCATAAGACTAGAACAGACTGGTACCATCATAAGGCTATTATAGAAGACTAGAACAGACTGGTACCATCATAAGGCTATTATAGAAGACTAGAACAGACTGGTACCATCATAAGACTAGAACAGACTGGTACCATCATAAGACTATTATAGAAGACTAGAACAGACTGCTACCATCAAAAGACTCGAACAGACTGGTACCATCACAAGGCTAGTACTGACTGCTACCATCATAAGACTATTATAGAAGACTAGAACAGACTGGTACCATCATAAGACTTGAACAGACTGGTACCATCATAAGACTATTATAGAAGACTAGAACAGACTGGTACCATCATAAGACTATTATAGAAGACTAGAACAGACTGGTACCATCATAAGGCTAGAACAGACTGGTACCATCATAAGACTATTATAGAAGACTAGAACAGACTGGTACAACCATAAGGCTGTTATAGAAGACTAGAACAGACTGGTACAATAATAAGACTATTATAGAAGACTAGAACAGACTGGTACAATCATAAGACTATTATAGAAGACTAGAACAGACTGGTACCATCATAAGGCTATTAAAGAAGACTAGAACAGACTGGTACCATCATAAGGCTATTATAGAAGACTAGAACAGACTGGTACCATCATAAGACTAGAACAGACTGGTACCATCATGAGGCTATTATAGAAGACTAGAACAGACTGGTACCATCATAAGGCTATTATAGAAGACTAGAACAGACAGGTACCATCATAAGACTAGAACAGACTGGTACCATCATAAGACTATTATAGAAGACTAGAACAGACTGGTACCATCATAAGACTTGAACAGACTGGTACCATCATAAGACTATTATAGAAGACTAGAACAGACTGGTACAATCATAAGACTATTATAGAAGACTAGAACAGACTGGTACCATCATAAGGCTAGAACAGACTGGTACCATCATAAGACTATTATAGAAGACTAAAACAGACTTGTACCATCATAAGACTAGAATAGACTGGTACCATCATAAGACTATTATAGAAGACTAGAACAGACTGGTACCATCATAAGGCTGTTATAGAAGACTAGAACAGACTGGTACCATAATAAGACTATTATAGAAGACTAGAACAGACTGGTACAATCATAAGACTATTATAGAAGACTAGAACAGACTGGTACCATCATAAGGCTATTAAAGAAGACTAGAACGGACTGGTACCATCATAAGGCTATTATAGAAGACTAGAACAGACTGGTACCATCATAAGACTATTATAGAAGACGAGAACAGACTTGTACCATCATAAGGCTATTATAGAAGACTAGAACAGACTGGTACCATCATACGGCTATTATAGAAGACTAGAACAGACTGGTACCACCATAAGACTAGAACAGACTGGTACCATCATAAGGCTATTATAGAAGACTAGAACAGACTGGTACCATCATAAGGCTATTATAGAACTCTAGAACAGACTGGTACCATCATAAGGCTATTATAGAAGACTAGAACAGACTGGTACCATCATAAGGCTATTATTGAAGACTAGAACAGACAAGTACCATCATAAGGCTAAAACAGACTGGTAACATCATAATGCTAGTATTGATGAATAGAACAGACTGGTACCATCATAAGGCTATTATAGAAGACTAGAACAGACTGGTACCACCATAAGACTAGAACAGACTGGTACCATCATACAGCTATTATAGAAGACTAGAACAGACTGGTACCATCATAAGGCTATTATAGAAGACTAGAACAGACTGGTACCATCATAAGACTAGAACAGACTGGTACCATCATAAGACTATTATAGAAGACTAGAACAGACTGGTACCATCATAAGGCTAGAACATTATGGTACCATCATAAGGCTTTTATAGAAGACTAGAATAGACTACTACCATCATAAGACTATAACAGACTGGTACCATCATAAGACTAGAACAGACTGGTACCATCATAAGACTATTATAGAAGACTAGAACAGACTGGTACCATCATAAGGCTATTATAGAAGACTAGAACAGACTGGTAACATCATAAGATTATTATAGAAGACTAGAACAGACTGCTACCATCAAAAGACTAGAACAGACTGGTACCATCACAAGGCTAGAACTGACTGCTACCATCATAAGACTATTATAGAAGACTAGAACAGACTGGTACCATCATAAGACTTGAACAGACTGGTACCATCATAAGACTATTATAGAAGACTAGAACAGACTGGTACCATCATAAGACTATTATAGAAGACTAGAAAAGACTGGTACCATCATAAGGCTAGAACAGACTGGTACCATCATAAG
The DNA here is from genome assembly GCF_965601325.2 of Salmo salar. NCBI lineage: Eukaryota > Metazoa > Chordata > Actinopteri > Salmoniformes > Salmonidae > Salmo > Salmo salar. Next base: position 60,169,939 of record NC_138301.1, read on the forward strand.
ACTATTATAGAAGACTAGAACAGACTTGTACCATCATAAGACTAGAATAGACTGGTACCATCATAAGACTATTATAGAAGACTAGAACAGACTGGTACCATCATAAGGCTGTTATAGAAGACTAGAACAGACTGGTACCATAATAAGACTATTATAGAAGACTAGAACAGACTGGTACAATCATAAGACTATTATAGAAGACTAGAACAGACTTGTACCATCACAAGGCTATTATAGAAGACTAGAACAGACTGGTACCATCATAAGGCTATTATAGAAGACTAGAACAGACTGGTACCACCATAAGACTAGAACAGACTGGTACCATCATAAGGCTATTATAGAAGACTAGAACAGACTGGTACCATCATAAGGCTATTATAGAAGACTAGAACAGACTGGTACCATCATAAGGCTATTATATAAGACTAGAACAGACTGGTACCATCATAAGGCTATTATTGAAGACTAGAACAGACTGGTACCATCATAAGGCTATTATAGAAGACTAGAACAGACTGGTACCATCATAAGAATATTATAGAAGACTAGAACAGACTGGTACCATCATAAGGCTATTATAGAAGACTAGAACAGACTGGTACCACCATAAGACTAGAACAGACTGGTACCATCATAAGGCTATTATAGAAGACTAGAACAGACTGGTACCATCATAAGGCTATTATAGAAGACTAGAACAGACTGGTACCATCATAAGGCTATTATATAAGACTAGAACAGACTGGTACCATCATAAGGCTATTATAGAAGACTAGAACAGACTGGTACCATCATAAGAATATTATAGAAGACTAGAACAGACTGGTACCATCATAAGACTAGTACCATCATAAGACTAGAACAGACTGGTACCATCATAAGGCTATTATAGAAGACTAGAACAGACTGGTACCCTCATAAGGCTACTATAGCAGACTAGAACAGACTGGTTACCATCATAAGGCTACTATAGAAGACTAGAACAGACAGGTACCATCACAAGACTAGTAGAGACTGGTACCATCATAAGGCTATTATAGAAGACTAGAACAGACTGGTACCATCATAAGAATATTATAGAAGACTCGAACAGACAAGTACCATCATAAGGCTAAAACAGACTGGTAACATCATAATGCTAGTATAGATGACTAGAACAGACTGGTACCATCATAAGGCTATTATAGAAGACTAGAACAGACTGGTACCACCATAAGACTAGAACAGACTGGTACCATCATAAGGCTATTATAGAAGACTAGAACAGACTGGTACCATCATAAGAATATTATAGAAGACAAGAACAGACTGGTACCAATCATAAGACTAGAACAGACTGGTACCACCATAAGACTAGAACAGACTGGTACCATCATAAGACTAGAACAGACTGGTACCATCATAAGGCTATTACAGAAGACTAGAACAGACTGGTACCCTCATAAGGCTACTATAGACGACTAGAACAAACTGGTACAATCATAAGGCTATTATAGAAGACTAGAAAAGACTGGTACCATCATAAGACTAGAAAAGACTGGTATCATCATAAGACTATTATAGAAGACTAGAACAGGCTGGTACCATCATAAGACTAGAACAGACTGGTACCATCATACGACTATTATAGAAGACTAGAACAGACTACTACCATCATAAGACTAGAACAGACTGGTACCATCATAAGACTGGAACAGACTGGTAACATCATAAGGCTATTATAGAAGACTAGAACAGACTGGTACCATCATAAGGCTGTTATAGAAGACTAGAACAGACTGGTACCATAATAAGACTATTATAGAAGACTAGAACAGACTGGTACAATCATAAGACTATTATAGAAGACTAGAACAGACTGGTACCATCATAAGGCTATTAAAGAAGACTAGAACGGACTGGTACCATCATAAGGCTATTATAGAAGACTAGAACAGACTGGTACCATCATAAGACTATTATAGAAGACGAGAACAGACTTGTACCATCATAAGGCTATTATAGAAGACTAGAACAGACTGGTACCATCATACGGCTATTATAGAAGACTAGAACAGACTGGTACCACCATAAGACTAGAACAGACTGGTACCATCATAAGGCTATTATAGAAGACTAGAACAGACTGGTACCATCATAAGGCTATTATAGAACTCTAGAACAGACTGGTACCATCATAAGGCTATTATAGAAGACTAGAACAGACTGGTACCATCATAAGGCTATTATTGAAGACTAGAACAGACAAGTACCATCATAAGGCTAAAACAGACTGGAAACATCATAATGCTAGTATTGATGAATAGAACAGACTGGTACCATCATAAGGCTATTATAGAAGACTAGAACAGACTGGTACCACCATAAGACTAGAACAGACTGGTACCATCATACGGCTATTATAGAAGACTAGAACAGACTGGTACCATCATAAGGCTATTATAGAAGACTAGAACAGACTGGTACCATCATAAGACTAGAACAGACTGGTACCATCATAAGACTATTATAGAAGACTAGAACAGACTGGTACCATCATAAGGCTAGAACATTATGGTACCATCATAAGGCTTTTATAGAAGACTAGAATAGACTACTACCATCATAAGACTATAACAGACTGGTACCATCATAAGACTAGAACAGACTGGTACCATCATAAGACTATTATAGAAGACTAGAACAGACTGGTACCATCATAAGGCTATTATAGAAGACTAGAACAGACTGGTAACATCATAAGATTATTATAGAAGACTAGAACAGACTGCTACCATCAAAAGACTAGAACAGACTGGTACCATCACAAGGCTAGAACTGACTGCTACCATCATAAGACTATTATAGAAGACTAGAACAGACTGGTACCATCATAAGACTTGAACAGACTGGTACCATCATAAGACTATTATAGAAGACTAGAACAGACTGGTACCATCATAAGACTATTATAGAAGACTAGAAAAGACTGGTACCATCATAAGGCTAGAACAGACTGGTACCATCATAAGACTATTATAGAAGACTAGAACAGACTTGTACCATCATAAGACTAGAATAGACTGGTACCATCATAAGACTATTATAGAAGACTAGAACAGACTGGTACCATCATAAGGCTGTTATAGAAGACTAGAACAGACTGGTACCATAATAAGACTATTATAGAAGACTAGAACAGACTGGTACAATCATAAGACTATTATAGAAGACTAGAACAGACTTGTACCATCACAAGGCTATTATAGAAGACTAGAACAGACTGGTACCATCATAAGGCTATTATAGAAGACTAGAACAGACTGGTACCACCATAAGACTAGAACAGACTGGTACCATCATAAGGCTATTATAGAAGACTAGAACAGACTGGTACCATCATAAGGCTATTATAGAAGACTAGAACAGACTGGTACCATCATAAGGCTATTATATAAGACTAGAACAGACTGGTACCATCATAAGGCTATTATTGAAGACTAGAACAGACTGGTACCATCATAAGGCTATTATAGAAGACTAGAACAGACTGGTACCATCATAAGAATATTATAGAAGACTAGAACAGACTGGTACCATCATAAGGCTATTATAGAAGACTAGAACAGACTGGTACCACCATAAGACTAGAACAGACTGGTACCATCATAAGGCTATTATAGAAGACTAGAACAGACTGGTACCATCATAAGGCTATTATAGAAGACTAGAACAGACTGGTACCATCATAAGGCTATTATATAAGACTAGAACAGACTGGTACCATCATAAGGCTATTATAGAAGACTAGAACAGACTGGTACCATCATAAGAATATTATAGAAGACTAGAACAGACTGGTACCATCATAAGACTAGTACCATCATAAGACTAGAACAGACTGGTACCATCATAAGGCTATTATAGAAGACTAGAACAGACTGGTACCCTCATAAGGCTACTATAGCAGACTAGAACAGACTGGTTACCATCATAAGGCTACTATAGAAGACTAGAACAGACAGGTACCATCACAAGACTAGTAGAGACTGGTACCATCATAAGGCTATTATAGAAGACTAGAACAGACTGGTACCATCATAAGAATATTATAGAAGACTCGAACAGACAAGTACCATCATAAGGCTAAAACAGACTGGTAACATCATAATGCTAGTATAGATGACTAGAACAGACTGGTACCATCATAAGGCTATTATAGAAGACTAGAACAGACTGGTACCACCATAAGACTAGAACAGACTGGTACCATCATAAGGCTATTATAGAAGACTAGAACAGACTGGTACCATCATAAGAATATTATAGAAGACAAGAACAGACTGGTACCAATCATAAGACTAGAACAGACTGGTACCACCATAAGACTAGAACAGACTGGTACCATCATAAGACTAGAACAGACTGGTACCATCATAAGGCTATTACAGAAGACTAGAACAGACTGGTACCCTCATAAGGCTACTATAGACGACTAGAACAGACTGGTACCATCATACGACTATTATAGAAGACTAGAACAGACTACTACCATCATAAGACTAGAACAGACTGGTACCATCATAAGACTGGAACAGACTGGTAACATCATAAGGCTATTATAGAAGACTAGAACAGACTGGTACCATCATAAGGCTATTATAGAAGACTAGAACAGACTGGTACCATCATAAGACTAGTATAGAAGACTAGAAAAGACTGGTACTATCATAAGGCTATTATAGCAGACTAGAACAGACTGGTACCATCATAAGACTAGAAAATACTGGTACCATCATAAGACTATTATAGAAGACTAGAACAGACTGGTACATCATAAAGCTATTATAGAAGACTAGAAAAGGCTGGTACCATCATAAGACTAGAACAGACTGGTACCATCATAAGACTATTATAGAAGACTAGAACAGACTACTACCATCATAAGACTAGAACAGACTGGTACCATCATAAGGCTAGAACAGACTGGTACCATCATAAGACTAGAACAGACTGGTACCATCATAAGGCTAGAACAGACTGGTACCATCAAAAGTCTATTATAGAAGACTAGAACAGACTGGTACCATCATAAGGCTATTATAGAAGACTAGAACAGACTGGTACTATCATAAGGCTATTATAGCAGACTAGAACAGACTGGTACCATCATAAGACTAGAACAGACTGGTACCATCATAAGACTATTATATAGAAGACTAGAACAGACTGGTACCATCATAAGACCAGAACAGACTGGTACCATCATAAGGGTATTATAGAAGACTAGAACAGACTGGTACCATCATAAGACAACTATAGAAGACTAGAACAGACTGGTACCATCATAAGGCTATTATAGAAGACTAGAACAGACTGGTACCATCATAAGACTATTATAGAACACTAGAACAGACTGGTACCATCATAAGGCTATTATAGAATACTAGAACAGACTGGTACCATCATAAGACTAGAAAATACTGGTACCATCATAAGACTATTATAGAAGACTAGACCAGACTGGTACCATCATAAAGCTATTATAGAAGACTAGACCAGACTGGTACCATCATAAGACTATTATAGAAGACTAGAACAGACTGGTACCATCATAAGACCAGAACAGACTGGTACCATCATAAGACTATTATAGAAGACTAGAACAGACTGGAACCATCATAAGGCTAGAACAGACTGGTAACATCATAATGCTAGTATATACGACTAGAACAGACTGGTACCATCATAAGGCTATTATAGAAGACTAGAACAGACTGGTACCATCATAAGACTATTATAGAAGACTAGAACAGACTGGTACCACCATAAGACTAGAACAGACTGGTACCATCATAAGGCTATTATAGAAGACTAGAACAGACTGGTACCATCATAAGAATATTATAGAAGACAAGAACAGACTGGTACCAATCATAAGACTAGAACAGACTGGTACCATCATAAGACTAGAACAGACTGGTATCATCATAAGACTATTATAGAAGACTAGAACAGGCTGGTACCATCATAAGACTAGAACAGACTGGTACCATCATACGACTATTATAGAAGACTAGAACAGACTGGTACCATCATAAGGCTAGAACAGACTGGTACCATCATAAGGCTTTTATAGAAGACTAGAACAGACTACTACCATCATAAGACTAGAACAGACTGGTACCATCATAAGACTGGAACAGACTGGTAACATCATAAGGCTATTATAGAAGACTAGAACAGACTGGTACCATCATAAGGCTATTATAGAAGACTAGAACAGACTGGTAACATCATAATTCTATTATAGCAGACTAGAACAGACTGGTACCATCATAAGACTAGAACAGACTGGTACCATCATAAGACTATTATATAGAAGACTAGAACAGACTGGTACCATCATAAGACTAGAACAGACTGTTACCATCATAAGGCTATTATAGAAGACGAGAACAGACTGGTACCATCATAAGGGTATTATAGAAGACTAGAACAGACTGGTACCATCATAAGGCTATTATAGAAGACTAGAACATACTGGTACCATCATAAGACTATTATAGAACACTAGAACAGACTGGTACCATCATAAGGCTATTATAGAAGACTAGAACAGACTTGTACCATCATAAGACTAGAACAGACTGGTACCATCATAAGGCTATTACAGAAGACTAGAACAGACTGGTACATCATAAGACTATTATAGAAGACTAGAACAGGCTGGTACCATCATAAGGCTATTATAGAATACTAGAACAGACTGGTACCATCATAAGACTAGAAAATACTGGTACCATCATAAGACTATTATAGAAGACTAGAACAGACTGGTACCATCATAAAGCTATTATAGAAGACTAGAACAGGCTGGTACCATCATAAGACTAGAACAGACTGGTACCATCATAAGGCTATTACAGAAGACTAGAACAGACTGGTACATCATAAGACTATTATAGAAGACTAGAACAGGCTGGTACCATCATAAGGCTATTATAGAAGACTAGAACATACTGGTACCATCATAAGACTATTATAGAAGACTAGAACAGACTGGTACCATCATAAGGCTATTATAGAAGACTAGAACATACTGGTACCATCATAAGACTATTATAGAACACTAGAACAGACTGGTACCATCATAAGGCTATTATAGAAGACTAGAACAGACTTGTACCATCATAAGACTAGAACAGACTGGTACCATCATAAGGCTATTACAGAAGACTAGAACAGACTGGTACATCATAAGACTATTATAGAAGACTAGAACAGGCTGGTACCATCATAAGGCTATTATAGAATACTAGAACAGACTGGTACCATCATAAGACTAGAAAATACTGGTACCATCATAAGACTATTATAGAAGACTAGAACAGACTGGTACCATCATAAAGCTATTATAGAAGACTAGAACAGGCTGGTACCATCATAAGACCAGAACAGACTGGTACCATCATAAGACTATTATAGAAGACTAGAACAGACTGGTACCATCACAAGACTAGTAGAGACTGGTACCATCATAAGGCTATTATAGAAGACTAGAACAGACTGGTACCATCATAAGACTATTATAGAAGACTCGAACAGACAAGTACCATCATAAGACTAGTATAGATGACTAGAACAGACTGGTACCATCATAAGGCTATTATAGAAGACTAGAACAGACTGGTACCATCATAAGAATATTATAGAAGACAAGAACAGACTGGTACCAATCATAAGACTAGAACAGACTGGTACCATCATAAGACTAGAACAGACTGGTACCATCATAAGACTAGAACAGACTGGTACCATCATAAGACTATTATATAGAAGACTAGAACAGACTGGTACCATCATAAGACTAGAACAGACTGTTACCATCATAAGGCTATTATAGAAGACGAGAACAGACTGGTACCATCATAAGGGTATTATAGAAGACTAGAACAGACTGGTACCATCATAAGGCTATTATAGAAGACTAGAGCAGACTGGTACCATCATAAGACAACTATAGAAGACTAGAACAGACTGGTACATTCATAAGGCTATTATAGAAGACTAGAACAGACTGGTACCATCATAAGACTATTATAGAACACTAGAACAGACTGGTACCATCATAAGGCTATTATAGAAGACTAGAACAGACTTGTACCATCATAAGGCTAGAACAAACTGGTACCATCATAAGGCTATTATAGAATACTAGAACAGACTGGTACCATCATAAGACTATTATAGAAGACTAGAACAGACTGGTACCATCATAAGGCTAGAACAGACTGGTACCATCATAAGGCTTTTATAGAAGACTAGAACAGACTGGTACCATCATAAGAATATTATAGAAGACAAGAACAGACTGGTACCAATCATAAGACTAGAACAGACTGGTACCACCATAAGACTAGAACAGACTGGTACCATCATAAGACTAGAACAGACTGGTACCATCATAAGGCTATTACAGAAGACTAGAACAGACTGGTACCCTCATAAGGCTACTATAGACGACTAGAACAAACTGGTACAATCATAAGGCTATTATAGAAGACTAGAAAAGACTGGTACCATCATAAGACTAGAAAAGACTGGTATCATCATAAGACTATTATAAAAGACTAGAACAGGCTGGTACCATCATAAGACTAGAACAGACTGGTACCATCATAAGACTAGAAAAGACTGGTATCATCATAAGACTATTATAGAAGACTAGAACAGACTACTACCATCATAAGACTAGAACAGACTGGTACCATCATAAGACTGGAACAGACTGGTAACATCATAAGGCTATTATAGAAGACTAGAACAGACTGGTACCATCATAAGGCTATTATAGAAGACTAGAACAGACTGGTACCATCATAAGACTAGTATAGAAGACTAGAAAAGACTGGTACTATCATAAGGCTATTATAGCAGACTAGAACAGACTGGTACCATCATAAGACTAGAAAATACTGGTACCATCATAAGACTATTATAGAAGACTAGAACAGACTGGTACATCATAAAGCTATTATAGAAGACTAGAACAGGCTGGCACCATCATAAGACTAGAACAGACTGGTACCATCATAAGACTATTATAGAAGACTAGAACAGACTACTACCATCATAAGACTAGAACAGACTGGTACCATCATAAGGCTAGAACAGACTGGTACCATCATAAGACTAGAACAGACTGGTACCATCATAAGGCTAGAACAGACTGGTACCATCAAAAGTCTATTATAGAAGACTAGAACAGACTGGTACCATCATAAGGCTATTATAGAAGACTAGAACAGACTGGTACTATCATAAGGCTATTATAGCAGACTAGAACAGACTGGTACCATCATAAGACTAGAACAGACTGGTACCATCATAAGACTATTATATAGAAGACTAGAACAGACTGGTACCATCATAAGACCAGAACAGACTGGTACCATCATAAGGGTATTATAGAAGACTAGAACAGACTGGTACCATCATAAGACAACTATAGAAGACTAGAACAGACTGGTACCATCATAAGGCTATTATAGAAGACTAGAACAGACTGGTACCATCATAAGACTATTATAGAACACTAGAACAGACTGGTACCATCATAAGGCTATTATAGAATACTAGAACAGACTGGTACCATCATAAGACTAGAAAATACTGGTACCATCATAAGACTATTATAGAAGACTAGACCAGACTGGTACCATCATAAAGCTATTATAGAAGACTAGAACAGACTGGTACCATCATAAGACCAGAACAGACTGATACCATCATAAGACTATTATAGAAGACTAGAACAGACTGGAACCATCATAAGGCTAGAACAGACTGGTAACATCATAATGCTAGTATATACGACTAGAACAGACTGGTACCATCATAAGGCTATTATAGAAGACTAGAACAGACTGGTACCATCATAAGACTATTATAGAAGACTAGAACAGACTGGTACCACCATAAGACTAGAACAGACTGGTACCATCATAAGGCTATTATAGAAGACTAGAACAGACTGGTACCATCATAAGAATATTATAGAAGACAAGAACAGACTGGTACCAATCATAAGACTAGAACAGACTGGTACCATCATAAGACTAGAACAGACTGGTATCATCATAAGACTATTATAGAAGACTAGAACAGGCTGGTACCATCATAAGACTAGAACAGACTGGTACCATCATACGACTATTATAGAAGACTAGAACAGACTGGTACCATCATAAGGCTAGAACAGACTGGTACCATCATAAGGCTTTTATAGAAGACTAGAACAGACTACTACCATCATAAGACTAGAACAGACTGGTACCATCATAAGACTGGAACAGACTGGTAACATCATAAGGCTATTATAGAAGACTAGAACAGACTGGTACCATCATAAGGCTATTATAGAAGACTAGAACAGACTGGTAACATCATAATTCTATTATAGCAGACTAGAACAGACTGGTACCATCATAAGACTAGAACAGACTGGTACCATCATAAGACTATTATATAGAAGACTAGAACAGACTGGTACCATCATAAGACTAGAACAGACTGTTACCATCATAAGGCTATTATAGAAGACGAGAACAGACTGGTACCATCATAAGGGTATTATAGAAGACTAGAACAGACTGGTACCATCATAAGGCTATTATAGAAGACTAGAACATACTGGTACCATCATAAGACTATTATAGAACACTAGAACAGACTGGTACCATCATAAGGCTATTATAGAAGACTAGAACAGACTTGTACCATCATAAGGCTAGAACAAACTGGTACCATCATAAGGCTATTATAGAATACTAGAACAGACTGGTACCATCATAAGACTAGAAAATACTGGTACCATCATAAGACTATTATAGAAGACTAGAACAGACTGGTACCATCATAAAGCTATTATAGAAGACTAGAACAGGCTGGTACCATCATAAGACTAGAACAGACTGGTACCATCATAAGGCTATTACAGAAGACTAGAACAGACTGGTACATCATAAGACTATTATAGAAGACTAGAACAGGCTGGTACCATCATAAGACCAGAACAGACTGGTACCATCATAAGACTATTATAGAAGACTAGAACAGACTGGTACCATCACAAGACTAGTAGAGACTGGTACCATCATAAGGCTATTATAGAAGACTAGAACAGACTGGTACCATCATAAGACTATTATAGAAGACTCGAACAGACAAGTACCATCATAAGACTAGTATAGATGACTAGAACAGACTGGTACCATCATAAGGCTATTATAGAAGACTAGAACAGACTGGTACCATCATAAGAATATTATAGAAGACAAGAACAGACTGGTACCAATCATAAGACTAGAACAGACTGGTACCATCATAAGACTAGAACAGACTGGTACCATCATAAGACTAGAACAGACTGGTACCATCATAAGACTATTATATAGAAGACTAGAACAGACTGGTACCATCATAAGACTAGAACAGACTGTTACCATCATAAGGCTATTATAGAAGACGAGAACAGACTGGTACCATCATAAGGGTATTATAGAAGACTAGAACAGACTGGTACCATCATAAGGCTATTATAGAAGACTAGAGCAGACTGGTACCATCATAAGACAACTATAGAAGACTAGAACAGACTGGTACATTCATAAGGCTATTATAGAAGACTAGAACAGACTGGTACCATCATAAGACTATTATAGAACACTAGAAAAGACTGGTACCATCATAAGGCTATTATAGAAGACTAGAACAGACTTGTACCATCATAAGGCTAGAACAAACTGGTACCATCATAAGGCTATTATAGAAGACTAGAACAGGCTGGTACCATCATAAGACCAGAACAGACTGGTACCATCATAAGACTATTATAGAAGACTAGAACAGACTGGTACCATCATAAGGCTAGAACAGACTGGTACCATCATAAGGCTTTTATAGAAGACTAGAACAGACTGGTACCCTCATAAGGCTACTATAGAAGACTAGAACAGACTGGTTACCATCATAAGGCTACTATAGAAGACTAGAACAGACTGGTACCATCACAAGACTAGTAGAGACTGGTACCATCATAAGGCTATTATAGAAGACTAGAACAGACTGGTACCACCATAAGACTAGAACAGACTGGTACCATCATAAGGCTATTATAGAAGACTAGAACAGACTGGTACCATCATAAGGCTATTATAGAAGACTAGAACAGACTGGTACCATCATAAGAATATTATAGAAGACAAGAACAGACTGGTACCAATCATAAGACTAGAACAGACTGGTACCATCATAAGACTAGAACAGACTGGTACCATCATAAGACTAGAACAGACTGGTACCATCATAAGGCTATTATAGAAGACTAGAAAAGACTGGTACCATCATAAGACTAGAACAGACTGGTACCATCATAAGGCTATTATAGAAGACTAGAACAGGCTGGTACATCATAAGGCTAGAACAGACTGGTACCATCATAAGGCTTTTATAGAAGACTAGAACAGACTACTACCATCATAAGACTAGAACAGATTGGTACCATCATAAGACTAGAACAGACTGGTAACATCATAAGGCTATTATAGAAGACTAGAACAGACTGGTACCATCATAAGGCTATTATAGAAGACTAGAACAGACTGGTACCATCATAAGACTAGAACAGACTGGTATCATCATAAGACTAGAACAGACTGGTACCATCATAAGGCTATTATAGAAGACTAGAACAGACTGGTACCATCATAAGGCTAGAACAGACTGGTACCATCATAAGGCTTTTATAGAAGACTAGAACAGACTGGTACCCTCATAAGGCTACTATAGAAGACTAGAACAGACTGGTTACCATCATAAGGCTACTATAGAAGACTAGAACAGACTGGTACCATCACAAGACTAGTAGAGACTGGTACCATCATAAGGCTATTATAGATGACTAGAACAGACTGGTACCATCATAAGGCTATTATAGAAGACTAGAACAGACTGGTACCACCATAAGACTAGAACAGACTGGTACCATCATAAGGCTATTATAGAAGACTAGAACAGACTGGTACCATCATAAGGCTATTATAGAAGACTAGAACAGACTGGTACCATCATAAGAATATTATAGAAGACAAGAACAGACTGGTACCAATCATAAGACTAGAACAGACTGGTACCATCATAAGACTAGAACAGACTGGTACCATCATAAGACTAGAACAGACTGGTACCATCATAAGGCTATTATAGAAGACTAGAAAAGACTGGTATCATCATAAGACTAGAACAGACTGGTAACATCATAAGGCTATTGTAGAAGACTAGAACAGACTGGTACCATCATAAGGCTATTATAGAAGACTAGAACAGACTGGTACCATCATAAGACTAGAACAGACTGGTATCATCATAAGACTATTATAGAAGACTAGAACAGGCTGGTACCATAATAAGACTATTATAGAAGACTAGAACAGACTGGTACCATCATACGACTATTATAGAAGACTAGAACAGACTGGTACCATCATAAGGCTATTATAGAAGACTAGAACAGACTGGTACCATCATAAGACTAGTATAGAAGACTAGAAAAGACTGGTACCATAATAAGGCTATTATAGCAGACTAGAACAGACTGGTACCATCATAAGACTAGAAAATACTGGTACCATCATAAGACTATTATAGAAGACTAGAACAGACTGGTACATCATAAAGCTATTATAGAAGACTAGAAAAGGCTGGTACCATCATAAGACTAGAACAGACTGGTACCATCATAAGACTAGTATAGAAGACTAGAAAAGACTGGTACCATAATAAGGCTATTATAGCAGACTAGAACAGACTGGTACCATCATAAGACTAGAAAATACTGGTACCATCATAAGACTATTATAGAAGACTAGAACAGACTGGTACATCATAAAGCTATTATAGAAGACTAGAACAAACTGGTACCATCATAAGACTATTATAGAAGACTAGAACAAACTGGTACCATCATAAGGCTAGAACAGACTGGTACCATCATAAGGCTTTTATAGAAGACTAGAACAGACTACTACCATCATAAGACTAGAACAGACTGGTACCATCATAAGGCTAGAACAGACTGGTACCATCATAAGTCTATTATAGAAGACTAGAACAGACTGGTACCATCATAAGGCTATTATAGAAGACTAGAACTGACTGGTACTATCATAAGACTAGAACAGACTGGTACCATCATAAGGCTATTATAGCAGACTAGAACAGACTGGTACCATCATAAGACTAGAACAGACTGGTACCATCATACGGCTATTATAGAAGACGAGAACAGACTGGTACCATCATAAGGGTATTATAGAAGACTAGAACAGACTGGTACCATCATAAGACAACTATAGAAGACTAGAACAGACTGGTACCATCATAAGGCTATTATAGAAGACTAGAACAGACTGGTACCATCACAAGACTAGTAGAGACTGGTACCATCATAAGGCTATTATAGAAGACTAGAACAGACTGGTACCATCATAAGACTATTATAGAAGACTCGAACAGACAAGTACCATCATAAGGCTAAAACAGACTGGTAACATCATAATGCTATTATAGAAGACTAGAACAGACTGGTACCACCATAAGACTAGAACAGACTGGTACCATCATAAGGCTATTATAGAAGACTAGAACAGACTGGTAACATCATAAGGCTATTATAGAAGACTAGAACAGACTGGTACCATCATAAGAATATTATAGAAGACAAGAACAGACTGGTACCAATCATAAGACTAGAACAGACTGGTACCATCATAAGAATATTATAGAAGACAAGAACAGACTGGTACCATCATAAGACTTGAACAGACTGGTACCATCATAAGACTAGAACAGACTGGTATCATCATAAGACTATTATAGAAGACTAGAAAAGACTGGTACCATCATAAGACTAGAACAGACTGGTATCATCATAAGACTTTTATAGAAGACTAGAACAGGCTGGTACCATCATAAGACTAGAACAGACTGGTACCATCATACGACTATTATAGAAGACTAGAACAGACTGGTACCATCATAAGGCTAGAACAGACTGGTACCATCATAAGGCTTTTATAGAAGACTATAACAGACTACTACCATCATAAGACTAGAACAGATTGGTACCATCATAAGACTAGAACAGACTGGTAACATCATAAGGCTATTATAGAAGACTAGAACAGACTGGTACCATCATAAGGCTATTATAGAAGACTAGAACAGACTGGTACCATCATAAGACTAGAACAGACTGGTATCATCATAAGACTATTATAGAAGACTAGAACAGGCTGGTACCATCATAAGACTAGAACAGACTGGTACCATCATAAGACAACTATAGAAGACTAGAACAGACTGGTACCATCATAAGGCTATTATAGAAGACTAGAACAGACTGGTATCATCATAAGACTATTATAGAAGACTAGAACAGACTGGTAACATCATAAGGCTATTATAGAAGACTAGAACAGACTGGTATCATCATAAGACTATTATAGAAGACTAGAACAGACTGGTAACATCATAAGGCTATTATAGAAGACTAGAACAGACTGGTACCATCATAAGACAACTATAGAAGACTAGAACAGACTGGTACCATCATAAGGCTATTATAGAAGACTAGAACAGACTGGTATCATCATAAGGCTATTATAGAAGACTAGAACAGACTGGTACCATCATAAGACTATTATAGAAGACTAGAACAGACTGGTACCATCATACGACTATTATAGAAGACTAGAACAGGCTGGTACCATCATAAGACTAGAACAGACTGGTACCATCATAAGGCTAGAACAGACTGGTACCATCATAAGGCTTTTATAGAAGACTAGAACAGACTACTACCATCATAAGACTAGAACAGATTGGTACCATCATAAGACTAGAACAGACTGGTAACATCATAAGGCTATTATAGAAGACTAGAACAGACTGGTACCATCATAAGGCTATTATAGAAGACTAGAACAGACTGGTACCATCATAAGACTAGTATAGAAGACTAGAAAAGACTGGTACCATAATAAGGCTATTATAGCAGACTAGAGCAGACTGGTACCATCAAAAGACTAGAAAATACTGGTACCATCATAAGACTATTATAGAAGACTAGAACAGACTGGTACCATCATAAGACTAGAACAGACTGGTACCATCATAAGACTATTATAGAAGACTAGAACAGACTACTACCATCATAAGACTAGAACAGACTGGTACCATCATAAGGCTAGAACAGACTGGTACCATCATAAGGCTTTTATAGAAGACTAGAACAGACTACTACCATCATAAGACTAGAACAGACTGGTACCATCATAAGGCTAGAACAGACTGGTACCATCATAAGTCTATTATAGAAGACTAGAACAGACTGGTACCATCATAAGGCTATTATAGAAGACTAGAACTGACTGGTACTATCATAAGACTAGAACAGACTGGTACCATCATAAGGCTATTATAGCAGACTAGAACAGACTGGTACCATCATAAGACTAGAACAGACTGGTACCATCATAAGACTATTATATAGAAGACTAGAACAGACTCGTACCATCATAAGACTAGAACAGACTGTTACCATCATACGGCTATTATAGAAGACGAGAACAGACTGGTACCATCATAAGGGTATTATAGAAGACTAGAACAGACTGGTACCATCATAAGACAACTATAGAAGACTAGAACAAACTGGAACCATCATAAGGCTATTACAGAAGACTAGAACAGACTGGTACATCATAAGACTATTATAGAAGACTAGAACAGGCTGGTAGCATCATAAGACCAGAACAGACTGGTACCATCATAAGACTATTATAGAAGACTAGAACAGACTGGTACCATCACAAGACTAGTAGAGACTGGTACCATCATAAGGCTATTATAGAAGACTAGAACAGACTGGTACCATCATAAGACTATTATAGAAGACTCGAACAGACAAGTACCATCATAAGGCTAAAACAGACTGGTAACATCATAATGCTAGTATAGATGACTAGAACAGACTGGTACCATCATAAGGCTATTATAGAAGACTAGAACAGACTGGTACCATCATAAGAATATTATAGAAGACAAGAACAGACTGGTACCAATCATAAGACTAGAACAGACTGGTACCATCATAAGACTAGAACAGACTGGTACCATCATAAGACTAGAACAGACTGGTACCATCATAAGACTATTATATAGAAGACTAGAACAGACTGGTACCATCATAAGACTAGAACAGACTGTTACCATCATAAGGCTATTATAGAAGACTAGAACAGACTGGTACCATCAAAAGGCTATTATAGAAGACTAGAGCAGACTGGTACCATCATAAGACAACTATAGAAGACTAGAACAGACTGGTACATTCATAAGGCTATTATAGAAGACTAGAACAGACTGGTACCATCATAAGACTATTATAGAACACTAGAACAGACTGGTACCATCATAAGGCTATTATAGAAGACTAGAACAGACTTGTACCATCATAAGGCTAGAACAAACTGGTACCATCATAAGGCTATTATAGAATACTAGAACAGACTGGTACCATCATAAGACTAGGAAATACTGGTACCATCATAAGACTATTATAGAAGACTAGAACAGACTGATACCATCATAAAGCTATTATAGAAGACTAGAACAGGCTGGTACCATCATAAGACCAGAACAGACTGGTACCATCATAAGACTATTATAGAAGACTAGAACAGACTGGTACCATCATAAGGCTAGAACAGACTGGTACCATCATAAGGCTATTATAGAAGACTAGAACAGACTGGTACCATCATAAGAATATTATAGAAGACAAGAACAGACTGGTACCAATCATAAGACTAGAACAGACTGGTACCATCATAAGACTAGAACAGACTGGTACCATCATAAGACTAGAACAGACTGGTACCATCATAAGGCTATTATAGAAGACTAGAAAAGACTGGTACCATCATAAGACTAGAACAGACTGGTACCATCATAAGGCTATTATAGAAGACTAGAACAGGCTGGTACATCATAAGGCTAGAACAGACTGGTACCATCATAAGGCTTTTATAGAAGACTAGAACAGACTACTACCATCATAAGACTAGAACAGATTGGTACCATCATAAGGCTATTATAGAAGACTAGAACAGACTGGTACCATCATAAGGCTATTATAGAAGACTAGAACAGACTGGTACCATCATAAGGCTATTATAGAAGACTAGAACAGACTGGTACCATCATAAGACTAGAACAGACTGGTACCATCATAAGGCTATTATAGAAGACTAGAACAGACTGGTACCATCATAAGGCTAGAACAGACTGGTACCATCATAAGGCTTTTATAGAAGACTAGAACAGACTGGTACCCTCATAAGGCTACTATAGAAGACTAGAACAGACTGGTTACCATCATAAGGCTACTATAGAAGACTAGAACAGACTGGTACCATCACAAGACTAGTAGAGACTGGTACCATCATAAGGCTATTATAGAAGACTAGAACAGACTGGTACCATCATAAGACTATTATAGAAGACTCGAACAGACAAGTACCATCATAAGGCTAAAACAGACTGGTAACATCATAATGCTAGTATTGATGACTAGAACAGACTGGTACCATCATAAGGCTATTATAGAAGACTAGAACAGACTGGTACCACCATAAGACTAGAACAGACTGGTACCATCATAAGGCTATTATAGAAGACTAGAACAGACTGGTACCATCATAAGGCTATTATAGAAGACTAGAACAGACTGGTACCATCATAAGAATATTATAGAAGACAAGAACAGACTGGTACCAATCATAAGACTAGAACAGACTGGTACCATCATAAGACTAGAACAGACTGGTACCATCATAAGACTAGAACAGACTGGTACCATCATAAGGCTATTATAGAAGACTAGAAAAGACTGGTATCATCATAAGACTAGAACAGACTGGTAACATCATAAGGCTATTGTAGAAGACTAGAACAGACTGGTACCATCATAAGGCTATTATAGAAGACTAGAACAGACTGGTACCATCATAAGACTAGAACAGACTGGTATCATCATAAGACTATTATAGAAGACTAGAACAGGCTGGTACCATCATAAGACTAGAACAGACTGGTACCATCATACGACTATTATAGAAGACTAGAACAGACTGGTACCATCATAAGGCTATTATAGAAGACTAGAACAGACTGGTACCATCATAAGACTAGTATAGAAGACTAGAAAAGACTGGTACCATAATAAGGCTATTATAGCAGACTAGAACAGACTGGTACCATCATAAGACTAGAAAATACTGGTACCATCATAAGACTATTATAGAAGACTAGAACAGACTGGTACATCATAAAGCTATTATAGAAGACTAGAAAAGGCTGGTACCATCATAAGACTAGAACAGACTGGTACCATCATAAGACTAGTATAGAAGACTAGAAAAGACTGGTACCATAATAAGGCTATTATAGCAGACTAGAACAGACTGGTACCATCATAAGACTAGAAAATACTGGTACCATCATAAGACTATTATAGAAGACTAGAACAGACTGGTACATCATAAAGCTATTATAGAAGACTAGAAAAGGCTGGTACCATCATATGACTAGAACAGACTGGTACCATCATAAGACTATTATAGAAGACTAGAACAAACTGGTACCATCATAAGGCTAGAACAGACTGGTACCATCATAAGGCTTTTATAGAAGACTAGAACAGACTACTACCATCATAAGACTAGAACAGACTGGTACCATCATAAGGCTAGAACAGACTGGTACCATCATAAGTCTATTATAGAAGACTAGAACAGACTGGTACCATCATAAGGCTATTATAGAAGACTAGAACTGACTGGTACTATCATAAGACTAGAACAGACTGGTACCATCATAAGGCTATTATAGAAGACTAGAACAGACTGGTACCATCATAAGACTAGAACAGACTGGTACCATCATACGGCTATTATAGAAGACGAGAACAGACTGGTACCATCATAAGGGTATTATAGAAGACTAGAACAGACTGGTACCATCATAAGACAACTATAGAAGACTAGAACAGACTGGTACCATCATAAGGCTATTATAGAAGACTAGAACAGACTGGTACCATCACAAGACTAGTAGAGACTGGTACCATCATAAGGCTATTATAGAAGACTAGAACAGACTGGTACCATCATAAGACTATTATAGAAGACTCGAACAGACAAGTACCATCATAAGGCAAAAACAGACTGGTAACATCATAATGCTAGTATAGATGACTAGAACAGACTGGTACCATCATAAGGCTATTATAGAAGACTAGAACAGACTGGTACCACCATAAGACTAGAACAGACTGGTACCATCATAAGGCTATTATAGAAGACTAGAACAGACTGGTAACATCATAAGGCTATTATAGAAGACTAGAACAGACTGGTACCATCATAAGAATATTATAGAAGACAAGAACAGACTGGTACCAATCATAAGACTAGAACAGACTGGTACCATCATAAGACTTGAACAGACTGGTACCATCATAAGACTAGAACAGACTGGTACCATCATAAGACTATTATAGAAGACTAGAAAAGACTGGTACCATCATAAGACTAGAACAGACTGGTATCATCATAAGACTATTATAGAAGACTAGAACAGGCTGGTACCATCATAAGACTAGAACAGACTGGTACCATCATACGACTATTATAGAAGACTAGAACAGACTGGTACCATCATAAGGCTAGAACAGACTGGTACCATCATAAGGCTTTTATAGAAGACTATAACAGACTACTACCATCATAAGACTAGAACAGATTGGTACCATCATAAGACTAGAACAGACTGGTAACATCATAAGGCTATTATAGAAGACTAGAACAGACTGGTACCATCATAAGGCTATTATAGAAGACTAGAACAGACTGGTACCATCATAAGACTAGAACAGACTGGTATCATCATAAGACTATTATAGAAGACTAGAACAGGCTGGTACCATCATAAGACTAGAACAGACTGGTACCATCATACGACTATTATAGAAGACTAGAACAGACTGGTACCATCATAAGGCTAGAACAGACTGGTACCATCATAAGGCTTTTATAGAAGACTGGAACAGACTACTACCATCATAAGACTAGAACAGATTGGTACCATCATAAGACTAGAACAGACTGGTAAAATCATAAGGCTATTATAGAAGACTAGAACAGACTGGTACCATCATAAGGCTATTATAGAAGACTAGAACAGACTGGTACCATCATAAGACTAGTATAGAAGACTAGAAAAGACTGGTACCATAATAAGGCTATTATAGCAGACTAGAGCAGACTGGTACCATCAAAAGACTAGAAAATACTGGTACCATCATAAGACTATTATAGAAGACTAGAACAGACTGGTACATCATAAAGCTATTATAGAAGACTAGAAAAGGCTGGTACCATCATAAGACTAGAACAGACTGGTACCATCATAAGACTATTATAGAAGACTAGAACAGACTACTACCATCATAAGACTAGAACAGACTGGTACCATCATAAGGCTAGAACAGACTGGTACCATCATAAGGCTTTTATAGAAGACTAGAACAGACTACTACCATCATAAGACTAGAACAGACTGGTACCATCATAAGGCTAGAACAGACTGTTACCATCATAAGTCTATTATAGAAGACTAGAACAGACTGGTACCATCATAAGGCTATTATAGAAGACTAGAACTGACTGGTACTATCATAAGACTAGAACAGACTGGTACCATCATAAGGCTATTATAGCAGACTAGAACAGACTGGTACCATCATAAGACTAGAACAGACTGGTACCATCATAAGACTATTATATAGAAGACTAGAACAGACTCGTACCATCATAAGACTAGAACAGACTGTTACCATCATACGGCTATTATAGAAGACGAGAACAGACTGGTACCATCATAAGGGTATTATAGAAGACTAGAACAGACTGGTACCATCATAAGACAACTATAGAAGACTAGAACAAACTGGAACCATCATAAGGCTATTATAGAATACTAGAACAGACTGGTACCATCATAAGACTAGAAAATACTGGTACCATCATAAGACTATTATAGAAGACTAGAACAGACTGGTACCATCATAAGGCTATTATAGAAGACTAGAACAGACTGGTACCATCATAAGGCTATTATAGAAGACTAGAACAGACTGGTACCATCATAAGGCTATTATTGAAGACTAGAACAGACAAGTACCATCATAAGGCTAAAACAGACTGGTACCATCATAAGGCTATTATAGAAGACTAGAACAGACTGGTACCATCATAAGGCTATTATAGAAGACTAGAACAGACTGGTACCATCATAAGGCTAGAACAGACTGGTACCATCATAAGGCTTTTATAGAAGACTAGAATAGACTACTACCATCATAAGACTATAACAGACTGGTACCATCATAAGACTAGAACAGACAGGTACCATCATAAGACTATTATAGAAGACTAGAACAGACTGGTACCATCATAAGGCTATTATAGCAGACTAGAACAGACTGGTACCATCATAAGACTATTATAGAAGACTAGAAAAGACTGGTACCATCATAAGGCTATTATAGCAGACTAGAACAGACTGGTACCATCATAAGACTAGAAAATACTGGTACCATCATAAGACTATTATAGAAGACTAGAACAGACTCGTACCATCATAAGACTAGAACAGACTGTTACCATCATACGGCTATTATAGAAGACGAGAACAGACTGGTACCATCATAAGGGTATTATAGAAGACTAGAACAGACTGGTACCATCATAAGACAACTATAG
Source organism: Salmo salar (assembly GCF_965601325.2). Classification (NCBI taxonomy): domain Eukaryota; kingdom Metazoa; phylum Chordata; class Actinopteri; order Salmoniformes; family Salmonidae; genus Salmo; species Salmo salar. Next base: position 60,192,870 of record NC_138301.1, read on the forward strand.
AAGACTAGAACAGACTGGTACCATCATAAGGCTATTATAGAAGACTAGAACAGACTGGTAACATCATAAGGTTATTATAGAAGACTAGAACAGACTGCTACCATCAAAAGACTAGAACAGACTGGTACCATCACAAGGCTAGAACTGACTGCTACCATCATAAGACTATTATAGAAGACTAGAACAGACTGGTACCACCATAAGACTAGAACAGACTGGTACCATCATAAGGCTATTATAGAAGACTAGAACAGACTGGTACCATCATAAGGCTATTATAGAAGACTAGAACATACTGGTACCATCATAAGACTAGAACAGACTGGTACCATCATAAGAATATTATAGAAGACTCGAACAGACAAGTACCATCATAAGGCTAAAACAGACTGGTAACATCATAATGCTAGTATTGATGAATAGAACAGACTGGTACCATAATAAGGCTATTATAGAAGACTAGAACAGACTGGTACCACCATAAGACTAGAACAGACTGGTACCATCATAAGGCTATTATAGAAGACTAGAACAGACTGGTACCATCATAAGGCTATTATAGAAGACTAGAACAGACTGGTACCATCATAAGACTAGAACAGACTGGTACCATCATAAGACTATTATAGAAGACTAGAACAGACTGGTACCATCATAAGGCTAGAACAGACTGGTACCATCATAAGGCTATTATAGAAGACTAGAACAGACTGGTACCATCATAAGACTAGAACAGACTGGTACCATCATAAGACTATTATAGAAGACTAGAACAGACTGGTACCATCATAAGACTAGAACAGACTGGTACCATCATAAGACTATTATAGAAGACTAGAACAGACTGGTACCATCATAAGACTAGAACAGACTGGTACCATCATAAGACTAGAACAGACTGGTACCATCATAAGACTATTATAGAAGACTAGAACAGACTGGTACCATCATAAGACTAGAACAGTCTGGTACCATCATAAGACTATTATAGAAGACTAGAACAGACTGGTACCATCATAAGACTAGAACAGACTGGTACCATCATAAGACTATTATAGAAGACTAGAACAGACTGGTACCATCATAAGGCTATTATAGAAGACTAGAACAGACTGGTAACATCATAAGGTTATTATAGAAGACTAGAACAGACTGCTACCATCAAAAGACTAGAACAGACTGGTACCATCACAAGGCTAGAACTGACTGCTACCATCATAAGACTATTATAGAAGACTAGAACAGACTGGTACCATCATAAGACTTGAACAGACTGGTACCATCATAAGACTATTATAGAAGACTAGAACAGACTGGTACCATCATAAGACTATTATAGAAGACTAGAACAGACTCGTACCATCATAAGGCTATTATAGAAGACTAGAACAGACAAGTACCATCATAAGGCTAGAACAGACTGGTACCATCATAAGACTATTATAGAAGACTAGAACAGACTGTTACCATCATAAGGCTGTTATAGAAGACTAGAACAGACTGGTACCATAATAAGAATATTATAGAAGACTAGAACAGACTGGTACAATCATAAGACTATTATAGAAGACTAGAACAGACTGGTACCACCATAAGACTAGAACAGACTGGTACCATCATAAGGCTATTATAGAAGACTAGAACAGACTGGTACCATCATAAGGCTATTATAGAAGACTAGAACAGACTGGTACCATCATAAGGCTATTATATAAGACTAGAACAGACTGGTACCATCATAAGGCTATTATTGAAGACTAGAACAGACTGGTACCATCATAAGGCTATTATTGAAGACTAGAACAGACTGGTACCATCATAAGGCTATTATAGAAGACTAGAACAGACTGGTACCCTCGTAAGGCTACTATAGAAGACTAAAACAGACTGGTTACTCTCATAAGGCTACTATAGAAGACTAGAAAAGGCTGGTACCATCATAAGACTAGAACAGACTGGTACCATCATAAGACTATTATAGAAGACTAGAACAGACTACTACCATCATAAGACTAGAACAGACTGGTACCATCATAAGGCTTTTATAGAAGACTAGAACAGACTACTACCATCATAAGACTAGAACAGACTGGTACCATCATAAGGCTAGAACAGACTGGTACCATCATAAGGCTTTTATAGAAGACTAGAACAGACTACTACCATCATAAGACTAGAACAGACTGGTACCATCATAAGGCTAGAACAGACTGGTACCATCATAAGTCTATTATAGAAGACTAGAACAGACTGGTACCATCATAAGGCTATTATAGAAGACTAGAACAGACTGGTACTATCATAAGACTAGAACAGACTGGTACCATCATAAGGCTATTATAGCAGACTAGAACAGACTGGTACCATCATAAGACTAGAACAGACTGGTACCATCATAAGACTATTATATAGAAGACTAGAACAGACTGGTACCATCAAAAGACTAGAACAGACTGTTACCATCATAAGGCTATTATAGAAGACGAGAACAGACTGGTACCATCATAAGGGTATTATAGAAGACTAGAACAGACTGGTACCATCATAAGACAACTATAGAAGACTAGAACAGACTGGTACCATCATAAGGCTATTATAGAAGACTAGAACAGACTGGTACCATCATAAGACTATTATAGAACACTAGAACAGACTGGTACCATCATAAGGCTATTATAGAAGACTAGAACAGACTTGTACCATCATAAGGCTAGAACAAACTGGTACCATCATAAGGCTATTATAGAATACTAGAACAGACTGGTACCATCATAAGACTAGAAAATACTGGTACCATCATAAGACTATTATAGAAGACTAGAACAGACTGGTACCATCATAAAGCTATTATAGAAGACTAGAACAGGCTGGTACCATCATAAGACTAGAACAGACTGGTACCATCATAAGGCTATTATAGAAGACTAGAACAGACTGGTACCATCATAAGGCTATTACAGAAGACTAGAACAGACTGGTACTATCATAAGACTAGAACAGACTGGTACCATCATAAGGCTATTATAGCAGACTAGAACAGACTGGTACCATCATAAGACTAGAACAGACTGGTACCATCATAAGACTATTATATAGAAGACTAGAACAGACTGGTACCATCATAAGACTAGAACAGACTGTTACCATCATAAGGCTATTATAGAAGACGAGAACAGACTGGTACCATCATAAGGGTATTATAGAAGACTAGAACAGACTGGTACCATCATAAGACAACTATAGAAGACTAGAACAGACTGGTAGCATCATAAGGCTATTATAGAAGACTAGAACAGACTGGTACCATCATAAGACTATTATAGAACACTAGAACAGACTGGTACCATCATAAGGCTATTATAGAAGACTAGAACAGACTTGTACCATCATAAGGCTAGAACAAACTGGTACCATCATAAGGCTATTATAGAATACTAGAACAGACTGGTACCATCATAAGACTAGAAAATACTGGTACCATCATAAGACTATTATAGAAGACTAGAACAGACTGGTACCATCATAAAGCTATTATAGAAGACTAGAACAGGCTGGTACCATCATAAGACTAGAACAGACTGGTACCATCATAAGGCTATTATAGAAGACTAGAACAGACTGCTACCATCATAAGACTAGAACAGACAGGAATCATCATAAGACTATTATAGAAGACTAGAACAGACTGGTACCATCATAAGGCTACTATAGAAGACTAGAACAGACTGGTACCATCACAAGACTAGTAGAGACTGGTACCATCATAAGGCTATTATAGAAGACTAGAACAGACTGGTACCATCATAAGACTATTATAGAAGACTCGAACAGACAAGTACCATCATAAGGCTAAAACAGACTGGTAACATCATAATGCTAGTATATACGACTAGAACAGACTGGTACCATCATAAGGCTATTATAGAAGACTAGAACAGACTGGTACCATCATAAGGCTATTATAGAAGACTAGAACAGACTGGTACCATCATAAGAATATTATAGAAGACAAGAACAGACTGGTACCAATCATAAGACTAGAACAGACTGGTACCATCATAAGACTAGAACAGACTGGTACCATCATAAGACTAGAACAGACTCGTACCATCATAAGACTATTATATAGAAGACTAGAACAGACTGTTACCATCATAAGGCTATTATAGAAGACGAGAACAGACTGGTACCATCATAAGGGTATTATAGAAGACTAGAACAGACTGGTACCATCATAAGACAACTATAGAAGACTAGAACAGACTGGTACCATCATAAGGCTATTATAGAAGACTAGAACAGACTGGTACCATCATAAGGCTACTATAGACGACTAGAACAAACTGGTACAAATATAAGGCTATTATAGAAGACTAGAAAAGACTGGTACCATCATAAGACTAGAACAGACTGGTATCATCATAAGACTATTATAGAAGACTAGAACAGGCTGGTACCATCATAAGACTAGAACAGACTGGTACCATCATACGACTATTATAGAAGACTAGAACAGACTACTACCATCATAAGACTAGAACAGACTGGTACCATCATAAGACTAGAACAGACTGGTAACATCATAAGGCTATTATAGAAGACTAGAACAGACTGGTACCATCATAAGGCTATTATAGAAGACTAGAACAGACTGGTACCATCATAAGACTAGTATAGAAGACTAGAAAAGACTGGTACCATCATAAGGCTATTATAGCAGACTAGAACAGACTGGTACCATCATAAGACTAGAAAATACTGGTACCATCATAAGACTATTATAGAAGACTAGAACAGACTGGTACATCATAAAGCTATTATAGAAGACTAGAAAAGGCTGGTACCATCATAAGACTAGAACAGACTGGTACCATCATAAGACTATTATAGAAGACTAGAACAGACTACTACCATCATAAGACTAGAACAGACTGGTACCATCATAAGGCTAGAACAGACTGGTACCATCATAAGGCTTTTATAGAAGACTAGAACAGACTACTACCATCATAAGACTAGAACAGACTCGTACCATCATAAGGCTAGAACAGACTGGTACCATCATAAGTCTATTATAGAAGACTAGAACAGACTGGTACCATCATAAGGCTATTATAGAAGACTAGAACAGACTGGTACTATCATAAGACTAGAACAGACTGGTACCATCATAAGGCTATTATAGCAGACTAGAACAGACTGGTACCATCATAAGACTAGAACAGACTGGTACCATCATAAGACTATTATATAGAAGACTAGAACAGACTGGTACCATCATAAGACTAGAACAGACTGTTACCATCATAAGGGTATTATAGAAGACTAGAACAGACTGGTACCATCATAAGACAACTATAGAAGACTAGAACAGACTGGTACCATCATAAGGCTATTATAGAAGACTAGAACAGACTGGTACCATCATAAGACTATTATAGAACACTAGAACAGACTGGTACCATCATAAGGCTAGAACAAACTGGTACCATCATAAGGCTATTATAGAATACTAGAACAGACTGGTACCATCATAAGACTAGAAAATACTGGTACCATCATAAGACTATTATAGAAGACTAGAACAGACTGGTACCATCATAAAGCTATTATAGAAGACTAGAACAGGCTGGTACCATCATAAGACTAGAACAGACTGGTACCATCATAAGGCTATTATAGAAGACTAGAACAGACTGCTACCATCATAAGACTAGAACAGACAGGAATCATCATAAGACTATTATAGAAGACTAGAACAGACTGGTACCATCATAAGGCTACTATAGAAGACTAGAACAGACTGGTACCATCACAAGACTAGTAGAGACTGGTACCATCATAAGGCTATTATAGAAGACTAGAACAGACTGGTACCATCATAAGACTATTATAGAAGACTCGAACAGACAAGTACCATCATAAGGCTAAAACAGACTGGTAACATCATAATGCTAGTATATACGACTAGAACAGACTGGTACCATCATAAGGCTATTATAGAAGACTAGAACAGACTGGTACCATCATAAGGCTATTATAGAAGACTAGAACAGACTGGTACCATCATAAGAATATTATAGAAGACAAGAACAGACTGGTACCAATCATAAGACTAGAACAGACTGGTACCATCATAAGACTAGAACAGACTGGTACCATCATAAGACTAGAACAGACTCGTACCATCATAAGACTATTATATAGAAGACTAGAACAGACTGTTACCATCATAAGGCTATTATAGAAGACGAGAACAGACTGGTACCATCATAAGGGTATTATAGAAGACTAGAACAGACTGGTACCATCATAAGACAACTATAGAAGACTAGAACAGACTGGTACCATCATAAGGCTATTATAGAAGACTAGAACAGACTGGTACCATCATAAGGCTACTATAGACGACTAGAACAAACTGGTACAAATATAAGGCTATTATAGAAGACTAGAAAAGACTGGTACCATCATAAGACTAGAACAGACTGGTATCATCATAAGACTATTATAGAAGACTAGAACAGGCTGGTACCATCATAAGACTAGAACAGACTGGTACCATCATACGACTATTATAGAAGACTAGAACAGACTACTACCATCATAAGACTAGAACAGACTGGTACCATCATAAGACTAGAACAGACTGGTAACATCATAAGGCTATTATAGAAGACTAGAACAGACTGGTACCATCATAAGGCTATTATAGAAGACTAGAACAGACTGGTACCATCATAAGACTAGTATAGAAGACTAGAAAAGACTGGTACCATCATAAGGCTATTATAGCAGACTAGAACAGACTGGTACCATCATAAGACTAGAAAATACTGGTACCATCATAAGACTATTATAGAAGACTAGAACAGACTGGTACATCATAAAGCTATTATAGAAGACTAGAAAAGGCTGGTACCATCATAAGACTAGAACAGACTGGTACCATCATAAGACTATTATAGAAGACTAGAACAGACTACTACCATCATAAGACTAGAACAGACTGGTACCATCATAAGGCTAGAACAGACTGGTACCATCATAAGGCTTTTATAGAAGACTAGAACAGACTACTACCATCATAAGACTAGAACAGACTCGTACCATCATAAGGCTAGAACAGACTGGTACCATCATAAGTCTATTATAGAAGACTAGAACAGACTGGTACCATCATAAGGCTATTATAGAAGACTAGAACAGACTGGTACTATCATAAGACTAGAACAGACTGGTACCATCATAAGGCTATTATAGCAGACTAGAACAGACTGGTACCATCATAAGACTAGAACAGACTGGTACCATCATAAGACTATTATATAGAAGACTAGAACAGACTGGTACCATCATAAGACTAGAACAGACTGTTACCATCATAAGGGTATTATAGAAGACTAGAACAGACTGGTACCATCATAAGACAACTATAGAAGACTAGAACAGACTGGTACCATCATAAGGCTATTATAGAAGACTAGAACAGACTGGTACCATCATAAGACTATTATAGAACACTAGAACAGACTGGTACCATCATAAGGCTATTATAGAAGACTAGAACAGACTGGTACCATCATAAGACAACTATAGAAGACTAGAACAGACTGGTACCATCATAAGGCTATTATAGAAGACTAGAACAGACTGGTACCATCATAAGACTATTATAGAACACTAGAACAGACTGGTACCATCATAAGGCTATTATAGAAGACTAGAACAGACTTGTACCATCATAAGGCTAGAACAAACTGGTACCATCATAAGGCTATTATAGAAGACTAGAACAGACTGGTACCATCATAAGGCTAGAACAGACTGGTACCATCATAAGACTAGAAAATACTGGTACCATCGTAAGACTATTATAGAAGACTAGAACAGACTGGTACCATCATAAAGCTATTATAGAAGACTAGAACAGGCTGGTACCATCATAAGACTAGAACAGACTGGTACCATCATAAGGCTATTATAGAAGACTAGAACAGACTGGTACCATCATAAGACTAGAACAGACTGGTACCATCATAAGGCTATTATAGAAGACTAGAACAGACTGGTACCATCATAAGACTAGAACAGACTGGTACCATCATAAGGCTACTATAGAAGACTAGAACAGACTGGTACCATCACAAGACTAGTAGAGACTGGTTACCATCATAAGGCTATTATAGAAGACTAGAACAGACTGGTACCATCATAAGACTAAAACAGACTGGTAACATCATAATGCTAGTATAGATGACTAGAACAGACTGGTACCATCATAAGGCTATTATAGAAGACTAGAACAGACTGGTACCACCATAAGACTAGAACAGACTGGTACCATCATAAGGCTATTATAGAAGACTAGAACGGACTGGTACCATCATAAGAATATTATAGAAGACAAGAACAGACTGGTACCAATCATAAGACTAGAACAGACTGGTACCATCATAAGACTAGAACAGACTGGTACCCTCATAAGACTAGAACAGACTGGTACCATCATAAGACTAGAACAGACTGGTACCATCATAAGACTAGAACAGACTGGTACCACCATAAGACTAGAACAGACTGGTACCATCATAAGGCTATTATAGAAGACTAGAACAGACTGGTACCATCATAAGGCTATTATAGAAGACTAGAACGGACTGGTACCATCATAAGAATATTATAGAAGACTAGAACAGACTCGTACCATCATAAGACTAGAACAGACTGTTACCATCATAAGGGTATTATAGAAGACTAGAACAGACTTGTACCAACATAAGACTAGAACAGACTGGTACCCTCATAAGACTAGAACAGACTGGTACCATCATAAGACTAGAACAGACTGGTACCATCATAAGACTAGAACAGACTGGTACCACCATAAGACTAGAACAGACTGGTACCATCATAAGGCTATTATAGAAGACTAGAACAGACTGGTACCATCATAAGGCTATTATAGAAGACTAGAACGGACTGGTACCATCATAAGAATATTATAGAAGACTAGAACAGACTCGTACCATCATAAGACTAGAACAGACTGGTACCATCATAAGGCTATTATAGAAGACTAGAACGGACTGGTACCATCATAAGAATATTATAGAAGACTAGAACAGACTCGTACCATCATAAGACTAGAACAGACTGTTACCATCATAAGGGTATTATAGAAGACTAGAACAGACTGGTACCATCATAAGGCTATTATAGAAGACTAGAACAGACTGGTACCATCATAAGGCTATTATAGAAGACTAGAACAGACTTGTACCAACATAAGGCTAGAACAAACTGGTACCATCATAAGACTAGAAAATACTGGTACCATCATAAGACTAGAAAATACTGGTACCATCATAAGACTATTATAGAAGACTAGAACAGACTGGTACCATCATAAAGCTATTATAGAAGACTAGAACAGGCTGGTACCATCATAAGACTAGAACAGACTGGTACCATCATAAGGCTATTATAGAAGACTAGAACAGACTGGTACCATCATAAGACTAGAACAGAAGGGAATCATCATAAGACTATTACAGAAGACTAGAACAGACTGGTACATCATAAAGCTATTATAGAAGACTAGAACATGCTGGTACCATCATAAGACCAGAACAGACTGGTACCATCATAAGACTGTTATAGAAGACTAGAACAGACTGGTACCATCATAAGGCTAGAAGAGACTGGTACCATCATAAGGCTTTTATAGAAGACTAGAACAGACTGGTACCCTCATAAGGCTACTATAGAAGACTAGAACAGACTGGTTACCATCATAAGGCTACTATAGAAGACTAGAACAGACTGGTACCATCACAAGACTAGTAGAGACTGGTACCATCAAAAGGCTATTATAGAAGACTAGAACAGACTGGTACCATCATAAGACTAATATAGAAGACTCGAACAGACAAGTACCATCATAAGGCTAAAACAGACTGGTAACATCATAAGGCTATTATAGAAGACTAGAACAGACTGGTACCACCATAAGACTAGAACAGACTGGTACCATCATAAGGCTATTATAGAAGACTAGAACAGACTGGTACCATCATAAGGCTATTATAGAAGACTAGAACAGACTGGTACCATCATAAGGCTATTATAGAAGACTAGAACAGACTGGTAACATCATAATGCTAGTATAGAAGACTAGAACAGACTGGTACCATCATAAGGCTATTATAGAAGACTAGAACAGACTGGTACCATCATAAGAATATTATAGAAGACAAGAACAGACTGGTACCACCATAAGACTAGAACAGACTGGTACCATCATAAGGCTATTATAGAAGACTAGAACAGACTGGTACCATCATAAGGCTATTATAGAAGACTAGAACAGACTGGTACCATCATAAGAATATTATAGAAGACAAGAACACACTGGTACCAATCATAAGACTAGAACAGACTGGTACCATCATAAGACTAGAACAGACTGGTACCATCATAAGACTAGAACAGACTGGTACAATCATAAGGCTATTATAGAAGACTAGAAAAGACTGGTACCATCATAAGGCTACTATAGACGACTAGAACAAACTGGTACAATCATAAGGCTATTATAGAAGACTAGAAAAGACTGGTACCATCATAAGACTAGAACAGACTGGTATCATCATAAGACTATTATAGAAGACTAGAACAGGCTTGTACAATCATAAGACTAGAACAGACTGGTAACATCATAAGGCTATTATAGAAGACTAGAACAGACTGGTACCATCATAAGACTAGAAAATACTGGTACCATCATAAGACTATTATAGAAGACTAGAACAGACTGGTACCATCATAAGACTATTATAGAAGACTCAAACAGACTGGTACTATCATAAGTCTATTATAGAAGACTACAACAGACTGGTACCATCATAAGACTAGAATAGACTGGTACCATCATAAGGCTATTATAGAAGACTAGAACAGACTGGTACCATCATAAGACTATTATAGAACACTAGAACAGACTGGTACCATCATAAGACTATTATAGAAGACTCAAACAGACTGGTACTATCATAAGTCTATTATAGAAGACTACAACAGACTGGTACCATCATAAGACTAGAATAGACTGGTACCATCATAAGACAACTATAGAAGACTAGAACAGACTGGTACCATCATAAGACTATTATAGAACACTAGAACAGACTGGTACCATCATAAGGCTATTATAGAAGACTAGAACAGACTTGTACCAACATAATGCTAGAACAAACTGGTACCATCATAAGGCTATTATAGAATACTAGAACAGACTGGTACCATCATAAGACTAGAAAATACTGGTACCATCATAAGACTATTATAGAAGACTAGAACAGACTGGTACCATCATAAAGCTATTATAGAAGACTAGAACAGGCTGGTACCATCATAAGACTAGAACAGACTGGTACCATCATAAGGCTGTTATAGAAGACTAGAACAGACTGGTACCATCATAAGGCTATTATAGAAGACTAGAACAGACTGGTACCATCATAAGACTAGAACAGACTGGTACCATCATAAGGCTGTTATAGAAGACTAGAACAGACTGGTACCATCATAAGGCTGTTATAGAAGACTAGAACAGACTGGTACCCTCATAAGGCTACTATAGAAGACTAGAACAGACTGGTTACCATCATAAGGCTACTATAGAAGACTAGAGCAGACTGGTACCATCACAAGACTAGTAGAGACTGGTACCATCATAAGGCTATTATAGAAGACTCGAACAGACAAGTACCATCATAAGACTAGAACAGACTGGTACCACCATAAGACTAGAACAGACTGGTACCATCATAAGGCTATTATAGAAGACTAGAACAGACTGGTACCATCATAAGACTAGAACAGACTGGTACCATCATAAGGCTATTATAGAAGACTAGAACAGACTGGTACCATCATAAGAATATTATAGAAGACTCGAACAGACAAGTACCATCATAAGGCTAAAACAGACTGGTAACATCATAATGCTAGTATAGATGACTAGAACAGACTGGTACCATCATAAGGCTATTATAGAAGACTAGAACAGACTGGTACCACCATAAGACTAGAACAGACTGGTACCATCATAAGGCTATTATAGAAGACTAGAAAAGACTGGTACCATCATAAGACTAGAACAGACTGGTACCATCATAAGGCTATTATAGAAGACTAGAACAGACTGGTACCATCATAAGAATATTATAGAAGACAAGAACAGACTGGTACCAATCATAAGACTAGAACAGACTGGTACCATCATAAGACTAGAACAGACTGGTACCATCATAAGACTAGAACAGACTGGTACAATCATAAGGCTATTACAGAAGACTAGAACAGACTGGTACCCTCATAAGGCTACTATAGACGACTAGAACAAACTGGTACCATCATAAGGCTATTATAGAAGACTAGAACAGACTGGTATCATCATAAGACTATTATAGAAGACTAGAACAGACTGGTACCATCATAAGACTAGAACAGACTGGTACCATCATACGACTATTATAGAAGACTAGAACAGACTACTACCATCATAAGACTAGAACAGACTGGTACCATCATAAGACTATTATAGAAGACTAGAACAGACTGGTACCATCATAAGACTAGAACAGACTGGTAACATCATAAGGCTATTATAGAAGACTAGAACAGACTGGTACCATCATAAGGCTAGTATAGAAGACTAGAAAAGAATGGTACCATCATAAGGCTATTATAGCAGACTAGAACAGACTGGTACCATCATAAGACTAGAACAGACTGGTACCATCATAAGGCTATTATAGAAGACTAGAACAGACTGGTACCATCATAAGACTAGAACAGACTGGTACATCATAAAGCTATTATAGAAGACTAGAACAGGCTGGTACCATCATAAGACCAGAACAGACTGGTACCATCATAAGACTGTTATAGAAGACTAGAACATACTGGTACCATCATAAGGCTTTTATAGAAGACTAGAACAGACTGGTACCCTCATAAGGCTACTATAGAAGACTAGAACAGACTGGTTACCATCATAAGGCTACTATAGAAGACTAGAACAGACTGGTACCATCACAAGACTAGTAGAGACTGGTACCATCATAAGGCTATTATAGAAGACTAGAACAGACTGGTACCATCATAAGACTAGAACAGACTGGTACCATCATAAGGCTATTATAGAAGACTAGAACAGACTGGTACCACCATAAGACTAGAACAGACTGGTACCATCATAAGGCTATTATAGAAGACTAGAACAGACTGGTACCATCATAAGGCTAAAAAAGACTGGTAACATCATAATGCTAGTATGGATGACTAGAACAGACTGGTACCATCATAAGGCTATTATAGAAGACTCGAACAGACAAGTACCATCATAAGGCTAAAACAGACTGGTAACATCATAATGCTAGTATAGATGACTAGAACAGACTGGTACCATCATAAGGCTATTATAGAAGACTAGAACAGACTGGTACCACCATAAGACTAGAACAGACTGGTACCATCATAAGGCTATTATAGAAGACTAGAACAGACTGGTACCATCATAAAGCTATTATAGAAGACTAGAACAGACTGGTACCATCATAAGAATATTATAGAAGACAAGAACAGACTGGTACCAATCATAAGACTAGAACAGACTGGTACCATCATAAGACTAGAACAGACTGGTACCATCATAAGACTAGAACAGACTGGTACAATCATAAGGCTATTACAGAAGACTAGAACAGACTGGTACCCTCATAAGGCTACTATAGACGACTAGAACAAACTGGTACAATCATAAGGCTATTATAGAAGACTAGAAAAGACTGGTACCATCATAAGACTAGAACAGACTGGTATCATCATAAGACTATTATAGAAGACTAGAACAGGCTGGTACCATCATAAGACTAGAACAGACTGGTACCATCATACGACTATTATAGAAGACTAGAACAGACTGGTACCATCATAAGACTAGAACAGACTGGTAACATCATAAGGCTATTATAGAAGACTAGAACAGACTGGTACCATCATAAGACTAGTATAGAAGACTAGAAAAGACTGGTACCATCATAAGACTTGAACAGACTGGTACCATCATAAGACTATTATAGAAGACTAGAACAGACTATTACCATCATAAGACTAGAACAGACTGGTACCATCATAAGGCTAGAACAGACTGGTACCATCATAAGACTAGAAAATACTGGTACCATCATAAGACAATTATAGAAGACTAGAAAAGGCTGGTACCATCATAAGACTAGAACAGACTGGTATCATCATAAGGCTTTTATAGAAGACTAGAACAGACTACTACCATCATAAGACTAGAACAGACTGGTACCATCATAAGTCTATTATAGAAGACTAGAACAGACTGGTACCATCATAAGGCTATTATAGAAGACTAGAACAGACTGGTACTATCATAAGTCTATTATAGAAGACTACAACAGACTGGTACCATCATAAGACTAGAATAGACTGGTACCATCATAAGGCTATTATAGCAGACTAGAACAGACTGGTACCATCATAAGACAACTATAGAAGACTAGAACAGACTGGTACCATCATAAGACTATTATAGAACACTAGAACAGACTGGTACCATCATAAGGCTATTATAGAAGACTAGAACAGACTTGTACCAACATAATGCTAGAACAAACTGGTACCATCATAAGGCTATTATAGAAGACAAGAACAGACTGGTACCAATCATAAGACTAGAACAGACTGGTACCATCATAAGACTAGAACAGACTGGTACAATCATAAGGCTATTACAGAAGACTAGAACAGACTGGTACCAATCATAAGACTAGAACAGACTGGTACCATCATAAGACTAGAACAGACTGGTACCATCATAAGACTAGAACAGACTGGTACAATCATAAGGCTATTACAGAAGACTAGAACAGACTGGTACCCTCATAAGGCTACTATAGACGACTAGAACAAACTGGTACCATCATAAGGCTATTATAGAAGACTAGAACAGACTGGTATCATCATAAGACTAGAAAATACTGGTACCATCATAAGACTATTATAGAAGACTAGAACAGACTGGTACCATCATAAGACTAGAACAGACAGGAATCATCATAAGACTATTACAGAAGACTAGAACAGACTGGTACATCATAAGACCAGAACAGACTGGTACCATCATAAGACTAGAACAGACTGGTACCATCATAAGGCTTTTATAGAAGACTAGAACAGACTGGTACCCTCATAAGGCTACTATAGAAGACTAGAACAGACTGGTTACCATCATAAGGCTACTATAGAAGACTAGAGCAGACTGGTACCATCACAAGACTAGTAGAGACTGGTACCATCATAAGGCTATTATAGAAGACTAGAACAGACTGGTACCATCATAAGACTATTATAGAAGACTCGAACAGACAAGTACCATCATAAGGCTAAAACAGACTGGTAACATCATAATGCTAGTATAGATGACTAGAACAGACTGGTACCATCATAAGGCTATTATAGAAGACTAGAACAGAATGGTACCACCATAAGACTAGAACAGACTGGTACCATCATAAGGCTATTATAGAAGACTAGAACAGACTGGTACCATCATAAGGCTATTATAGAAGACTAGAACAGACTGGTACCATCATAAGAATATTATAGAAGACAAGAACAGACTGGTACCAATCATAAGACTAGAACAGACTGGTACCATCATAAGACTAGAACAGACTGGTACAATCATAAGGCTATTACAGAAGACTAGAACAGACTGGTACCAATCATAAGACTAGAACAGACTGGTACCATCATAAGACTAGAACAGACTGGTACCATCATAAGACTAGAACAGACTGGTACAATCATAAGGCTATTACAGAAGACTAGAACAGACTGGTACCCTCATAAGGCTACTATAGACGACTAGAACAAACTGGTACCATCATAAGGCTATTATAGAAGACTAGAACAGACTGGAATCATCATAAGACTATTATAGAAGACTAGAACAGGCTGGTACCATCATAAGACTAGAACAGACTGGTACCATCATACGACTATTATAGAAGACAAGAACAGACTGGTACCAATCATAAGACTTGAACAGACTGGTACCATCATAAGACTAGAACAGACTGGTACCATCATAAGACTAGAACAGACTGGTACAATCATAAGGCTATTACAGAAGACTAGAACAGACTGGTACCCTCATAAGGCTACTATAGACGACTAGAACAAACTGGTACCATCATAAGGCTATTATAGAAGACTAGAACAGGCTGGTACCATCATAAGACTAGAACAGACTGGTACCATCATACGACTATTATAGAAGACTAGAACAGACTGGTACCATCATAAGACTAGAACAGACTGGTAACATCATAAGGCTATTATAGAAGACTAGAACAGACTGGTACCATCATAAGGCTAGTATAGAAGACTAGAAAAGACTGGTACCATCATAAGGCTATTATAGCAGACTAGAACAGACTGGTACCATCATAAGACTAGAAAATACTGGTACCATCATAAGACTATTATAGAAGACTAGAACAGACTACTACCATCATAAGACTAGAACAGGCTGGTACCATCATAAGACTAGAACAGACTGGTACCATCATAAGGCTATTATAGAAGACTAGAACAGACTGGTACCATCATAAGACTAGAACAGACTGGTACCCTCATAAGGCTACTATAGAAGACTAGAACAGACTGGTTACCATCATAAGGCTACTATAGAAGACTAGAACAGACTGGTACCATCACAAGACTAGTAGAGACTGGTACCATCATAAGGCTATTATAGAAGACTAGAACAGACTGGTACCATCATAAGACTATTATAGAAGACTCGAACAGACAAGTACCATCATAAGGCTATTATAGAAGACTAGAACAGACTGGTACCATCATAAGGCTATTATAGAAGACTAGAACAGACTGGTACCATCATAAGGCTAAAACAGACTGGTAACATCATAATGCTAGTATAGATGACTAGAACAGACTGGTACCATCATAAGGCTATTATAGAAGACTCGAACAGACAAGTACCATCATAAGGCTAAAACAGACTGGTAACATCATAATGCTAGTATAGATGACTAGAACAGACTGGTACCATCATAAGGCTATTATAGAAGACTCGAACAGACAAGTACCATCATAAGGCTAGAACAGACTGGTACCATCATAAGGCTATTATAGAAGACTAGAACAGACTGGTACCACCATAAGACTAGAACAGACTGGTACCATCATAAGGCTATTATAGAAGACTAGAACAGACTGGTACCATCATAAGGCTATTATAGAAGACTAGAACAGACTGGTACCATCATAAGAATATTATAGAAGACAAGAACAGACTGGTACCAATCATAAGACTAGAACAGACTGGTACCATCATAAGACTAGAACAGACTGGTACCATCATAAGACTAGAACAGACTGGTACAATCATAAGGCTATTACAGAAGACTAGAACAGACTGGTACCCTCATAATGCTACTATAGACGACTAGAACAAACTGGTACAATCATAAGGCTATTATAGAAGACTAGAAAAGACTGGTACCATCATAAGACTAGAACAGACTGGTATCATCATAAGACTATTATAGAAGACTAGAACAGGCTGGTACCATCATAAGACTAGAACAGACTGGTACCATCATACGACTATTATAGAAGACTAGAACAGACTACTACCATCATAAGACTAGAACAGACTGGTAACATCATAAGGCTATTATAGAAGACTAGAACAGACTGGTACCATCATAAGACTATTATAGAAGACTAGAAAAGACTGGTACCATCATAAGGCTATTATAGCAGACTAGAACAGACTGGTACCATCATAAGACTAGAACAGACTGGTACCATCATAAGACTATTATAGAAGACTAGAACAGACTATTACCATCATAAGACTAGAACAGACTGGTACCATCATAAGGCTAGAACAGACTGGTACCATCATAAGGCTTTTATAGTAGACTAGAACAGACTACTACCATCATAAGACTAGAACAGACTGGTACCATCATAAGGCTAGAACAGACTGGTACCATCATAAGTCTATTATAGAAGACTAGAACAGACTGGTACCATCATAAGGCTATTATAGAAGACTAGAACAGACTGGTACTATCATAAGTCTATTATAGAAGACTACAACAGACTGGTACCATCATAAGACTAGAATAGACTGGTACCATCATAAGGCTATTATAGCAGACTAGAACAGACTGGTACCATCATAAGACAACTATAGAAGACTAGAACAGACTGGTACCATCATAAGACTATTATAGAACACTAGAACAGACTGGTACCATCATAAGGCTATTATAGAAGACTAGAACAGACTTGTACCAACATAATGCTAGAACAAACTGGTACCATCATAAGGCTATTATAGAAGACAAGAACAGACTGGTACCAATCATAAGACTAGAACAGACTGGTACCATCATAAGACTAGAACAGACTGGTACAATCATAAGGCTATTACAGAAGACTAGAACAGACTGGTACCAATCATAAGACTAGAACAGACTGGTACCATCATAAGACTAGAACAGACTGGTACCATCATAAGACTAGAACAGACTGGTACAATCATAAGGCTATTACAGAAGACTAGAACAGACTGGTACCCTCATAAGGCTACTATAGACGACTAGAACAAACTGGTACCATCATAAGGCTATTATAGAAGACTAGAACAGACTGGTATCATCATAAGACTAGAAAATACTGGTACCATCATAAGACTATTATAGAAGACTAGAACAGACTGGTACCATCATAAGACTAGAACAGACAGGAATCATCATAAGACTATTACAGAAGACTAGAACAGACTGGTACATCATAAGACCAGAACAGACTGGTACCATCATAAGGCTAGAACAGACTGGTACCATCATAAGGCTTTTATAGAAGACTAGAACAGACTGGTACCCTCATAAGGCTACTATAGAAGACTAGAACAGACTGGTTACCATCATAAGGCTACTATAGAAGACTAGAGCAGACTGGTACCATCATAAGACTAGTATAGAAGACTAGAACAGACTGGTACCATCATAAGACTATTATAGAAGACTCGAACAGACAAGTACCATCATAAGGCTAAAACAGACTGGTAACATCATAATGCTAGTATAGATGACTAGAACAGACTGGTACCATCATAAGGCTATTATAGAAGACTAGAACAGACTGGTACCACCATAAGACTAGAACAGACTGGTACCATCATAAGGCTATTATAGAAGACTAGAACAGACTGGTACCATCATAAGGCTATTATAGAAGACTAGAACAGACTGGTACCATCATAAGAATATTATAGAAGACAAGAACAGACTGGTACCAATCATAAGACTAGAACAGACTGGTACCATCATAAGACTAGAACAGACTGGTACAATCATAAGGCTATTACAGAAGACTAGAACAGACTGGTACCAATCATAAGACTAGAACAGACTGGTACCATCATAAGACTAGAACAGACTGGTACCATCATAAGACTAGAACAGACTGGTACAATCATAAGGCTATTACAGAAGACTAGAACAGACTGGTACCCTCATAAGGCTACTATAGACGACTAGAACAAACTGGTACCATCATAAGGCTATTATAGAAGACTAGAACAGACTGGTATCATCATAAGACTATTATAGAAGACTAGAACAGGCTGGTACCATCATAAGACTAGAACAGACTGGTACCATCATACGACTATTATAGAAGACAAGAACAGACTGGTACCAATCATAAGACTTGAACAGACTGGTACCATCATAAGACTAGAACAGACTGGTACCATCATAAGACTAGAACAGACTGGTACAATCATAAGGCTATTACAGAAGACTAGAACAGACTGGTACCCTCATAAGGCTACTATAGACGACTAGAACAAACTGGTACCATCATAAGGCTATTATAGAAGACTAGAACAGACTGGTATCATCATAAGACTATTATAGAAGACTAGAACAGGCTGGTACCATCATAAGACTAGAACAGACTGGTACCATCATACGACTATTATAGAAGACTAGAACAGACTGGTACCATCATAAGACTAGAACAGACTGGTAACATCATAAGGCTATTATAGAAGACTAGAACAGACTGGTACCATCATAAGGCTAGTATAGAAGACTAGAAAAGACTGGTACCATCATAAGGCTATTATAGCAGACTAGAACAGACTGGTACCATCATAAGACTAGAAAATACTGGTACCATCATAAGACTATTATAGAAGACTAGAACAGACTACTACCATCATAAGACTAGAACAGGCTGGTACCATCATAAGACTAGAACAGACTGGTACCATCATAAGGCTATTATAGAAGACTAGAACAGACTGGTACCATCATAAGACTAGAACAGACAGGAATCATCATAAGACTATTATAGAAGACTAGAACAGGCTGGTACCATCATAAGACCAGAACAGACTGGTACCATCATAAGACTGTTATAGAAGACTAGAACAGACTGGTACCATCATAAGGCTTTTATAGAAGACTAGAACAGACTGGTACCCTCATAAGGCTACTATAGAAGACTAGAACAGACTGGTTACCATCATAAGGCTACTATAGAAGACTAGAACAGACTGGTACCATCACAAGACTAGTAGAGACTGGTACCATCATAAGGCTATTATAGAAGACTAGAACAGACTGGTACCATCATAAGACTATTATAGAAGACTCGAACAGACAAGTACCATCATAAGGCTAAAACAGACTGGTAACATCATAATGCTAGTATAGATGACTAGAACAGACTGGTACCATCATAAGGCTATTATAGAAGACTAGAACAGACTGGTACCATCATAAGGCTATTATAGAAGACTAGAACAGACTGGTACCATCATAAGGCTAAAACAGACTGGTAACATCATAAGGCTATTATAGAAGACTAGAACAGACTGGTACCACCATAAGACTAGAACAGACTGGTACCATCATAAGGCTATTATAGAAGACTAGAACAGACTGGTACCATCATAAGGCTATTATAGAAGACTAGAACAGACTGGTACCATCATAAGAATATTATAGAAGACAAGAACAGACTGGTACCAATCATAAGACTAGAACAGACTGGTACCATCATAAGACTAGAACAGACTGGTACCATCATAAGACTAGAACAGACTGGTACAATCATAAGGCTATTACAGAAGACTAGAACAGACTGGTACCCTCATAAGGCTACTATAGACGACTAGAACAAACTGGTACAATCATAAGGCTATTATAGAAGACTAGAAAAGACTGGTACCATCATAAGACTATTATAGAAGACTAGAACAGACTACTACCATCATAAGACTAGAACAGACTGGTAACATCATAAGGCTATTATAGAAGACTAGAACAGACTGGTACCATCATAAGACTATTATAGAAGACTAGAAAAGACTGGTACCATCATAAGGCTATTATAGCAGACTAGAACAGACTGGTACCATCATAAGACTAGAACAGACTGGTACCATCATAAGACTATTATAGAAGACTAGAACAGACTATTACCATCATAAGACTAGAACAGACTGGTACCATCATAAGGCTAGAACAGACTGGTACCATCATAAGGCTTTTATAGTAGACTAGAACAGACTACTACCATCATAAGACTAGAACAGACTGGTACCATCATAAGGCTAGAACAGACTGGTACCATCATAAGTCTATTATAGAAGACTAGAACAGACTGGTACCATCATAAGGCTATTATAGAAGACTAGAACAGACTGGTACTATCATAAGTCTATTATAGAAGACTACAACAGACTGGTACCATCATAAGACTAGAATAGACTGGTACCATCATAAGGCTATTATAGCAGACTAGAACAGACTGGTACCATCATAAGACAACTATAGAAGACTAGAACAGACTGGTACCATCATAAGGCTATTATAGAAGACTAGAACAGACTGGTACCATCATAAGACTATTATAGAACACTAGAACAGACTGGTACCATCATAAGGCTATTATAGAAGACTAGAACAGACTTGTACCAACATGAGGCTAGAACAAACTGGTACCATCATAAGGCTATTATAGAATACTAGAACAGACTGGTACCATCATAAGA
The DNA here is from genome assembly GCF_965601325.2 of Salmo salar. Classification (NCBI taxonomy): domain Eukaryota; kingdom Metazoa; phylum Chordata; class Actinopteri; order Salmoniformes; family Salmonidae; genus Salmo; species Salmo salar. The sequence goes on from NC_138301.1 coordinate 60,215,083, forward strand.
CTAGAAAATACTGGTACCATCATAAGACTATTATAGAAGACTAGAACAGACTGGTACCATCATAAAGCTATTATAGAAGACTAGAACAGGCTGGTACCATCATAAGACCAGAACAGACTGGTACCATCATAAGACTGTTATAGAAGACTAGAACAGACTGGTACCATCATAAGGCTAGAACAGACTGGTACCATCATAAGACTATTATAGAAGACTAGAACAGACTGGTACCATCATAATGCTTTTATAGAAGACTAGAACAGACTGGTTACCATCATAAGGCTACTATAGAAGACTAGAGCAGACTGGTACCATCACAAGACTAGTAGAGACTGGTACCATCATAAGGCTATTATAGAAGACTAGAACAGACTGGTACCATCATAAGACTATTATAGAAGACTCGAACAGACAAGTACCATCATAAGGCTAAAACAGACTGGTTACCATCATAAGGCTACTATAGAAGACTAGAGCAGACTGGTACCATCACAAGACTAGTAGAGACTGGTACCATCATAAGGCTATTATAGAAGACTAGAACAGACTGGTACCATCATAAGACTATTATAGAAGACTCGAACAGACAAGTACCATCATAAGGCTAGAACAGACTGGTACCATCATAAGACAACTATAGAAGACTAGAACAGACTGGTACCATCATAAGGCTATTATAGAAGACTAGAACAGACTGGTACCATCATAAGACTATTATAGAACACTAGAACAGACTGGTACCATCATAAGGCTATTATAGAAGACTAGAACAGACTTGTACCAACATGAGGCTAGAACAAACTGGTACCATCATAAGGCTATTATAGAATACTAGAACAGACTGGTACCATCATAAGACTAGAAAATACTGGTACCATCATAAGACTATTATAGAAGACTAGAACAGACTGGTACCATCATAAAGCTATTATAGAAGACTAGAACAGGCTGGTACCATCATAAGACCAGAACAGACTGGTACCATCATAAGAATGTTATAGAAGACTAGAACAGACTGGTACCATCATAAGGCTAGAACAGACTGGTACCATCATAAGGCTATTATAGAAGACTAGAACAGACTGGTACCATCATAAGGCTAGTATAGAAGACTAGAAAAGACTGGTACCATCATAAGGCTATTATAGCAGACTAGAACAGACTGGTACCATCATAAGACTAGAAAATACTGGTACCATCATAAGACTATTATAGAAGACTAGAACAGACTACTACCATCATAAGACTAGAACAGGCTGGTACCATCATAAGACTAGAACAGACTGGTACCATCATAAGACTATTATAGAAGACTAGAACAGACTGGTACCATCATAAGACTAGAACAGACTGTTACCATCATAAGGCTATTATAGAAGACTAGAACAGACTGGTACCATCATAAGACTAGAACAGACAGGAATCATCATAAGACTATTATAGAAGACTAGAACAGACTGGTACCATCATAAGACTAGAACAGACTGGTACCATCATACGACTATTATAGAAGACTAGAACAGACTACTACCATCATAAGACTAGAACAGACTGGTAACATCATAAGGCTATTATAGAAGACTAGAACAGACTGGTACCATCATAAGACTATTATAGAAGACTAGAAAAGACTGGTACCATCATAAGGCTATTATAGCAGACTAGAACAGACTGGTACCATCATAAGACTAGAACAGACTGGTACCATCATAAGACTATTATAGAAGACTAGAACAGACTATTACCATCATAAGACTAGAACAGACTGGTACCATCATAAGGCTAGAACAGACTGGTACCATCATAAGGCTTTTATAGTAGACTAGAACAGACTACTACCATCATAAGACTAGAACAGACTGGTACCATCATAAGGCTAGAACAGACTGGTACCATCATAAGTCTATTATAGAAGACTAGAACAGACTGGTACCATCATAAGGCTATTATAGAAGACTAGAACAGACTGGTACTATCATAAGTCTATTATAGAAGACTACAACAGACTGGTACCATCATAAGACTAGAATAGACTGGTACCATCATAAGGCTATTATAGCAGACTAGAACAGACTGGTACCATCATAAGACAACTATAGAAGACTAGAACAGACTGGTACCATCATAAGGCTATTATAGAAGACTAGAACAGACTGGTACCATCATAAGACTATTATAGAACACTAGAACAGACTGGTACCATCATAAGGCTATTATAGAAGACTAGAACAGACTTGTACCAACATGAGGCTAGAACAAACTGGTACCATCATAAGGCTATTATAGAATACTAGAACAGACTGGTACCATCATAAGACTAGAAAATACTGGTACCATCATAAGACTATTATAGAAGACTAGAACAGACTGGTACCATCATAAAGCTATTATAGAAGACTAGAACAGGCTGGTACCATCATAAGACCAGAACAGACTGGTACCATCATAAGACTGTTATAGAAGACTAGAACAGACTGGTACCATCATAAGGCTAGAACAGACTGGTACCATCATAATGCTTTTATAGAAGACTAGAACAGACTGGTTACCATCATAAGGCTACTATAGAAGACTAGAGCAGACTGGTACCATCACAAGACTAGTAGAGACTGGTACCATCATAAGGCTATTATAGAAGACTAGAACAGACTGGTACCATCATAAGACTATTATAGAAGACTCGAACAGACAAGTACCATCATAAGGCTAAAACAGACTGGTTACCATCATAAGGCTACTATAGAAGACTAGAGCAGACTGGTACCATCACAAGACTAGTAGAGACTGGTACCATCATAAGGCTATTATAGAAGACTAGAACAGACTGGTACCATCATAAGACTATTATAGAAGACTCGAACAGACAAGTACCATCATAAGGCTAGAACAGACTGGTACCATCATAAGACAACTATAGAAGACTAGAACAGACTGGTACCATCATAAGGCTATTATAGAAGACTAGAACAGACTGGTACCATCATAAGACTATTATAGAACACTAGAACAAACTGGTACCATCATAAGGCTATTATAGAATACTAGAACAGACTGGTACCATCATAAGACTAGAAAATACTGGTACCATCATAAGACTATTATAGAAGACTAGAACAGACTGGTACCATCATAAAGCTATTATAGAAGACTAGAACAGGCTGGTACCATCATAAGACCAGAACAGACTGGTACCATCATAAGACTGTTATAGAAGACTAGAACAGACTGGTACCATCATAAGGCTAGAACAGACTGGTACCATCATAAGGCTATTATAGAAGACTAGAACAGACTGGTACCATCATAAGGCTATTATAGAAGACTAGAACAGACTGGTACCACCATAAGACTAGAACAGACTGGTACCATCATAAGGCTATTATAGAAGACTAGAACAGACTGGTACCATCATAAGGCTATTATAGAAGACTAGAACAGACTGGTACAATCATAAGGCTATTACAGAAGACTAGAACAGACTGGTACCCTCATAAGGCTATTATAGAAGACTAGAACAGGCTGGTACCATCATAAGACTAGAACAGACTGGTACCATCATACGACTATTATAGAAGACTAGAACAGACTACTACCATCATAAGACTAGAACAGACTGGTACCATCATAAGACTAGAACAGACTGGTAACATCATAAGGCTATTATAGAAGACTAGAACAGACTGGTACCATCATAAGACTAGTATAGAAGACTAGAAAAGACTGGTACCATCATAAGGCTATTATAGCAGACTAGAACAGACTGGTACCATCATAAGACTAGAAAATACTGGTACCATCATAAGACTATTATAGAAGACTAGAACAGACTACTACCATCATAAGACTAGAACAGACTGGTACCATCATAAGGCTAGAACAGACTGGTACCATCATAAGGCTTTTATAGAAGACTAGAACAGACTACTACCATCATAAGGCTACTATAGAAGACTAGAACAGACTACTACCATCATACGACTAGAACAGACTGGTACCATCATAAGGCTAGAACAGACTGGTACCATCATAAGAACATTATAGAAGACTAGAACAGACTGGTACCATCATAAGGCTATTATAGAAGACTAGAACAGACTGGTACTATCATAAGTCTATTATAGAAGACTACAACAGACTGGTACCATCATAAGACTAGAACAGACTGGTACCATCATAAAGCTATTATAGAAGACTAGAAATGGCTGGTACCATCATAAGACTAGAACAGACTGGTACCATCATAAGACTATTATAGAAGACTAGAACAGACTACTACCATCATAAGACTAGAACAGACTGGTACCATCATAAGGCTAGAACAGACTGGTACCATCATAAGGCTTTTATAGAAGACTAGAACAGACTACTACCATCATAAGACTAGAACAGACTGGTACCATCATAAGTATATTATAGAAGACTAGAACAGACTGGTACCATCATAAGGCTATTATAGAAGACTAGAACAAACTGGTACTATCATAAGACTAGAACAGACTGGTACCATCATAAGGCTATTATAGCAGTCTAGAACAGACTGGTACCATCATAAGACTAGAACAGACTGGTACCATCATAAGACTATTATATAGAAGACTAGAACAGACTGGTACCATCATAAGACTAGAACAGACTGTTACCATCATAATGCTATTATAGAAGACGAGAACAGACTGGTACCATCATAAGGGTATTATAGAAGACTAGAACAGACTGGTACCAATCATAAGACTATTATAGAAGACTAGAACAGACTGGTACCATCATAAGACTATTATAGAACACTAGAACAGACTGGTACCATCATAAGGCTATTATAGAAGACTAGAACAGACTGGTACCATCATAAGACTATTATAGAACACTAGAACAGACTGGTACCATCATAAGGCTATTATAGAAGACTAGAACAGACTTGTACCATCATAAGGCTAGAACAAACTGGTACCATCATAAGGCTATTATAGAATACTAGAACAGACTGGTACCATCATAAGACTAGAAAATACTGGTACCATCATAAGACTATTATAGAAGACTAGAACAGACTGGTACCATCATAAGACTAGAAAATACTGGTACCTTCATAAGACTATTATAGAAGACTAGAACAGACTGGTACCCTCATAAGGCTACTATAAAAGACTAGAACAGACTGGTTACCATCATAAGGCTAGAACAGACTGGTACCATCGCAAGACTAGTAGAGACTGGTACCATCATAAGGCTATTATAGAAGACTAGAACAGACTGGTACCATCATAAGACTATTATAGAAGACTAGAACAGACTGGTACCATCATAAGGCTATTATAGAAGACTAGAACAGACTGGTACCATCATAAGAATATTATAGAAGACTAGAACAGACTGGTACCATCATAAGAATATTATAGAAGACAAGAACAGACTGGTACCAATCATAAGACTAGAACAGACTGGTACCATCATAAGACTAGAACACACTGGTACCATCATAAGACTAGAACAGACTGGTACCATCATAAGGCTATTATAGAAGACTAGAACAGACTGGTACCATCATAAGAATATTATAGAAGACAAGAACAGACTGGTACCAATCATAAGACTAGAACAGACTGGTACCATCATAAGACTAGAACAGACTGGTACCATCATAAGACTAGAACAGACTGGTACCATCATACGACTAGAACAGACTGGTACCATCATACGACTATTATAGAAGACTAGAACAGGCTGGTACCATCATAAGACTAGAACAGACTGGTACCATCATACGACTATTATAGAAGACTAGAACAGACTGGTACCATCATAAGGCTAGAACAGACTGGTACCATCATAAGGCTTTTATAGAAGACTAGAACAGACTGGTACCATCATAAGACTAGAACAGACTGGTACCATCATAAGACTAGTATAGAAGACTAGAAAAGACTGGTACCATCATAAGGCTATTATAGCAGACTAGAACAGACTGGTACATCATAAAGCTATTATAGAAGACTAGAAAAGGCTGGTACCATCATAAGACTAGAACAGACTGGTACCATCATAAGACTATTATAGAAGACTAGAACAGACTACTACCATCATAAGACTAGAACAGACTGGTACCATCATAAGGCTTTTATAGAAGACTAGAACAGACTACTACCATCATAAGACTAGAACAGACTGGTACCATCATAAGTCTATTATAGAAGACTAGAACAGACTGGTACCATCATAAGGCTATTATAGAAGACTAGAACTGACTGGTACTATCATAAGACTAGAACAGACTGGTACCATCATAAGGCTATTATAGCAGACTAGAACAGACTGGTACCATCATAAGACTAGAACACACTGGTACCATCATAAGACTAGAACAGACTGGTACCATCATAAGGCTATTATAGAAGACTAGAACAGACTGGTACCATCATAAGAATATTATAGAAGACAAGAACAGACTGGTACCAATCATAAGACTAGAACAGACTGGTACCATCATAAGACTAGAACAGACTGGTACCATCATAAGACTAGAACAGACTGGTACCATCATACGACTAGAACAGACTGGTACCATCATACGACTATTATAGAAGACTAGAACAGGCTGGTACCATCATAAGACTAGAACAGACTGGTACCATCATACGACTATTATAGAAGACTAGAACAGACTGGTACCATCATAAGGCTAGAACAGACTGGTACCATCATAAGGCTTTTATAGAAGACTAGAACAGACTGGTACCATCATAAGACTAGAACAGACTGGTACCATCATGAGACTAGTATAGAAGACTAGAACAGACTGGTACATCATAAAGCTATTATAGAAGACTAGAAAAGGCTGGTACCATCATAAGACTAGAACAGACTGGTACCATCATAAGACTATTATAGAAGACTAGAACAGACTACTACCATCATAAGACTAGAACAGACTGGTACCATCATAAGGCTAGAACAGACTGGTACCATCATAAGTCTATTATAGAAGACTAGAACAGACTGGTACCATCATAAGGCTATTATAGAAGACTAGAACTGACTGGTACTATCATAAGACTAGAACAGACTGGTACCATCATAAGGCTATTATAGCAGACTAGAACAGACTGGTACCATCATAAGACTAGAACAGACTGGTACCATCATAAGACTATTATATAGAAGACTAGAACAGACTGGTACCATCATAAGAGTAGAACAGACTGTTACCATCATACGGCTATTATAGAAGACGAGAACAGACTGGTACCATCATAAGGGTATTATAGAAGACTAGAACAGACTGGTACCATCATAAGACAACTATAGAAGACTAGAACAGACTGGTACCATCATAAGGCTATTATAGAAGACTAGAACAGACTGGTACCATCATAAGAATATTATAGAAGACAAGAACAGACTGGTACCAATCATAAGACTAGAACAGACTGGTACCATCATAAGACTAGAACAGACTGGTACCATCATAAGACTAGAACAGACTGGTACCATCATAAGGCTATTATAGAAGACTAGAACAGACTGGTACCACCATAAGACTAGAACAGACTGGTACCATCATAAGGCTATTATAGAAGACTAGAACAGACTGGTACCATCATAAGGCTATTATAGAAGACTAGAACAGACTGGTACCATCATAAGAATATTATAGAAGACAAAAACAGACTGGTACCAATCATAAGACTAGAACAGACTGGTACCATCATAAGACTAGAACAGACTGGTACCATCATAAGACTAGAACAGACTGGTACCATCATAAGGCTATTATAGAAGACTAGAACAGACTTGTACCATCATAAGGCTAGAACAAACTGGTACCATCATAAGGCTAGAAAATACTGGTACCATCATAAGACTATTATAGAAGACTAGAACAGACTGGTACCATCATAAAGCTATTATAGAAGACTAGAACAGGCTGGTACCATCATAAGACTAGAACAGACTGGTACCATCATAAGGCTATTATAGAAGACTAGAACAGACTGGTACCATCATAAGACTAGAACAGACAGGAATCATCATAAGACTATTACAGAAGACTAGAACAGACTGGTACCATCATAAAGCTATTATAGAAGACTAGAACAGACTGGTACCATCATAAGACTAGAACAGACTGGTACCATCATAAGACTATTATAGAAGACTAGAACAGACTGGTACTATCATAAGACTAGAACAGACTGGTACCATCATAAGGCTACTATAGAAGACTAGAACAGACTGGTTACCATCATAAGGCTACTATAGAAGACTAGAACAGACTGGTACCATCACAAGACTAGTAGAGTCTGGTACCATCATAAGGCTATTATAGAAGACTAGAACAGACTGGTACCATCATAAGACTATTATAGAAGACTAGAACAGACTGGTACCATCATAAGGCTAAAACAGACTGGTAACATCATAATGCTAGTATAGATGACTAGAACAGACTGGTACCATCATAAGGCTATTATAGAAGACTAGAACAGACTGGTACCACCATAAGACTAGAACAGACTGGTACCATCATAAGGCTATTATAGAAGACTAGAACAGACTGGTACCATCATAAGGCTATTATAGAAGACTAGAACAGACTGGTACCATCATAAGAATATTATAGAAGACAAGAACAGACTGGTACCAATCATAAGACTAGAACAGACTGGTACCATCATAAGACTAGAAAATAATGGTACCATCATAAGACTATTATAGAAGACTAGAACAGACTGGTACCATCATAAAGCTATTATAGAAGACTAGAACAGGCTGGTACCATCATAAGACTAGAACAGACTGGTACCATCATAAGGCTATTATAGAAGACTAGAACAGGCTGGTACCATCATAAGACCAGAACAGACTGGTACCATCATAAGACTATTATAGAAGACTAGAACAGACTGGTACCATCATAAGGCTAGAACAGACTGGTACCATCATAAGGCTTTTATAGAAGACTAGAACAGACTGGTACCATCATAAGACTATTATAGAAGACTAGAACAGACTGGCACCATCATAAGAATATTATAGAAGACAAGAACAGACTGGTACCAATCATAAGACTAGAACAGACTGGTACCATCATAAGACTAGAACAGACTGGTACCATCATAAGACTAGAACAGACTGGTACCATCATAAGACTAGAACAGACTGGTACCATCATAAGGCTATTATAGAAGACTAGAACAGACTGGTACCATCATAAGGCTATTATAGAAGACGAGAACAGACTGGTACCATCATAAGGCTATTATAGAAGACTAGAACAGACTGGTACCATCATAAGAATATTATAGAAGACAAGAACAGACTGGTACCAATCATAAGACTAGAACAGACTGGTACCATCATAAGACTAGAACAGACTGGTACCATCATAAGACTAGAACAGACTGGTACCATCATAAGACTAGAACAGACTGGTACCATCATAAGGCTATTATAGAAGACTAGAACAGACTGGTACCATCATAAGGCTATTATAGAAGACTAGAACAGACTGGTACCATCATAAGAATATTATAGAAGACTAGAACAGACTGGTACCAATCATAAGACTAGAACAGACTGGTACCATCATAAGACTAGAACAGACTGGTACCATCATAAGACTAGAACAGACTGGTACCATCATAAGACTATTATATAGAAGACTAGAACAGACAGGTACCATCATAAGACTAGAACAGACTGTTACCATCATAAGGCTATTATAGAAGACGAGAACAGACTGGTACCATCATCAGGGTATTATAGAAGACTAGAACAGACTGGTACCATCATAAGACAACTATAGAAGACTAGAACAGACTGGTACCATCATAAGGCTATTATAGAAGACTAGAACAGACTGGTACCATCATAAGGCTATTATAGAAGACTAGAACAGACTGGTACCATCATAAGGCTATTATAGAAGACTAGAACAGACTTGTACCATCATAAGGCTAGAACAAACTGGTACCATCATAAGGCTATTATAGAATACTAGAACAGACTGGTACCATCATAAGACTAGAAAATACTGGTACCATCATAAGACTATTATAGAAGACTAGAACAGACTGGTACCATCATAAAGCTATTATAGAAGACTAGAACAGGCTGGTACCATCATAAGACTAGAACAGACTGGTACCATCATAAGGCTATTATAGAAGACTAGAACAGACTGGTACCATCATAAGGCTTTTATAGAAGACTAGAACAGACTGGTACCCTCATAAGGCTACTATAGAAGACTAGAACAGACTGGTACCATCACAAGACTAGTAGAGTCTGGTACCATCATAAGGCTATTATAGAAGACTAGAACAGACTGGTACCATCATAAGACTATTATAGAAGACTCGAACAGACAAGTACCATCATAAGGCTAAAACAGACTGGTAACATCATAATGCTAGTATAGATGACTAGAACAGACTGGTACCATCATAAGGCTATTATAGAAGACTAGAACAGACTGGTACCACCATAAGACTAGAACAGACTGGTACCATCATAAGGCTATTATAGAAGACTAGAACAGACTTGTACCATCATAAGGCTATTATAGAAGACTAGAACAGACTGGTACCATCATAAGAATATTATAGAAGACAAGAACAGACTGGTACCAATCATAAGACTAGAAGAGACTGGTACCATCATAAGACTAGAAAATACTGGTACCATCATAAGACTATTATAGAAGACTAGAACAGACTGGTACCATCATAAAGCTATTATAGAAGACTAGAACAGGCTGGTACCATCATAAGACTACAACAGACTGGTACCATCATAAGACTAGAACAGACTGGTACCATCATAAGACTATTATAGAAGACTAGAACAGGCTGGTACCATCATAAGACCAGAACAGACTGGTACCATCATAAGACTATTATAGAAGACTAGAACAGACTGGTACCATCATAAGGCTAGAACAGACTGGTACCATCATAAGGCTTTTATAGAAGACTAGAACAGACTGGTACCATCATAAGACTATTATAGAAGACTAGAACAGACTGGCACCATCATAAGAATATTATAGAAGACAAGAACAGACTGGTACCAATCATAAGACTAGAACAGACTGGTACCATCATAAGACTAGAACAGACTGGTACCATCATAAGACTAGAACAGACTGGTACCATCATAAGGCTATTATAGAAGACTAGAACAGGCTGGTAGTACCATAAGACTAGAACAGACTGGTACCATCATAAGGCTATTATAGAAGACTAGAACAGACTGGTACCATCATAAGGCTATTATAGAAGACTAGAACAGACTGGTACCATCATAAGAATATTATAGAAGACAAGAACAGACTGGTACCAATCATAAGACTAGAACAGACTGGTACCATCATAAGACTAGAACAGACTGGTACCATCATAAGACTAGAACAGACTGGTACCATCATAAGACTATTATATAGAAGACTACAACAGACTGGTACCATCATAAGACTAGAACAGACTGTTACCATCATAAGGCTATTATAGAAGACGAGAACAGACTGGTACCATCATAAGGGTATTATAGAAGACTAGAACAGACTGGTACCATCATAAGACAACTATAGAAGACTAGAAAGGACTGGTACCATCATAAAGCTATTATAGAAGACTAGAACAGACTGGTACCATCATAAGACTATTATAGAACACTAGAACAGACTGGTACCATCATAAGGCTATTATAGAATACTAGAACAGACTGGTACCATCATAAGACTAGAAAATACTGGTACCATCATAAGACTATTATAGAAGACTAGAACAGACTGGTACCATCATAAAGCTATTATAGAAGACTAGAACAGGCTGGTACCATCATAAGACTAGAACAGACTGGTACCATCATAAGGCTATTATAGAAGACTAGAACAGACTGGTACATCATAAAGCTATTATAGAAGACTAGAACAGGCTGGTACCATCATAAGACCAGAACAGACTGGTACCATCATAAGACTATTATAGAAGACTAGAACAGACTGGTACCATCATAAGGCTAGAACAGACTGGTACCATCATAAGGCTTTTATAGAAGACTAGAACAGACTGGTACCCTCATAAGGCTACTATAGAAGACTAGAACAGACTGGTACCCTCATAAGGCTACTATAGAAGACTAGAACAGACTGGTACCATCACAAGACTAGTAGAGTCTGGTACCATCATAAGGCTATTATAGAAGACTAGAACAGACTGGTACCATCATAAGACTATTATAGAAGACTAGAAAAGACTGGTACCATCATAAGGCTAAAACAGACTGGTAACATCATAATGCTAGTATAGATGAATAGAACAGACTGGTACCATCATAAGGCTATTATAGAAGACTAGAACAGACTGGTACCATCATAAGGCTATTATAGAAGACTAGAAAAGACTGGTACCATCATAAGAATATTATAGAAGACAAGAACAGACTGGTACCAATCATAAGACTAGAACAGACTGGTACCATCATAAGACTAGAAAATACTGGTACCATCATAAGACTATTATAGAAGACTAGAACAGACTGGTACCATCATAAAGCTATTATAGAAGACTAGAACAGGCTGGTACCATCATAAGACTAGAACAGACTGGTACCATCATAAGACTAGAACAGACAGGAATCATCATAAGACTATTACAGAAGACTAGAACAGACTGGTACATCATAAAGCTATTATAGAAGACTAGAACAGGCTGGTACCATCATAAGACCAGAACAGACTGGTACCATCATAAGACTATTATAGAAGACTAGAACAGACTGGTACCATCATAAGGCTAGAACAGACTGGTACCATCATAAGGCTTTTATAGAAGACTAGAACAGACTGGTACCCTCATAAGGCTACTATAGAAGACTAGAACACACTGGTTACCATCATAAGGCTACTATAGAAGACTAGAACAGACTGGTACCATCACAAGACTAGTAGAGTCTGGTACCATCATAAGGCTATTATAGAAGACTAGAACAGACTTTTACCATCATAAGACTATTATAGAAGACTAGAACAGACTGGTACCATCATAAGACTAGAACAGACTGGTACCATCATAAGGCTTTTATAGAAGACTAGAACAGACTACTACCATCATAAGACTAGAACAGACTGGTACCATCATAAGACTAGAACAGACTGGTAACATCATAAGGCTATTATAGAAGACTAGAACAGACTGGTGCCATCATAAGGCTATTATAGAAGTCTAGAACAGACTGGTACCATCATAAGACTAGTATAGAAGACTAGAAAAGACTGGTACCATCATAAGGCTATTATAGCAGACTAGAACAGACTGGTACCATCATAAGACTAGAAAATACTGGTACCATCAAAAGACTATTATAGAAGACTAGAACAGACTGGTACCATCATAAGGCTATTATAGAAGACTAGAACAGACTTGTACCATCATAAGGCTAGAACAAACTGGAACCATCATAAGGCTATTATAGAATACTAGAACAGACTGGTACCATCATAAGACTAGAAAATACTGGTACCATCATAAGACTATTATAGAAGACTAGAACAGACTGGTACCATCAAAAAGCTATTATAGAAGACTAGAAAAGGCTGGTACCATCATAAGACTAGAACAGACTGGTACCATCATAAGACTATTATAGAAGACTAGAACAGACTACTACCATCATAAGACCAGAACAGACTGGTACCATCATAAGTCTATTATAGAAGACTAGAACAGACTGGTACCATCATAAGTCTATTATAGAAGACTAGAACAGACTGGTACCATCATAAGGCTATTATAGAAGACTAGAACTGACTGGTACTATCATAAGACTAGAACAGACTGGTACCATCATAAGGCTATTATAGCAGACTAGAACAGACTGGTACCATCATAAGACTATTATATAGAAGACTAGAACAGACTGTTACCATCATAAGACTAGAACAGACTGTTACCATCATATGGCTATTATAGAAGACGAGAACAGACTGGTACCATCATAAGGGTATTATAGAAGACTAGAACAGACTGGTACCATCATAAGACAACTATAGAAGACTAGAACAGACTGGTACCATCATAAGGCTATTATAGAAGACTAGAACAGACTGGTACCATCATAAGACTATTATAGAAGACTAGAACAGACTGGTACCATCATAAGGCTATTATAGAAGACTAGAACAGACTGGTACCATCATAAGGCTATTATAGAAGACTAGAACAGACTGGTACCATCATAAGGCTATTATAGAAGACTAGAACAGACTGGTACCATCATAAGAATATTATAGAAGACTAGAACAGACTGGTACCAATCATAAGACTAGAACAGACTGGTACCATCATAAGACTAGAACAGACTGGTACCATCATAAGACTAGAACAGACTGGTACCATCATAAGACTATTATAGAAGACGAGAACAGACTGGTACCATCATAAGACTAGAACAGACTGTTACCATCATAAGGCTATTATAGAAGACGAGAACAGACTGGTACCATCATAAGGCTACTATAGAAAACTAGAACAGACTGGTACCCTCATAAGGCTACTATAGAAGACTAGAACAGACTGGTACCATCACAAGACTAGTAGAGTCTGGTACCATCATAAGGCTATTATAGAAGACTAGAACAGACTGGTACCATCATAAGACTATTATAGAAGACTAGAAAAGACTGGTAGCATCATAAGGCTATTATAGAAGACTAGAACAGACTGGTACCATCATAAGGCTAAAACAGACTGGTAACATCATAAGACTATTATAGATGACTAGAACAGACTGGTACCATCATAAGGCTATTATAGAAGACTAGAACAGACTGGTACCATCATAAGACTATTATAGAAGACTAGAACAGACTGGTACCATCATAAGACTATTATAGATGACTAGAACAGACTGGTACCATCATAAGGCTATTATAGAAGACTAGAACAGACTGGTACCATCATAAGACTATTATAGATGACTAGAACAGACTGGTACCATCATAAGGCTATTATAGAAGACTAGAACAGACTGGTACCATCATAAGGCTATTATAGAAGACTAGAAAAGACTGGTACCATCATAAGAATATTATAGAAGACAAGAACAGACTGGTACCAATCATAAGACTAGAACAGACTGGTACCATCATAAGACTAGAAAATACTGGTACCATCATAAGACTATTATAGAAGACTAGAACAGACTGGTACCATCATAAAGCTATTATAGAAGACTAGAACAGGCTGGTACCATCATAAGACTAGAACAGACTGGTACCATCATAAGGCTATTATAGAAGACTAGAACAGACTGGTACCATCATAAGACTAGAACAGACAGGAATCATCATAAGACTATTACAGAAGACTAGAACAGACTGGTACATCATAAAGATATTATAGAAGACTAGAACAGGCTGGTACCATCATAAGACCAGAACAGACTGGTACCATCATAAGACTATTATAGAAGACTAGAACAGACTGGTACCATCATAAGGCTAGAACAGACTGGTACCATCATAAGGCTTTTATAGAAGACTAGAACAGACTGGTACCCTCATAAGGCTACTATAGAAGACTAGAACACACTGGTTACCATCATAAGGCTACTATAGAAGACTAGAACAAACTGGTACCATCACAAGACTAGTAGAGTCTGGTACCATCATAAGGCTATTATAGAAGACTAGAACAGACTTTTACCATCATAAGACTATTATAGAAGACTAGAACAGACTGGTACCATCATAAGGCTATTATAGAAGACTAGAACAGACTGGTACCATCATAAGAATATTATAGAAGACAAGAACAGACTGGTACCAATCATAAGACTAGAACAGACTGGTACCACCATAAGACTATTATAGAAGACTAGAACAGGCTGGTACCATCATAAGACTAGAACAGACTGGTACCATCATAAGACTATTATAGAAGACAAGAACAGACTGGTACCATCATAAGACTAGAACAGACTGGTACCATCATAAGACTAGAACAGACTGGTACCATCATAAGGCTTTTATAGAAGACTAGAACAGACTACTACCATCATAAGACTAGAACAGACTGGTACCATCATAAGACTAGAACAGACTGGTAACATCATAAGGCTATTATAGAAGACTAGAACAGACTGGTGCCATCATAAGGCTATTATAGAAGACTAGAACAGACTGGTACCATCATAAGACTAGTATAGAAGACTAGAAAAGACTGGTACCATCATAAGACTAGAACAGACTGGTACCATCATAAGACTATTATAGAAGACAAGAACAGACTGGTACCATCATAAGACTAGAACAGACTGGTACCATCATAAGACTAGAACAGACTGGTGCCATCATAAGGCTATTATAGCAGACTAGAACAGACTGGTACCATCATAAGACTAGAAAATACTGGTACCATCAAAAGACTATTATAGAAGACTAGAACAGACTGGTACCATCATAAGGCTATTATAGAAGACTAGAACAGACTGGTACCATCATAAGGCTAGAACAAACTGGAACCATCATAAGGCTATTATAGAATACTAGAACAGACTGGTACCATCATAAGACTAGAAAATACTGGTACCATCATAAGACTATTATAGAAGACTAGAACAGACTGGTACCATCAAAAAGCTATTATAGAAGACTAGAAAAGGCTGGTACCATCATAAGACTAGAACAGACTGGTACCATCATAAGACTATTATAGAAGACTAGAACAGACTACTACCATCATAAGACCAGAACAGACTGGTACCATCATAAGTCTATTATAGAAGACTAGAACAGACTGGTACCATCATAAGTCTATTATAGAAGACTAGAACAGACTGGTACCATCATAAGGCTATTATAGAAGACTAGAACTGACTGGTACTATCATAAGACTAGAACAGACTGGTACCATCATAAGGCTATTATAGCAGACTAGAACAGACTGGTACCATCATAAGACTAGAACAGACTGGTACCATCATAAGACTATTATATAGAAGACTAGAACAGACTGTTACCATCATAAGACTAGAACAGACTGTTACCATCATATGGCTATTATAGAAAACTAGAACAGACTGGTACCATCATAAGACAACTATAGAAGACTAGAACAGACTGGTACCATCATAAGGCTATTATAGAAGACTAGAACAGACTGGTACCATCATAAGACTATTATAGAAGACTAGAACAGACTGGTACCATCATAAGGCTATTATAGAAGACTAGAACAGACTGGTACCATCATAAGGCTATTATAGAAGACTAGAACAGACTGGTACCATCATAAGAATATTATAGAAGACTAGAACAGACTGGTACCAATCATAAGACTAGAACAGACTGGTACCATCATAAGACTAGAACAGACTGGTACCATCATAAGACTAGAACAGACTGGTAACATCATAAGGCTATTATAGAAGACTAGAACAGACTGGTGCCATCATAAGGCTATTATAGAAGACTAGAACAGACTGGTACCATCATAAGACTAGTATAGAAGACTAGAAAAGACTGGTACCATCATAAGACTAGAACAGACTGGTACCATCATAAGACTATTATAGAAGACAAGAACAGACTGGTACCATCATAAGACTAGAACAGACTGGTACCATCATAAGACTAGAACAGACTGGTGCCATCATAAGGCTATTATAGCAGACTAGAACAGACTGGTACCATCATAAGACTAGAAAATACTGGTACCATCAAAAGACTATTATAGAAGACTAGAACAGACTGGTACCATCATAAGGCTATTATAGAAGACTAGAACAGACTGGTACCATCATAAGGCTAGAACAAACTGGAACCATCATAAGGCTATTATAGAATACTAGAACAGACTGGTACCATCATAAGACTAGAAAATACTGGTACCATCATAAGACTATTATAGAAGACTAGAACAGACTGGTACCATCAAAAAGCTATTATAGAAGACTAGAAAAGGCTGGTACCATCATAAGACTAGAACAGACTGGTACCATCATAAGACTATTATAGAAGACTAGAACAGACTACTACCATCATAAGACCAGAACAGACTGGTACCATCATAAGTCTATTATAGAAGACTAGAACAGACTGGTACCATCATAAGTCTATTATAGAAGACTAGAACAGACTGGTACCATCATAAGGCTATTATAGAAGACTAGAACTGACTGGTACTATCATAAGACTAGAACAGACTGGTACCATCATAAGGCTATTATAGCAGACTAGAACAGACTGGTACCATCATAAGACTAGAACAGACTGGTACCATCATAAGACTATTATATAGAAGACTAGAACAGACTGTTACCATCATAAGACTAGAACAGACTGTTACCATCATATGGCTATTATAGAAAACTAGAACAGACTGGTACCATCATAAGACAACTATAGAAGACTAGAACAGACTGGTACCATCATAAGGCTATTATAGAAGACTAGAACAGACTGGTACCATCATAAGACTATTATAGAAGACTAGAACAGACTGGTACCATCATAAGGCTATTATAGAAGACTAGAACAGACTGGTACCATCATAAGGCTATTATAGAAGACTAGAACAGACTGGTACCATCATAAGAATATTATAGAAGACTAGAACAGACTGGTACCAATCATAAGACTAGAACAGACTGGTACCATCATAAGACTAGAACAGACTGGTACCATCATAAGACTAGAACAGACTGGTACCATCATAAGACTATTATAGAAGACGAGAACAGACTGGTACCATCATAAGACTAGAACAGACTGTTACCATCATAAGGCTATTATAGAAGACGAGAACAGACTGGTACCATCATAAGACTATTATAGAAGACTAGAACAGACTGGTACCATCATAAGGGTATTATAGAAGACTAGAACAGATTGGTACCATCATAAGACAACTATAGAAGACTAGAACAGACTGGTACCAACATAAGACTAGAACAGACTGGTACCATCATAAGGCTATTATAGAAGACTAGAACAGACTGGTACCATCATAAGGCTATTATAGAAGACTAGAACAGACTGGTACCATCATAAGGCTATTATAGAAGACTAGAACAGACTTGTACCATCATAAGGCTAGAACAAACTGGTACCATCATAAGGCTATTATAGAATACTAGAACAGACTGGTACCATCATAAGACTAGAAAATACTGGTACCATCATAAGACTATTATAGAAGACTAGAACAGACTGGTACCATCATAAAGCTATTATAGAAGACTAGAACAGGCTGGTACCATCATAAGACTAGAACAGACTGGTACCATCATAAGGCTATTATAGAAGACTAGAACAGACTGGTACCATCATAAGGCTTTTATATAAGACTAGAACAGACTGGTACCCTCATAAGGCTACTATAGAAGACTAGAACAGACTGGTTACCATCATAAGGCTACTATAGAAGACTAGAACAGACTGGTACCATCACAAGACTAGTAGAGTCTGGTACCATCATAAGGCTATTATAGAAGACTAGAACAGACTGGTACCATCATAACGCTAGAACAGACTGGTACCATCATAAGGCTTTTATAGAAGACTAGAACAGACTGGTACCATCATAAGACTATTATAGAAGACTAGAACAGACTGGCACCATCATAAGAATATTATAGAAGACAAGAACAGACTGGTACCAATCATAAGACTAGAACAGACTGGTACCATCATAAGACTAGAACAGACTGGTACCATCATAAGACTAGAACAGACTGGTACCATCATAAGACTAGAACAGACTGGTACCATCATAAGACTATTATATAGAAGACTACAACAGACTGGTACCATCATAAGACTAGAACAGACTGTTACCATCATAAGGCTATTATAGAAGACGAGAACAGACTGGTACCATCATAAGGGTATTATAGAAGACTAGAACAGACTGGTACCATCATAAGACAACTATAGAAGACTAGAAAGGACTGGTACCATCATAAAGCTATTATAGAAGACTAGAACAGACTGGTACCATCATAAGACTATTATAGAACACTAGAACAGACTGGTACCATCATAAGGCTATTATAGAATACTAGAACAGACTGGTACCATCATAAGACTAGAAAATACTGGTACCATCATAAGACTATTATAGAAGACTAGAACAGACTGGTACCATCATAAAGCTATTATAGAAGACTAGAACAGGCTGGTACCATCATAAGACTAGAACAGACTGGTACCATCATAAGGCTATTATAGAAGACTAGAACAGACTGGTACATCATAAAGCTATTATAGAAGACTAGAACAGGCTGGTACCATCATAAGACCAGAACAGACTGGTACCATCATAAGACTATTATAGAAGACTAGAACAGACTGGTACCATCATAAGGCTAGAACAGACTGGTACCATCATAAGGCTTTTATAGAAGACTAGAACAGACTGGTACCCTCATAAGGCTACTATAGAAGACTAGAACAGACTGGTTACCATCATAAGGCTACTATAGAAGACTAGAACAGACTGGTACCATCACAAGACTAGTAGAGTCTGGTACCATCATAAGGCTATTATAGAAGACTAGAACAGACTGGTACCATCATAAGACTATTATAGAAGACTAGAAAAGACTGGTACCATCATAAGGCTAAAACAGACTGGTAACATCATAATGCTAGTATAGATGACTAGAACAGACTGGTACCATCATAAGGCTATTATAGAAGACTAGAACAGACTGGTACCATCATAAGGCTATTATAGAAGACTAGAAAAGACTGGTACCATCATAAGAATATTATAGAAGACAAGAACAGACTGGTACCAATCATAGGACTAGAACAGACTGGTACCATCATAAGACTAGAAAATACTGGTACCATCATAAGACTATTATAGAAGACTAGAACAGACTGGTACCATCATAAAGCTATTATAGAAGACTAGAACAGGCTGGTACCATCATAAGACTAGAACAGACTGGTACCATCATAAGGCTATTATAGAAGACTAGAACAGACTGGTAGCATCATAAGACTAGAACAGACAGGAATCATCATAAGACTATTACAGAAGACTAGAACAGACTGGTACATCATAAAGCTATTATAGAAGACTAGAACAGACTGGTACCATCATAAGGCTAGAACAGACTGGTACCATCATAAGGCTTTTATAGAAGACTAGAACATACTGGTACCATCATAAGGCTACTATAGAAGACTAGAACACACTGGTTACCATCATAAGGCTACTATAGAAGACTAGAACAGACTGGTACCATCACAAGACTAGTAGAGTCTGGTACCATCATAAGGCTATTATAGAAGACTAGAACAGACTTTTACCATCATAAGACTATTATAGAAGACTAGAACAGACTGGTACCATCATAAGGCTATTATAGAAGACTAGAACAGACTGGTACCATCATAAGAATATTATAGAAGACAAGAACAGACTGGTACCAATCATAAGACTAGAACAGACTGGTACCACCATAAGACTATTATAGAAGACTAGAACAGGCTGGTACCATCATAAGACTAGAACAGACTGGTACCATCATAAGACTATTATAGAAGACAAGAACAGACTGGTACCATCATAAGACTAGAACAGACTGGTACCATCATAAGACTAGAACAGACTGGTACCATCATAAGGCTTTTATAGAAGACTAGAACAGACTACTACCATCATAAGACTAGAACAGACTGGTACCATCATAAGACTAGAACAGACTGGTAACATCATAAGGCTATTATAGAAGACTAGAACAGACTGGTGCCATCATAAGGCTATTATAGAAGACTAGAACAGACTGGTACCATCATAAGACTAGTATAGAAGACTAGAAAAGACTGGTACCATCATAAGGCTATTATAGCAGACTAGAACAGACTGGTACCATCATAAGACTAGAAAATACTGGTACCATCATAAGACTATTATAGAAGACTAGAACAGACTGGTACCATCATAAGGCTATTATAGAAGACTAGAACAGACTTGTACCATCATAAGGCTAGAACAAACTGGAACCATCATAAGGCTATTATAGAATACTAGAACAGACTGGTACCATCATAAGACTAGAAAATACTGGTACCATCATAAGACTATTATAGAAGACTAGAACAGACTG
This sequence comes from Salmo salar, assembly GCF_965601325.2. NCBI lineage: Eukaryota > Metazoa > Chordata > Actinopteri > Salmoniformes > Salmonidae > Salmo > Salmo salar. Next base: position 60,237,205 of record NC_138301.1, read on the forward strand.
CTACCATCAAAAAGCTATTATAGAAGACTAGAAAAGGCTGGTACCATCATAAGACTAGAACAGACTGGTACCATCATAAGACTATTATAGAAGACTAGAACAGACTGGTACCATCATAAGTCTATTATAGAAGACTAGAACAGACTGGTACCATCATAAGTCTATTATAGAAGACTAGAACAGACTGGTACCATCATAAGGCTATTATAGAAGACTAGAACTGACTGGTACTATCATAAGACTAGAACAGACTGGTACCATCATAAGGCTATTATAGCAGACTAGAACAGACTGGTACCATCATAAGACTATTATATAGAAGACTAGAACAGACTGTTACCATCATAAGACTAGAACAGACTGTTACCATCATATGGCTATTATAGAAGACGAGAACAGACTGGTACCATCATAAGGGTATTATAGAAGACTAGAACAGACTGGTACCATCATAAGACAACTATAGAAGACTAGAACAGACTGGTACCATGATAAGGCTATTATAGAAGACTAGAACAGACTGGTACCATCATAAGACTATTATAGAAGACTAGAACAGACTGGTACCATCATAAGGCTATTATAGAAGACTAGAACAGACTTGTACCATCATAAGGCTAGAAAATACTGGTACCATCATAAGACTATTATAGAAGACTAGAACAGACTGGTACCATCATAAAGCTATTATAGAAGACTAGAACAGGCTGGTACCATCATAAGACTAGAACAGACTGGTACCATCATAAGACTATTATAGAAGACTAGAACAGACTGGTACATCATAAAGCTATTATAGTAGACTAGAACAGGCTGGTACCATCATAAGACCAGAACAGACTGGTACCATCATAAGACTATTATAGAAGACTAGAACAGACTGGTACCATCATAAGGCTAGAACAGACTGGTACCATCATAAGGCTTTTATAGAAGACTAGAACAGACTACTACCATCATAAGACTAGAACAGACTGGTAACATCATAAGGCTATTATAGAAGACTAGAACAGACTGGTACCATCATAAGACTAGAACAGACTGGTATCATCATAAGACTATTATAGAAGACTATAATAGACTGGTACCATCATAAGGCTAGTATAGCAGACTAGAACAGACTGGTACCATCATAAGACTATTATAGAAGACTAGAACAGACTACTACCATCATAAGACTAGAACAGACTGGTACCATCATAAGGCTAGAAAAGACTGGTACCATCATAAGGCTATTATAGAAGACTAGAACAGACTGGAACATCATAAAGCTATTATAGAAGACTAGAACAGGCTGGTACCATCATAAGACTATTATAGAAGACTAGAACAGACTGGTACCATCATAAGTCTATTATAGAAGACTAGAACAGACTGGTACCATCATAAGTCTATTATAGAAGACTAGAACAGACTGGAACATCATAAAGCTATTATAGAAGACTAGAACAGACTGGTACCATCATAAGACTTCTCACTCTGCCCCTACTCGGATGGTATTGCGCCGTGCCAACCTTCGCTCTCTCTCTCCCGCTACTCTCTCCTCTTCCATCCTATCATCTCTTCCCTCTGCTCAAACCTTCTCCAACCTATCTCCTGATTCTGCCTCCTCAACCCTCCTCTCCTCCCTTTCTGCATCCTTTGATTTTCTCTGTCCCCTATCCTCCAGGCCGGCTCGGTCCTCCCCTCCTGCTCCGTGGCTCGACGACTCACTACGAGCTCACAGAACAAGGCTCCGGGCAGCCGAGCGGAAATGGAGGAAAACTCGCCTCCCTGCGGACCTGGCATCCTTTCACTCACTCCTCTCTACATTCTCCTCTTCTGTCTCTGCTGCTAAAGCCACTTTCTACCACTCTAAATTCCAAGCATCTGCCTCTAACCCTAGGAAGCTCTTTGCTACCTTCTCCTCCCTCCTGAATCCTCCTCCCCCTCCCCCCCCCTCCTCCCTCTCTGCGGATGACTTCGTCAACCATTTTGAAAAGAAGGTTGACGATATCCGATCCTCGTTTGCTAAGTCAAACGACACCGCTGGTCCTGCTCACACTGCCCTACCCTGTGCTTTGACCTCTTTCTCCCCTCTCTCTCCAGATGAAATCTCGCGTCTTGTGACGGCCGGCCGCCCAACAACCTGCCCACTTGACCCTATCCCCTCCTCTCTTCTCCAGACCATTTCCGGAGACCTTCTCCCCTTCCTCACCTCGCTCATCAACTCATCCTTGACCGCTGGCTACGTCCCTTCCGTCTTCAAGAGAGCGAGAGTTGCACCCCTTCTGAAAAAACCTACACTCGATCCCTCCGATGTCAACAACTACAGACCAGTATCCCTTCTTTCTTTTCTCTCCAAAACTCTTGAACGTGCCGTCCTTGGCCAGCTCTCCTGCTATCTCTCTCAGAATGACCTTCTTGATCCTAATCAGTCAGGTTTCAAGACTGGGCATTCAACTGAGACTGCTCTTCTCTGTGTCACGGAGGCTCTCCGCACTGCTAAAGCTAACTCTCTCTCCTCTGCTCTCATCCTTCTAGACCTATCTGCTGCCTTTGATACTGTGAACCATCAGATCCTCCTCTCCACCCTCTCCGAGTTGGGCATCTCCGGCGCGGCCCACGCTTGGATTGCATCCTACCTGACAGGTCGCTCCTACCAGGTGGCGTGGCGAGAATCTGTCTCCGCACCATGCGCTCTCACCACTGGTGTCCCCCAGGGCTCTGTTCTAGGCCCTCTCCTATTCTCGCTATACACCAAGTCACTTGGCTCTGTCATATCCTCACATGGTCTCTCCTATCATTGCTATGCAGACGACACACAATTAATCTTCTCCTTTCCCCCTTCTGATAACCAGGCGGCGAATCGCATCTCTGCATGTCTGTCAGACATATCAGTGTGGATGACGGATCACCAGCTCAAGCTGAACCTCGGCAAGACGGAGCTGCTTTTCCTCCCGGGGAAGGACTGCCCCTTCCATGATCTCGCCATCACGGTTGACAACTCCCTTGTGTCCTCCTCCCAGAGTGCTAAGAACCTTGGCGTGATCCTGGACAACACCCTGTCGTTCTCCACTAACATCAAGGCGGTGACCCGATCCTGTAGGTTCATGCTCTACAACATTTGCAGAGTACGACCCTGCCTCACACAGGAAGCGGCGCAGGTCCTAATCCAGGCACTTGTCATCTCCCGTCTGGATTACTGCAACTCGCTGTTGGCTGGGCTCCCTGCCTGTGCCATTAAACCCCTACAACTCATCCAGAACGCCGCAGCCCGTCTGGTGTTCAACCTTCCCAAGTTCTCTCACGTCACCCCGCTCCTCCGCTCTCTCCACTGGCTTCCAGTTGAAGCTCGCATCCGCTACAAGACCATGGTGATTGCCTACGGAGCTGTGAAGGGAACGGCACCTCCATACCTTCAGGCTCTGATCAGGCCCTACACCCAAACAAGGGCACTGCGTTCATCCACCACTGGCCTGCTGGCCCCCCTACCTCTGAGGAAGCACAGTTCCCGCTCAGCCCAGTCAAAACTGTTCGCTGCTCTGGCACCCCAATGGTGGAACAAGCTCCCTCACGACGCCAGGACAGCGGAGTCAATCACCACCTTCCGGAGACACCTGAAACCCCACCTCTTTAAGGAATACCTAGGATAGGATAAAGTAATCCTTCTACCCCCCCCCCCCCCCCCTTAAAAGATTTAGATGCACTATTGTAAAGTGGTTGTTCCACTGGATATCATAAGGTGAATGCACCATTTTGTAAGTCGCTCTGGATAAGAGCGTCTGCTAAATGACTTAAATGTAAATGTAAATAAGACTAGAACAGACTGCTACCATCATAAGACTATTATAGAAGACTAGAACAGACTGGTACATCATAAGGCTAGAACAGACTGGTACCATCATAAGGCTTTTATAGAAGACTACAACAGACTACTACCATCATAAGACTAGAACAGACTGGTACCATCATAAGGCTAGAACAGACTGGTACCATCATAAGGCTATTATTGAAGACTATAACAGACTGGTACCATCATAAGGCTATTATAGAAGACTAAAACAGACTGGTACCATCATAAGACTAGAACAGACCGGTACCATCTTAAGACTATTATATAGAGGACTAGAACAGACTGGTACCATCATAAGACTAGAACAGACTGTTACCATCATAAGGCTATTATAGAAGACGAGAACAGACTGGTGCCATCATAAGGCTATTATAGAAGACTAGAACAGACTGGTACCATCATAATAAGGGTATTATAGAAGACTAGAACAGACTGGTACCATCATAAGACAACTATAGAAGACTAGAACAGACTGGTACCATCATAAGACTATTATAGAAGACTAGAACAGACTTGTACCATCATAAGGCTAGAACAAACTGGTACCATCATAAGGCTATTATAGAATACTAGAACAGACTGGTACCATCATAAGGCTATTATAGAAGACTAGAACAGACTGGTACCATCATAAGACTAGAACAGACTGGTATCATCATAAGACTATTATAGAAGACTATAATAGACTGGTACCATCATAAGGCTAGTATAGCAGACTAGAACAGACTGGTACCATCATAAGACTATTATAGAAGACTAGAACAGACTACTACCATCATAAGACTAGAACAAACTGGTACCATCATAAGGCTAGAAAAGACTGGTACCATCATAAGGCTATTATAGAAGACTAGAACAGACTGGAACATCATAAAGCTATTATAGAAGACTAGAACAGGCTGGTACCATCATAAGACTAGAACAGACTGCTACCATCATAAGACTATTATAGAAGACTAGAACAGACTGGTACATCATAAGGCTAGAACAGACTGGTACCATCATAAGGCTTTTATAGAAGACTACAACAGACTACTACCATCATAAGACTAGAACAGACTGGTACCATCATAAGGCTAGAACAGACTGGTACCATCATAAGGCTATTATTGAAGACTATAACAGACTGGTACCATCATAAGGCTATTATAGAAGACTAAAACAGACTGGTACCATCATAAGACTATTATATAGAAGACTAGAACAGACTGGTACCATCATAAGACTAGAACAGACTGTTACCATCATAAGGCTATTATAGAAGACGAGAACAGACTGGTGCCATCATAAGGCTATTATAGAAGACTAGAACAGACTGGTACCATCATAATAAGGGTATTATAGAAGACTAGAACAGACTGGTACCATCATAAGACAACTATAGAAGACTAGAACAGTCTGGTACCATCATAAGGCTATTATAGAAGACTAGAACAGACTGGTACCATCATAAGACTATTATAGAAGACTAGAACAGACTTGTACCATCATAAGGCTAGAACAAACTGGTACCATCATAAGGCTATTATAGAATACTAGAACAGACTGGTACCATCATAAGACTAGAAAATACTGGTACCATCATAAGACTATTATAGAAGACTAGAACAGACTGGTACCATCATAAAGCTATTATAGAAGACTAGAACAGGCTGCTACCATCATAAGACTAGAACAGACTGGTACCATCATAAGGCTATTATAGAAGACTAGAACAGACTGCTACCATCATAAGAATAGAACAGACAGGAATCATCATAAGACTATTACAGAAGACTAGAACAGACTGGTACATCATAAAGCTATTATAGAAGACTAGAACAGACTGGTACCATCATAAGGCTAGAACAGACTGGTACATCATAAAGCTATTATAGAAGACTAGAACAGGCTGGTACCATCATAAGACTAGAACAGACTGGTACCATCATAAGACTATTATAGAAGACTAGAACAGACTGGTACCATCATAAGGCTAGAACAGACTGGTACCATCATAAGGCTTTTATAGAAGACTAGAACAGACTACTACCATCATAAGACTAGAACAGACTGGTACCATCATAAGGCTAGAACAGACTTGTACCATCATAAGACTATTATAGAAGACTAGAACAGACTGGTACCATCATAAGACTAGAACAGACTGGTACCATCATAAGACTATTATAGAAGACTAGAACAGACTGGTACCGTCATAAGGCTATTATAGAAGACTAGAACAGACTGGTACCATCATAAGACTAGAACAGACTGGTACCATCATAAGACTAGAACAGACTGGTACCATCATAAGACTATTATAGAAGACTAGAACAGACTGGTACCGTCATAAGGCTATTATAGAAGACTAGAACAGACTGGTACCGTCATAAGGCTATTATAGAAGACTAGAACAGACTGCTACCATCATAAGACTAGAACAGACTGGTACCATCACAAGGCTAGAACTGACTGCTACCATCATAAGACTATTATAGAAGACTAGAACAGACTGGTACCATCATAAGACTTGAACAGACTGGTACCATCATAAGACTATTATAGAAGACTAGAACAGACTGGTACCATCATAAGGCTAGAACAGACTGGTACCATCATAAGACTAGAATAGACTGGTACCATCATAAGACTATTATAGAAGACTAGAACAGACTGGTACCATCATAAGGCTGTTATAGAAGACTAGAACAGACTTGTACCAACATAAGACTAGAATAGACTGGTACCATCATAAGACTATTATAGAAGACTAGAACAGACTGGTACCATCATAAGGCTGTTATAGAAGACTAGAACAGACTGGTACCATAATAAGACTATTATAGAAGACTAGAACAGACTGGTACAATCATAAGACTATTATAGAAGACTAGAACAGACTGGTACCATCATAAGGCTATTATAGAAGACTAGAACAGACTGGTACCATCATAAGACTATTATAGAAGACTAGAACAGACTTGTACCATCATAAGGCTAGAACAGACTGGTACCATCATAAGGCTTTTATAGAAGACTAGAACAGACTGGTACCATCAAAAGGCTATTATTGAAGACTAGAACATACTGGTACCATCATAAGGCTATTATAGAAGACTAGAACAGACTGGTACCATCATAAGAATATTATAGAAGACTAGAACAGACTGGTACCAATCATCAGACTGGTACCATCATTAGACTAGTACCATCATAAGACTAGAACAGACTGGTACCATCATAAGGCTATTATAGAAGACGAGAACAGACTGGTACCATCATAAGGGTATTATAGAAGACTAGAACAGACTGGTACCATCATAAGACAACTATAGAAGACTAGAACAGACTGTTACCATCATAAGGCTATTATAGAAGACTAGAACAGACTGGTACCATCATAAGGCTATTATAGAAGACTAGAACAGACTGGTACCATCATAAGGCTATTATAGAAGACTAGAACAGACTGTTACCATCATAAGGCTATTATAGAAGACTAGAACAGACTGGTACCATCATAAGACTATTATAGAACACTAGAACAGACTGGTACCATCATAAGGCTATTATAGAAGACTAGAACAGACTGGTACCGTCATAAGGCTATTATAGAAGACTAGAACAGACTGGTACCATCATAAGACTAGAACAGACTGGTACCATCATAAGACTAGAACAGACTGGTACCATCATAAGACTATTATAGAAGACTAGAACAGACTGGTACCGTCATAAGGCTATTATAGAAGACTAGAACAAACTGGTACCATCATAAGGCTATTATAGAATACTAGAACAGACTGGTACCATCATAAGACTAGAACAGACTGGTACCATCATAAGACTATTATAGAAGACTAGAACAGACTGGTACCATCATAAGACTAGAACAGACTGGTACCATCATAAGACTAGAACAGACTGGTACCATCATAAGACTATTATAGAAGACTAGAACAGACTGGTACCGTCATAAGGCTATTATAGAAGACTAGAACAGACTGGTACCGTCATAAGGCTATTATAGAAGACTAGAACAGACTGCTACCATCATAAGACTAGAACAGACTGGTACCATCACAAGGCTAGAACTGACTGCTACCATCATAAGACTATTATAGAAGACTAGAACAGACTGGTACCATCATAAGACTTGAACAGACTGGTACCATCATAAGACTATTATAGAAGACTAGAACAGACTGGTACCATCATAAGGCTAGAACAGACTGGTACCATCATAAGACTATTATAGAAGACTAGAACAGACTTGTACCAACATAAGACTAGAATAGACTGGTACCATCATAAGACTATTATAGAAGACTAGAACAGACTGGTACCATCATAAGGCTGTTATAGAAGACTAGAACAGACTGGTACCATAATAAGACTATTATAGAAGACTAGAACAGACTGGTACAATCATAAGACTATTATAGAAGACTAGAACAGACTGGTACCATCATAAGGCTATTATAGAAGACTAGAACAGACTGGTACCATCATAAGACTATTATAGAAGACTAGAACAGACTTGTACCATCATAAGGCTAGAACAGACTGGTACCATCATAAGGCTTTTATAGAAGACTAGAACAGACTGGTACCATCAAAAGGCTATTATTGAAGACTAGAACATGCTGGTACCATCATAAGGCTATTATAGAAGACTAGAACAGACTGGTACCATCATAAGAATATTATAGAAGACTAGAACAGACTGGTACCAATCATCAGACTGGTACCATCATTAGACTAGTACCATCATAAGACTAGAACAGACTGGTACCATCATAAGGCTATTATAGAAGACGAGAACAGACTGGTACCATCATAAGGGTATTATAGAAGACTAGAACAGACTGGTACCATCATAAGACAACTATAGAAGACTAGAACAGACTGTTACCATCATAAGGCTATTATAGAAGACTAGAACAGACTGGTACCATCATAAGGCTATTATAGAAGACTAGAACAGACTGGTACCATCATAAGGCTATTATAGAAGACTAGAACAGACTGTTACCATCATAAGGCTATTATAGAAGACTAGAACAGACTGGTACCATCATAAGACTATTATAGAACACTAGAACAGACTGGTACCATCATAAGGCTATTATAGAAGACTAGAACAGACTGGTACCGTCATAAGGCTATTATAGAAGACTAGAACAGACTGGTACCATCATAAGACTAGAACAGACTGGTACCATCATAAGACTAGAACAGACTGGTACCATCATAAGACTATTATAGAAGACTAGAACAGACTGGTACCGTCATAAGGCTATTATAGAAGACTAGAACAAACTGGTACCATCATAAGGCTATTATAGAATACTAGAACAGACTGGTACCATCATAAGACTAGAACAGACTGGTACCATCATAAGACTATTATAGAAGACTAGAACAGACTGGTACCATCATAAGACTAGAACAGACTGGTACCATCATAAGACTAGAACAGACTGGTACCATCATAAGACTATTATAGAAGACTAGAACAGACTGGTACCGTCATAAGGCTATTATAGAAGACTAGAACAGACTGGTACCATCATAAGACTAGAACAGACTGGTACCATCATAAGACTAGAACAGACTGGTACCATCATAAGACTATTATAGAAGACTAGAACAGACTGGTACCGTCATAAGGCTATTATAGAAGACTAGAACAGACTGGTACCGTCATAAGGCTATTATAGAAGACTAGAACAGACTGCTACCATCATAAGACTAGAACAGACTGGTACCATCACAAGGCTAGAACTGACTGCTACCATCATAAGACTATTATAGAAGACTAGAACAGACTGGTACCATCATAAGACTTGAACAGACTGGTACCATCATAAGACTATTATAGAAGACTAGAACAGACTGGTACCATCATAAGGCTAGAACAGACTGGTACCATCATAAGACTATTATAGAAGACTAGAACAGACTGGTACCATCATAAGGCTGTTATAGAAGACTAGAACAGACTGGTACCATCATAAGGCTGTTATAGAAGACTAGAACAGACTGGTACCATCATAAGGCTGTTATAGAAGACTAGAACAGACTTGTACCAACATAAGACTAGAATAGACTGGTACCATCATAAGACTATTATAGAAGACTAGAACAGACTGGTACCATCATAAGGCTGTTATAGAAGACTAGAACAGACTGGTACCATAATAAGACTATTATAGAAGACTAGAACAGACTGGTACAATCATAAGACTATTATAGAAGACTAGAACAGACTGGTACCATCATAAGGCTATTATAGAAGACTAGAACAGACTGGTACCATCATAAGACTATTATAGAAGACTAGAACAGACTTGTACCATCATAAGGCTAGAACAGACTGGTACCATCATAAGGCTTTTATAGAAGACTAGAACAGACTGGTACCATCAAAAGGCTATTATTGAAGACTAGAAAATACTGGTACCATCATAAGGCTATTATAGAAGACTAGAACAGACTGGTACCATCATAAGAATATTATAGAAGACTAGAACAGACTGGTACCAATCATCAGACTGGTACCATCATTAGACTAGTACCATCATAAGACTAGAACAGACTGGTACCATCATAAGGCTATTATAGAAGACGAGAACAGACTGGTACCATCATAAGGGTATTATAGAAGACTAGAACAGACTGGTACCATCATAAGACAACTATAGAAGACTAGAACAGACTGTTACCATCATAAGGCTATTATAGAAGACTAGAACAGACTGGTACCATCATAAGACTATTATAGAACACTAGAACAGACTGGTACCATCATAAGGCTATTATAGAAGACTAGAACAGACTTGTACCATCATAAGGCTAGAACAAACTGGTACCATCATAAGGCTATTATAGAATACTAGAACAGACTGGTACCATCATAAGACTAGAAAATACTGGTACCATCATAAGACTATTATAGAAGACTAGAACAGACTGGTACCATCATAAAGCTATTATAGAAGACTAGAACAGGCTGGTACCATCATAAGACTAGAACAGACTGGTACCATCATAAGGCTATTATAGAAGACTAGAACAGACTGGTACCATCATAAGACCAGAACAGACTGGTACCATCATAAGACTATTATAGAAGACTAGAACAGACTGGTACCATCATAAGGCTAGAACAGACTGGTACCATCATAAGGCTTTTATAGAAGACTAGAACAGACTACTACCATCATAAGACTAGAACAGACTGGTACCATCATAAGACTAGAACAGACTGGTAACATCATAAGGCTATTATAGAAGACTAGAACAGTCTGGTACCATCATAAGGCTATTATAGAAGACTAGAACAGACTGGTACCATCATAAGGCTATTATAGAAGACTAGAACAAACTGGTACCATCATAAGGCTATTATAGAAGACTAGAACAGGCTGGTACCATCATAAGACTAGAACAGACTGGTACCATCATAAGGCTATTATAGAAGACTAGAACAGGCTGGTACCATCATAAGACCAGAACAGACTGGTACCATCATAAGACTATTATAGAAGACTAGAACAGACTGGTACCATCATAAGGCTAGAACAGACTGGTACCATAATAAGGCTTTTATAGAAGACTAGAACAGACTACTACCATCATAAGACTAGAACAGACTGGTACCATCATAAGACTAGAACAGACTGGTAACATCATAAGGCTATTATAGAAGACTAGAACAGTCTGGTACCATCATAAGGCTATTATAGAAGACTAGAACAGACTGGTACCATCATAAGGCTATTATAGAAGACTAGAACAAACTGGTACCATCATAAGGCTATTATAGAAGACTAGAACAGACTGGTACCATCATAAGGCTATTATAGAAGACTAGAACAGACTGGTACCATCATAAGGCTATTATTGAAGACTAGAACAGACTGGTACCATCATAAGGCTATTATAGAAGACTAGAACAGACTGGTACCATCATAAGAATATTATAGAAGACTAGAACAGACTGGTACCAATCATCAGACTGGTACCATCATAAGACTAGTACCATCATAAGACTAGAACAGACTGGTACCATCATAAGGCTATTATAGAAGACGAGAACAGACTGGTACCATCATAAGGGTATTATAGAAGACTAGAACAGACTGGTACCATCATAAGACAACTATAGAAGACTAGAACAGACTGGTACCATCATAAGACTATTATAGAACACTAGAACAGACTGGTACCATCATAAGGCTATTATAGAAGACTAGAACAGACTTGTACCATCATAAGGCTAGAACAAACTGGTACCATCATAAGGCTATTATAGAATACTAGAACAGACTGGTACCATCATAAGACTAGAAAATACTGGTACCATCATAAGACTATTATAGAAGACTAGAACAGACTGGTACCATCATAAAGCTATTATAGAAGACTAGAACACGCTGGTACCATCATAAGACTAGAACAGACTGTTACCATCATAAGGCTTTTATAGAAGACTAGAACAGACTACTACCATCATAAGGCTATTATAGAAGACTAGAACAGACTGGTACCATCATAAGGCTATTATAGAAGACTAGAACAGACTGGTACCATCAAAAGGCTAGAAAAGACTGGTACCATCATAAGGCTAGAACAGACTGGTACCATCATAAGGCTATTATAGCAGACTAGAACAGACTGGTACCATCATAAGGCTATTATAGCAGACTAGAACAGACTGGTACCATCATAAGGCTATTATAGCAGACTAGAACAGACTGGTACCATCATAAGACTAGAAAATACTGGTACCATCATAAGACTATTGTAGAAGACTAGAACAGACTGGTATATCATAAAGCTATTATAGAAGACTAGAACAGGCTGGTACCATCATAAGACTAGAACAGACTGGTACCATCATAAGGCTATTATTGAAGACTAGAACAGACTACTACCATCATAAGGCTAGAAAAGACTGGTACCATCATAAGGCTAGAACAGACTGGTACCATCATAAAGCTATTATTGAAGACTAGAACAGACTACTACCATCATAAGGCTAGAAAAGACTGGTACCATCATAAGGCTAGAACAGACTGGTACCATCATAAAGCTATTATTGAAGACTAGAACAGACTGGTACCATCATAAGGCTATTATAGAAGACTAGAACAGACTGGTACCATCATAAGACTAGAACAGACTGGTACCATCATAAGACAAGAACAGACTGTTACCATCATAAGACTATTATAGAAGACTAGAACAGACTGGTACCATCATAAGACTATTATAGAAGACTCGAACAGACAAGTACCATCATAAGGCTAAAACAGACTGGTACCATCATAAGGCTAGAACAGACTGGTACCATCATAAGGCTTTTATAGAAGACTAGAACAGACTACTACCATCATAAGACTAGAACAGACTGGTACCATCATAAGACTAGAACAGACTGGTAACATCATAAGGCTATTATAGAAGACTAGAACAGTCTGGTACCATCATAAGGCTATTATAGAAGACTAGAACAGACTGGTACCATCATAAGGCTATTATAGAAGACTAGAACAAACTGGTACCATCATAAGGCTATTATAGAAGACTAGAACAGACTGGTACCATCATAAGGCTATTATAGAAGACTAGAACAGACTGGTACCATCATAAGGCTATTATTGAAGACTAGAACAGACTGGTACCATCATAAGGCTATTATAGAAGACTAGAACAGACTGGTACCATCATAAGAATATTATAGAAGACTAGAACAGACTGGTACCAATCATCAGACTGGTACCATCATAAGACTAGTACCATCATAAGACTAGAACAGACTGGTACCATCATAAGACTAGTACCATCATAAGACTAGAACAGACTGGTACCATCATAAGGGTATTATAGAAGACTAGAACAGACTGGTACCATCATAAGACAACTATAGAAGACTAGAACAGACTGGTACCATCATAAGGCTATTATAGAAGACTAGAACAGACTGGTACCATCATAAGACTATTATAGAACACTAGAACAGACTGGTACCATCATAAGGCTATTATAGAAGACTAGAACAGACTTGTACCATCATAAGGCTAGAACAAACTGGTACCATCATAAGGCTATTATAGAATACTAGAACAGACTGGTACCATCATAAGACTAGAAAATACTGGTACCATCATAAGACTATTATAGAAGACTAGAACAGACTGGTACCATCATAAAGCTATTATAGAAGACTAGAACACGCTGGTACCATCATAAGACTAGAACAGACTGTTACCATCATAAGGCTTTTATAGAAGACTAGAACAGACTACTACCATCATAAGGCTATTATAGAAGACTAGAACAGACTGGTACCATCATAAGGCTATTATAGAAGACTAGAACAGACTGGTACTATCATAAGACTAGAACAGACTGGTACCATCATAAGGCTATTATAGAAGACTAGAACAGACTGGTACCATCAAAAGGCTAGAAAAGACTGGTACCATCATAAGGCTAGAACAGACTGGTACCATCATAAGGCTATTATAGCAGACTAGAACAGACTGGTACCGTCATAAGGCTATTATAGAAGACTAGAACAGACTGGTACCATCATAAGGCTATTATAGCAGACTAGAACAGACTGGTACCATCATAAGACTAGAAAATACTGGTACCATCATAAGACTATTGTAGAAGACTAGAACAGACTGGTACATCATAAAGCTATTATAGAAGACTAGAACAGGCTGGTACCATCATAAGACTAGAACAGACTGGTACCATCATAAGGCTATTATTGAAGACTAGAACAGACTACTACCATCATAAGGCTAGAAAAGACTGGTACCATCATAAGGCTAGAACAGACTGGTACCATCATAAAGCTATTATTGAAGACTAGAACAGACTACTACCATCATAAGGCTAGAAAAGACTGGTACCATCATAAGGCTAGAACAGACTGGTACCATCATAAAGCTATTATTGAAGACTAGAACAGACTGGTACCATCATAAGGCTATTATAGAAGACTAGAACAGACTGGTACCATCATAAGACAAGAACAGACTGTTACCATCATAAGACTATTATAGAAGACTAGAACAGACTGGTACCATCATAAGACTATTATAGAAGACTCGAACAGACAAGTACCATCATAAGGCTAAAACAGACTGGTAACATCATAATGCTATTATAGAAGAAGAGAACAGACTGGTACCACCATAAGACTAGAACAGACTGGTACCATCATAAGGCTATTATAGAAGACTAGAACAGACTGGTACCATCATAAGCCTATTATAGAAGACAAGAACAGACTGGTACCAATCATAAGACTAGAAAATACTGGTACCATCATAAGACTATTATAGAAGACTAGAACAGACTGGTACCATCATAAAGCTATTATAGAAGACTAGAACAGGCTGGTACCATCATAAGACTAGAACAGACTGGTACCATCATAAGGCTAGAACAGACAGGAATCATCATAAGACTATTACAGAAGACTAGAACAGACTGGTACCATCATAAGACCAGAACAGACTGGTACCATCATAAGACTATTATAGAAGACTAGAACAGACTGGTACCATCATAAGGCTAGAACAGACTGGTACCATCATAAGGCTTTTATAGAAGACTAGAACAGACTGGTACCATCATAAGGCTATTATAGAAGACTA
This sequence comes from Salmo salar, assembly GCF_965601325.2. Classification (NCBI taxonomy): domain Eukaryota; kingdom Metazoa; phylum Chordata; class Actinopteri; order Salmoniformes; family Salmonidae; genus Salmo; species Salmo salar. The sequence continues at coordinate 60,252,706 of NC_138301.1, forward strand.
GAACAGACTGGTACCATCATAAAGCTCTTACAGAAGACTAGAACAGACTGGTACCATCATAAGACCAGAACAGACTGGTACCATCATAAGACTATTATAGAAGACTAGAACAGACTGGTACCATCATAAGACTAGAACAGACTGGTACCATCATAAGGCTATTATAGAAGACTAGAACAGGCTGGTACCATCATAAGACCAGAACAGACTGGTACCATCATAAGACTATTATAGAAGACTAGAACAGACTGGTACCATCATAAGGCTAGAACAGACTGGTACCATCATAAGGCTTTTATAGAAGACTAGAACAGACTACTACCATCATAAGACTAGAACAGACTGGTACCATCATAAGACTAGAACAGACTGGTAACATCATAAGGCTATTATAGAAGACTAGAACAGTCTGGTACCATCATAAGGCTATTATAGAAGACTAGAACAGACTGGTACCATCATAAGGCTATTATAGAAGACTAGAACAAACTGGTACCATCATAAGGCTATTATAGAAGACTAGAACAGGCTGGTACCATCATAAGACTAGAACAGGCTGGTACCATCATAAGACCAGAACAGACTGGTACCATCATAAGACTATTATAGAAGACTAGAACAGACTGGTACCATCATAAGGCTAGAACAGACTGGTACCATCATAAGGCTTTTATAGAAGACTAGAACAGACTACTACCATCATAAGACTAGAACAGACTGGTACCATCATAAGACTAGAACAGACTGGTAACATCATAAGGCTATTATAGAAGACTAGAACAAACTGGTACCATCATAAGGCTATTATAGAAGACTAGAACAGGCTGGTACCATCATAAGACTAGAACAGACTGGTACCATCATAAGGCTATTATAGAAGACTAGAACAGGCTGGTACCATCATAAGACCAGAACAGACTGGTACCATCATAAGACTATTATAGAAGACTAGAACAGACTGGTACCATCATAAGGCTAGAACAGACTGGTACCATCATAAGGCTTTTATAGAAGACTAGAACAGACTACTACCATCATAAGACTAGAACAGACTGGTACCATCATAAGACTAGAACAGACTGGTAACATCATAAGGCTATTATAGAAGACTAGAACAGTCTGGTACCATCATAAGGCTATTATAGAAGACTAGAACAGACTGGTACCATCATAAGGCTATTATAGAAGACTAGAACAAACTGGTACCATCATAAGGCTATTATAGAAGACTAGAACAGACTGGTACCATCATAAGGCTATTATAGAAGACTAGAACAGACTGGTACCATCATAAGGCTATTATTGAAGACTAGAACAGACTGGTACCATCATAAGGCTATTATAGAAGACTAGAACAGACTGGTACCATCATAAGAATATTATAGAAGACTAGAACAGACTGGTACCAATCATCAGACTGGTACCATCATAAGACTAGTACCATCATAAGACTAGAACAGACTGGTACCATCATAAGGCTATTATAGAAGACGAGAACAGACTGGTACCATCATAAGGGTATTATAGAAGACTAGAACAGACTGGTACCATCATAAGACAACTATAGAAGACTAGAACAGACTGGTACCATCATAAGGCTATTATAGAAGACTAGAACAGACTGGTACCATCATAAGACTATTATAGAACACTAGAACAGACTGGTACCATCATAAGGCTATTATAGAAGACTAGAACAGACTTGTACCATCATAAGGCTAGAACAAACTGGTACCATCATAAGGCTATTATAGAATACTAGAACAGACTGGTACCATCATAAGACTAGAAAATACTGGTACCATCATAAGACTATTATAGAAGACTAGAACAGACTGGTACCATCATAAAGCTATTATAGAAGACTAGAACACGCTGGTACCATCATAAGACTAGAACAGACTGTTACCATCATAAGGCTTTTATAGAAGACTAGAACAGACTACTACCATCATAAGGCTATTATAGAAGACTAGAACAGACTGGTACCATCATAAGGCTATTATAGAAGACTAGAACAGACTGGTACTATCATAAGACTAGAACAGACTGGTACCATCATAAGGCTATTATAGAAGACTAGAACAGACTGGTACCATCAAAAGGCTAGAAAAGACTGGTACCATCATAAGGCTAGAACAGACTGGTACCATCATAAGGCTATTATAGCAGACTAGAACAGACTGGTACCATCATAAGGCTATTATAGCAGACTAGAACAGACTGGTACCATCATAAGACTATTATAGAAGACTAGAACAGACTGGTACCATCATAAGGCTAGAACAGACTGGTACCATCATAAGGCTTTTATAGAAGACTAGAACAGACTACTACCATCATAAGACTAGAACAGACTGGTACCATCATAAGACTAGAACAGACTGGTAACATCATAAGGCTATTATAGAAGACTAGAACAAACTGGTACCATCATAAGGCTATTATAGAAGACTAGAACAGGCTGGTACCATCATAAGACCAGAACAGACTGGTACCATCATAAGACTATTATAGAAGACTAGAACAGACTGGTACCATCATAAGGCTAGAACAGACTGGTACCATCATAAGGCTTTTATAGAAGACTAGAACAGACTACTACCATCATAAGACTAGAACAGACTGGTACCATCATAAGACTAGAACAGACTGGTAACATCATAAGGCTATTATAGAAGACTAGAACAGTCTGGTACCATCATAAGGCTATTATAGAAGACTAGAACAGACTGGTACCATCATAAGGCTATTATAGAAGACTAGAACAAACTGGTACCATCATAAGGCTATTATAGAAGACTAGAACAGACTGGTACCATCATAAGGCTATTATAGAAGACTAGAACAGACTGGTACCATCATAAGGCTATTATTGAAGACTAGAACAGACTGGTACCATCATAAGGCTATTATAGAAGACTAGAACAGACTGGTACCATCATAAGAATATTATAGAAGACTAGAACAGACTGGTACCAATCATCAGACTGGTACCATCATAAGACTAGTACCATCATAAGACTAGAACAGACTGGTACCATCATAAGGCTATTATAGAAGACGAGAACAGACTGGTACCATCATAAGGCTATTATAGAAGACTAGAACAGACTGGTACCATCATAAGACTATTATAGAACACTAGAACAGACTGGTACCATCATAAGGCTATTATAGAAGACTAGAACAGACTTGTACCATCATAAGGCTAGAACAAACTGGTACCATCATAAGGCTATTATAGAATACTAGAACAGACTGGTACCATCATAAGACTAGAAAATACTGGTACCATCATAAGACTATTATAGAAGACTAGAACAGACTGGTACCATCATAAAGCTATTATAGAAGACTAGAACACGCTGGTACCATCATAAGACTAGAACAGACTGTTACCATCATAAGGCTTTTATAGAAGACTAGAACAGACTACTACCATCATAAGGCTATTATAGAAGACTAGAACACACTGGTACCATCATAAGGCTATTATAGAAGACTAGAACAGACTGGTACTATCATAAGACTAGAACAGACTGGTACCATCATAAGGCTATTATAGAAGACTAGAACAGACTGGTACCATCAAAAGGCTAGAAAAGACTGGTACCATCATAAGGCTAGAACAGACTGGTACCATCATAAGGCTATTATAGCAGACTAGAACAGACTGGTACCATCATAAGGCTATTATAGCAGACTAGAACAGACTGGTACCATCATAAGGCTATTATAGCAGACTAGAACAGACTGGTACCATCATAAGACTAGAAAATACTGGTACCATCATAAGACTATTGTAGAAGACTAGAACAGACTGGTATATCATAAAGCTATTATAGAAGACTAGAACAGGCTGGTACCATCATAAGACTAGAACAGACTGGTACCATCATAAGGCTATTATTGAAGTCTAGAACAGACTACTACCATCATAAGGCTAGAAAAGACTGGTACCATCATAAGGCTAGAACAGACTGGTACCATCATAAAGCTATTATTGAAGACTAGAACAGACTACTACCATCATAAGGCTAGAAAAGACTGGTACCATCATAAGGCTAGAACAGACTGGTACCATCATAAAGCTATTATTGAAGACTAGAACAGACTGGTACCATCATAAGGCTATTATAGAAGACTAGAACAGACTGGTACCATCATAAGACTTGAACAGACTGGTACCATCATAAGACTATTATATAGAAGACTAGAACAGACAAGTACCATCATAAGGCTAAAACAGACTGGTACCATCATAAGGCTAGAACAGACTGGTACCATCATAAGGCTTTTATAGAAGACTAGAACAGACTACTACCATCATAAGACTAGAACAGACTGGTACCATCATAAGACTAGAACAGACTGGTAACATCATAAGGCTATTATAGAAGACTAGAACAGTCTGGTACCATCATAAGGCTATTATAGAAGACTAGAACAGACTGGTACCATCATAAGGCTATTATAGAAGACTAGAACAAACTGGTACCATCATAAGGCTATTATAGAAGACTAGAACAGACTGGTACCATCATAAGGCTATTATAGAAGACTAGAACAGACTGGTACCATCATAAGGCTATTATTGAAGACTAGAACAGACTGGTACCATCATAAGGCTATTATAGAAGACTAGAACAGACTGGTACCATCATAAGAATATTATAGAAGACTAGAACAGACTGGTACCAATCATCAGACTGGTACCATCATAAGACTAGTACCATCATAAGACTAGAACAGACTGGTACCATCATAAGGCTATTATAGAAGACGAGAACAGACTGATACCATCATAAGGGTATTATAGAAGACTAGAACAGACTGGTACCATCATAAGACAACTATAGAAGACTAGAACAGACTGGTACCATCATAAGGCTATTATAGAAGACTAGAACAGACTGGTACCATCATAAGACTTTTATAGAACACTAGAACAGACTGGTACCATCATAAGGCTATTATAGAAGACTAGAACAGACTTGTACCATCATAAGGCTAGAACAAACTGGTACCATCATAAGGCTATTATAGAATACTAGAACAGACTGGTACCATCATAAGACTAGAAAATACTGGTACCATCATAAGACTATTATAGAAGACTAGAACAGACTGGTACCATCATAAAGCTATTATAGAAGACTAGAACACGCTGGTACCATCATAAGACTAGAACAGACTGTTACCATCATAAGGCTTTTATAGAAGACTAGAACAGACTACTACCATCATAAGGCTATTATAGAAGACTAGAACAGACTGGTACCATCATAAGGCTATTATAGAAGACTAGAACAGACTGGTACTATCATAAGACTAGAACAGACTGGTACCATCATAAGGCTATTATAGAAGACTAGAACAGACTGGTACCATCAAAAGGCTAGAAAAGACTGGTACCATCATAAGGCTAGAACAGACTGGTACCATCATAAGGCTATTATAGCAGACTAGAACAGACTGGTACCGTCATAAGGCTATTATAGAAGACTAGAACAGACTGGTACCATCATAAGGCTATTATAGCAGACTAGAACAGACTGGTACCATCATAAGACTAGAAAATACTGGTACCATCATAAGACTATTGTAGAAGACTAGAACAGACTGGTACATCATAAAGCTATTATAGAAGACTAGAACAGGCTGGTACCATCATAAGACTAGAACAGACTGGTACCATCATAAGGCTATTATTGAAGACTAGAACAGACTACTACCATCATAAGGCTAGAAAAGACTGGTACCATCATAAGGCTAGAACAGACTGGTACCATCATAAAGCTATTATTGAAGACTAGAACAGACTACTACCATCATAAGGCTAGAAAAGACTGGTACCATCATAAGGCTAGAACAGACTGGTACCATCATAAAGCTATTATTGAAGACTAGAACAGACTGGTACCATCATAAGGCTATTATAGAAGACTAGAACAGACTGGTACCATCATAAGACTTGAACAGACTGGTACCATCATAAGACTATTATATAGAAGACTAGAACAGACTGGTACCATCATAAGACTTGAACAGACTGGTACCATCATAAGACTATTATAGAAGACTAGAACAGACTGGTACCATCATAAGACTATTATAGAAGACTCGAACAGACTGGTACCATCATAAGGCTATTATAGAAGACAAGAACAGACTGGTACCATCATAAAGCTATTATAGAAGACTAGAACAGGCTGGTACCATCATAAGACTAGAACAGACTGGTACCATCATAAGGCTAGAACAGACAGGAATCATCATAAGACTATTACAGAAGACTAGAACAGACTGGTACATCATAAAGCTATTATAGAAGACTAGAACAGGCTGGTACCATCATAAGACCAGAACAGACTGGTACCATCATAAGACTATTATAGAAGACTAGAACAGACTGGTACCATCATAAGGCTAGAACAGACTGGTACCATCATAAGGCTTTTATAGAAGACTAGAACAGACTGGTACCATCATAAGGCTATTATAGAAGACTAGAACAGACTGGTACCATCATAAAGCTCTTACAGAAGACTAGAACAGACTGGTACCATCATAAGACCAGAACAGACTGGTACCATCATAAGACTATTATAGAAGACTAGAACAGACTGGTACCATCATAAGACTAGAACAGACTGGTAACATCATAAGGCTATTATAGAAGACTAGAACAGTCTGGTACCATCATAAGGCTATTATAGAAGACTAGAACAGACTGGTACCATCATAAGACTAGAACAGACTGGTAACATCATAAGGCTATTATAGAAGACTAGAACAGTCTGGTACCATCATAAGGCTATTATAGAAGACTAGAACAGGCTGGTACCATCATAAGACTAGAACAGACTGGTACCATCATAAGACTATTATAGAAGACTAGAACAGACTGGTACCATCATAAGGCTAGAACAGACTGGTACCATCATAAGGCTTTTATAGAAGACTAGAACAGACTACTACCATCATAAGACTAGAACAGACTGGTACCATCATAAGACTAGAACAGACTGGTAACATCATAAGGCTATTATAGAAGACTAGAACAGTCTGGTACCATCATAAGGCTATTATAGAAGACTAGAACAGACTGGTACCATCATAAGGCTATTATAGAAGACTAGAACAAACTGGTACCATCATAAGGCTATTATAGAAGACTAGAACAGGCTGGTACCATCATAAGACTAGAACAGACTGGTACCATCATAAGGCTATTATAGAAGACTAGAACAGGCTGGTACCATCATAAGACCAGAACAGACTGGTACCATCATAAGACTATTATAGAAGACTAGAACAGACTGGTACCATCATAAGGCTAGAACAGACTGGTACCATCATAAGGCTTTTATAGAAGACTAGAACAGACTACTACCATCATAAGACTAGAACAGACTGGTACCATCATAAGACTAGAACAGACTGGTAACATCATAAGGCTATTATAGAAGACTAGAACAGTCTGGTACCATCATAAGGCTATTATAGAAGACTAGAACAGACTGGTACCATCATAAGGCTATTATAGAAGACTAGAACAAACTGGTACCATCATAAGGCTATTATAGAAGACTAGAACAGACTGGTACCATCATAAGGCTATTATAGAAGACTAGAACAGACTGGTACCATCATAAGGCTAATATTGAAGACTAGAACAGACTGGTACCATCATAAGGCTATTATAGAAGACTAGAACAGACTGGTACCATCATAAGAATATTATAGAAGACTAGAACAGACTGGTACCAATCATCAGACTGGTACCATCATAAGACTAGTACCATCATAAGACTAGAACAGACTGGTACCATCATAAGGCTATTATAGAAGACGAGAACAGACTGGTACCATCATAAGTGTATTATAGAAGACTAGAACAGACTGGTACCATCATAAGACAACTATAGAAGACTAGAACAGACTGGTACCATCATAAGGCTATTATAGAAGACTAGAACAGACTGGTACCATCATAAGACTATTATAGAACACTAGAACAGACTGGTACCATCATAAGGCTATTATAGAAGACTAGAACAGACTTGTACCATCATAAGGCTAGAACAAACTGGTACCATCATAAGGCTATTATAGAATACTAGAACAGACTGGTACCATCATAAGACTAGAAAATACTGGTACCATCATAAGACTATTATAGAAGACTAGAACAGACTGGTACCATCATAAAGCTATTATAGAAGACTAGAACACGCTGGTACCATCATAAGACTAGAACAGACTGTTACCATCATAAGGCTTTTATAGAAGACTAGAACAGACTACTACCATCATAAGGCTATTATAGAAGACTAGAACAGACTGGTACCATCATAAGGCTATTATAGAAGACTAGAACAGACTGGTACTATCATAAGACTAGAACAGACTTTTACCATCATAAGGCTATTATAGAAGACTAGAACAGACTGGTACCATCAAAAGGCTAGAAAAGACTGGTAGCATCATAAGGCTTTTATAGAAGACTAGAACAGACTACTACCATCATAAGGCTATTATAGCAGACTAGAACAGACTGGTACCATCATAAGACTAGAAAATACTGGTACCATCATAAGACTATTGTACAAGACTAGAACAGACTGGTACATCATAAAGCTATTATAGAAGACTAGAACAGGCTGGTACCATCATAAGACTAGAACAGACTGGTACCATCATAAGGCTTTTATAGAAGACTAGAACAGACTACTACCATCATAAGGCTATTATAGAAGACTAGAACAGACTGGTACCATCATAAGGCTATTATAGAAGACTAGAACAGACTGGTACTATCATAAGACTAGAACAGACTGGTACCATCATAAGGCTATTATAGAAGACTAGAACAGACTGGTACCATCAAAAGGCTAGAAAAGACTGGTACCATCATAAGGCTAGAACAGACTGGTACCATCATAAGGCTATTATAGCAGACTAGAACAGACTGGTACCATCATAAGACTAGAAAATACTGGTACCATCATAAGACTATTGTACAAGACTAGAACAGACTGGTACATCATAAAGCTATTATAGAAGACTAGAACAGGCTGGTACCATCATAAGACTAGAACAGACTGGTACCATCATAAGACTAGAACAGACTACTACCATCATAAGGCTAGAAAAGACTGGTACCATCATAAGGCTAGAACAGACTGGTACCATCATAAAGCTATTATTGAAGACTAGAACAGACTACTACCATCATAAGGCTAGAAAAGACTGGTACCATCATAAGGCTAGAACAGACTGGTACCATCATAAAGCTATTATTGAAGACTAGAACAGACTGGTACCATCATAAGGCTATTATAGAAGACTAGAACAGACTGGTACCATCATAAGACTTGAACAGACTGGTACCATCATAAGACTATTATATAGAAGACTAGAACAGACTGGTACCATCATAAGACAAGAACAGACTGTTACCATCATAAGACTATTATAGAAGACTAGAACAGACTGGTACCATCATAAGACAAGAACAGACTGGTACCATCATAAGGCTATTATAGAAGACTAGAACAGACTGGTACCATCATAAGACTATTATAGAAGACTAGAACAGACAAGTACCATCATAAGGCTATTATAGAAGACTAGAACAGACTGGTACCATCATAAGACTATTATAGAAGACTCGAACAGACAAGTACCATCATAAGGCTAAAACAGACTGGTAACATCATAATGCTAGTATAGATGACTAGAACAGACTGGTACCATCATAAGGCTATTATAGAAGACTAGAACAGACTGGTACCATCATAAGGCTATTATAGAAGACTAGAACAGACTGGTACCATCATAAGGCTATTATAGAAGACAAGAACAGACTGGTACCAATCATAAGACTAGAAAATACTGGTACCATCATAAGACTATTATAGAAGACTAGAACAGACTGGTACCATCATAAAGCTATTATAGAAGACTAGAACAGGCTGGTACCATCATAAGACTAGAACAGACTGGTACCATCATAAGGCTAGAACAGACAGGAATCATCATAAAGCTATTATAGAAGACTAGAACAGGCTGGTACCATCATAAGACCAGAACAGACTGGTACCATCATAAGGCTTTTATAGAGGACTAGAACAGACTGGTACCATCATAAGGCTAGAACAGACTGGTACCATCATAAGGCTTTTATAGAAGACTAGAACAGACTGGTACCATCATAAGGCTATTATAGAAGACTAGAACAGGCTGGTACCATCATAAGACTAGAACAGACTGGTACCATCATAAAGCTATTATAGAAGACTAGAACAGGCTGGTACCATCATAAGACCAGAACAGACTGGTACCATCATAAGACTATTATAGAAGACTAGAACAGACTGGTACCATCATAAGGCTAGAACAGACTGGTACCATCATAAGGCTTTTATAGAAGACTAGAACAGACTGGTACCATCATAAGGCTATTATAGAAGACTAGAACAGACTGGTACCATCATAAAGCTCTTACAGAAGACTAGAACAGACTGGTACCATCATAAGACCAGAACAGACTGGTACCATCATAAGACTATTATAGAAGACTAGAACAGACTGGTACCATCATAAGGCTAGAACAGACTGGTACCATCATAAGGCTTTTATAGAACACTAGAACAGACTGCTACCATCATAAGACTATTATAGAAGACTAGAACAGACTGGTACCATCATAAGGCTATTATAGAAGACTAGAACAGACTGGTACCATCATAAGAATATTATAGAAGACAAGAACAGACTGGTACCAATCATAAGACTAGAACAGACTGGTACCATCATAAGACTAGAACAGACTGGTACCATCATAAGACTAGAACAGACTGGTACCATCATAAGGCTATTATAGAAGACTAGAACAGACTGGTACCACCATAAGACTAGAACAGACTGGTACCATCATAAGGCTATTATAGAAGACTAGAACAGACTGGTACCATCATAAGAATATTATAGAAGACAAGAACAGACTGGTACCAATCATAAGACTAGAACAGACTGGTACCATCATAAGACTAGAACAGACTGGTACCATCATAAGACTAGAACAGACTGGTACCATCATATGGCTAGAAAAGACTGGTACCATCATAAGGCTAGAAAAGACTGGTACCATCATAAGGCTAGAACAGACTGGTACCATCATAAGGCTATTATAGCAGACTAGAACAGACTGGTACCATCATAAGGCTATTATAGCAGACTAGAACAGACTGGTACCATCATAAGGCTATTATAGCAGACTAGAACAGACTGGTACCATCATAAGACTAGAAAATACTGGTACCATCATAAGACTATTGTAGAAGACTAGAACAGACTGGTACATCATAAAGCTATTATAGAAGACTAGAACAGGCTGGTACCATCATAAGACTAGAACAGACTGGTACCATCATAAGACTATTATAGAAGACTAGAACAGACTGGTACCATCATAAGACTATTATAGAAGACTAGAACAGACTTCTACCATCATAAGACTAGAACAGACTGGTACCATCATAAGGCTAGAACAGACTGGTACCATCATAAAGCTATTATTGAAGACTAGAACAGACTGGTACCATCATAAGGCTATTATAGAAGACTAGAACAGACTGGTACCATCATAAGACTTGAACAGACTGGTACCATCATAAGACAAGAACAGACTGTTACCATCATAAGGCTATTATAGAAGACGAGAACAGACTGGTACCATCATAAGGCTATTATAGAAGACTCGAACAGACAAGTACCATCATAAGGCTAAAACAGACTGGTAACATCATAATGCTAGTATAGATGACTAGAACAGACTGGTACCATCATAAGGCTATTATAGAAGACTAGAACAGACTGGTACCACCATAAGACTAGAACAGACTGGTACCATCATAAGGCTATTATAGAAGACTAGAACAGACTGGTACCATCATAAGGCTATTATAGAAGACTAGAACAGACTGGTACCATCATAAGAATATTATAGAAGACAAGAACAGACTGGTACCAATCATAAGACTAGAACAGACTGGTACCATCATAAGACTAGAAAATACTGGTACCATCATAAGACTATTATAGAAGACTAGAACAGACTGGTACCATCATAAAGCTATTATAGAAGACTAGAACAGGCTGGTACCATCATAAGACTAGAACAGACTGGTACCATCATAAGGCTATTATAGAAGACTAGAACAGACTGGTACCATCATAAGGCTAGAACAGACTGGTACCATCATAAGGCTTTTATAGAAGACTAGAACAGACTGGTACCATCATAAGACCAGAACAGACTGGTACCATCATAAGACTATTATAGAAGACTAGAACAGACTGGTACCATCATAAGGCTAGAACAGACTGGTACCATCATAAAGCTATTATTGAAGACTAGAACAGACTGGTACCATCATAAGGCTATTATAGAAGACTAGAACAGACTGGTACCATCATAAGACTATTATATAGAAGACTAGAACAGACTGGTACCATCATAAGACAAGAACAGACTGTTACCATCATAAGGCTATTATAGAAGACGAGAACAGACTGGTACCATCATAAGGCTATTATAGAAGACTAGAACAGACTGGTACCATCATAAGGCTAGAACAGACTGGTACCATCATAAGGCTTTTATAGAAGACTAGAACAGACTGGTACCATCATAAGGCTATTATAGAAGACTAGAACAGGCTGGTACCATCATAAGACTAGAACAGACTGGTACCATCATAAAGCTATTATAGAAGACTAGAACAGGCTGGTACCATCATAAGACCAGAACAGACTGGTACCATCATAAGACTATTATAGAAGACTAGAACAGACTGGTACCATCATAAGGCTAGAACAGACTGGTACCATCATAAGGCTTTTATAGAAGACTAGAACAGACTGGTACCATCATAAGGCTATTATAGAAGACTAGAACAGACTGGTACCATCATAAAGCTCTTACAGAAGACTAGAACAGACTGGTACCATCATAAGACCAGAACAGACTGGTACCATCATAAGACTAGAACAGACTGGTACCATCATAAGGCTAGAACAGACTGGTACCATCATAAGGCTTTTATAGAACACTAGAACAGACTGGTACCATCATAAGGCTAGAACAGACTGGTACCATCATAAGGCTTTTATAGAACACTAGAACAGACTGGTACCATCATAAGACTATTATAGAAGACTAGAACAGACTGGTACCATCATAAGGCTATTATAGAAGACTAGAACAGACTGGTACCATCATAAGAATATTATAGAAGACAAGAACAGACTGGTACCAATCATAAGACTAGAACAGACTGGTACCATCATAAGACTAGAACAGACTGGTACCATCATAAGGCTATTATAGAAGACTAGAACAGACTGGTACCACCATAAGACTAGAACAGACTGGTACCATCATAAGGCTATTATAGAAGACTAGAACAGACTGGTACCATCATAAGAATATTATAGAAGACAAGAACAGACTGGTACCATCATAAGGCTAGAACAGACTGGTACCATCATAAGGCTTTTATAGAACACTAGAACAGACTGGTACCATCATAAGACTATTATAGAAGACTAGAACAGACTGGTACCATCATAAGGCTAGAACAGACTGGTACCATCATAAGGCTTTTATAGAACACTAGAACAGACTGGTACCATCATAAGACTATTATAGAAGACTAGAACAGACTGGTACCATCATAAGGCTATTATAGAAGACTAGAACAGACTGGTACCATCATAAGAATATTATAGAAGACAAGAACAGACTGGTACCAATCATAAGACTAGAACAGACTGGTACCATCATAAGACTAGAACAGACTGGTACCATCATAAGACTAGAACAGACTGGTACCATCATAAGGCTATTATAGAAGACTAGAACAGACTGGTACCACCATAAGACTAGAACAGACTGGTACCATCATAAGGCTATTATAGAAGACTAGAACAGACTGGTACCATCATAAGAATATTATAGAAGACAAGAACAGACTGGTACCAATCATAAGACTAGAACAGACTGGTACCATCATAAGACTAGAACAGACTGGTACCATCATAAGACTAGAACAGACTGGTACCATCATATGGCTAGAAAAGACTGGTACCATCATAAGGCTAGAAAAGACTGGTACCATCATAAGGCTAGAACAGACTGGTACCATCATAAGGCTATTATAGCAGACTAGAACAGACTGGTACCATCATAAGGCTATTATAGCAGACTAGAACAGACTGGTACCATCATAAGGCTATTATAGCAGACTAGAACAGACTGGTACATCATAAAGCTATTATAGAAGACTAGAACAGGCTGGTACCATCATAAGACTAGAACAGACTGGTACCATCATAAGACTATTATAGAAGACTAGAACAGACTGGTACCATCATAAGACTATTATAGAAGACTAGAACAGACTTCTACCATCATAAGACTAGAACAGACTGGTACCATCATAAGGCTAGAACAGACTGGTACCATCATAAGGCTATTATAGAAGACTTGAACAGACTACTACCATCATAAGGCTAGAAAAGACTGGTACCATCATAAGGCTAGAACAGACTGGTACCATCATAAAGCTATTATTGAAGACTAGAACAGACTGGTACCATCATAAGGCTATTATAGAAGACTAGAACAGACTGGTACCATCATAAGACTTGAACAGACTGGTACCATCATAAGACTATTATAGAAGACTAGAACAGACTGGTACCATCATAAGACAAGAACAGACTGGTACCATCATAAGACAAGAACAGACTGTTACCATCATAAGGCTATTATAGAAGACGAGAACAGACTGGTACCATCATAAGGCTATTATAGAAGACTAGAACAGACTGGTACCATCATAAGACTATTATAGAAGACAAGAACAGACTGGTACCACCATAAGACTAGAACAGACTGGTACCATCATAAGGCTATTATAGAAGACTAGAACAGACTGGTACCACCATAAGACTAGAACAGACTGGTACCATCATAAGGCTATTATAGAAGACTAGAACAGACTGGTACCATCATAAGGCTATTATAGAAGACTAGAACAGACTGGTACCATCATAAGAATATTATAGAAGACAAGAACAGACTGGTACCAATCATAAGACTAGAACAG
This sequence comes from Salmo salar, assembly GCF_965601325.2. NCBI lineage: Eukaryota > Metazoa > Chordata > Actinopteri > Salmoniformes > Salmonidae > Salmo > Salmo salar. Next base: position 60,267,891 of record NC_138301.1, read on the forward strand.
ACTGGTACCATCATAAGACTAGAAAATACTGGTACCATCATAAGACTATTATAGAAGACTAGAACAGACTGGTACCATCATAAAGCTATTATAGAAGACTAGAACAGGCTGGTACCATCATAAGACTAGAACAGACTGGTACCATCATAAGGCTATTATAGAAGACTAGAACAGACTGGTACCATCATAAGGCTAGAACAGACTGGTACCATCATAAGGCTTTTATAGAAGACTAGAACAGACTGGTACCATCATAAGACCAGAACAGACTGGTACCATCATAAGACTATTATAGAAGACTAGAACAGACTGGTACCATCATAAGGCTAGAACAGACTGGTACCATCATAAAGCTATTATTGAAGACTAGAACAGACTGGTACCATCATAAGGCTATTATAGAAGACTAGAACAGACTGGTACCATCATAAGACTTGAACAGACTGGTACCATCATAAGACTATTATATAGAAGACTAGAACAGACTGGTACCATCATAAGACAAGAACAGACTGGTACCATCATAAGACAAGAACAGACTGTTACCATCATAAGGCTATTATAGAAGACGAGAACAGACTGGTACCATCATAAGGCTATTATAGAAGACTAGAACAGACTGGTACCATCATAAGACTATTATAGAAGACTCGAACAGACAAGTACCATCATAAGGCTATTATAGAAGACTAGAACAGACTGGTACCATCATAAGGCTATTATAGAAGACTAGAACAGACTGGTACCACCATAAGACTAGAACAGACTGGTACCATCATAAGGCTATTATAGAAGACTAGAACAGACTGGTACCATCATAAGGCTATTATAGAAGACTAGAACAGACTGGTACCATCATAAGAATATTATAGAAGACAAGAACAGACTGGTACCAATCATAAGACTAGAACAGACTGGTACCATCATAAGACTAGAAAATACTGGTACCATCATAAGACTATTATAGAAGACTAGAACAGACTGGTACCATCATAAAGCTATTATAGAAGACTAGAACAGGCTGGTACCATCATAAGACTAGAACAGACTGGTACCATCATAAGGCTATTATAGAAGACTAGAACAGACTGGTACCATCATAAGGCTAGAACAGACTGGTACCATCATAAGGCTTTTATAGAAGACTAGAACAGACTGGTACCATCATAAGACCAGAACAGACTGGTACCATCATAAGACTATTATAGAAGACTAGAACAGACTGGTACCATCATAAGGCTAGAACAGACTGGTACCATCATAAGGCTTTTATAGAAGACTAGAACAGACTGGTACCATCATAAGACTATTATAGAAGACTAGAACAGACTGGTACCATCATAAGGCTATTATAGAAGACTAGAACAGACTGGTACCATCATAAGAATATTATAGAAGACAAGAACAGACTGGTACCAATCATAAGACTAGAACAGACTGGTACCATCATAAGACTAGAACAGACTGGTACCATCATAAGACTAGAACAGACTGGTACCATCATAAGGCTATTATTGAAGACTAGAACAGACTGGTACCATCATAAGAATATTATAGAAGACAAGAACAGACTGGTACCAATCATAAGACTAGAACAGACTGGTACCATCATAAGACTAGAACAGACTGGTACCATCATAAGGCTAAAACAGACTGGTAACATCATAATGCTAGTATAGATGACTAGAACAGACTGGTACCATCATAAGACTAGAACAGACTGGTACCATCATAAGGCTAGAACAGACTGGTACCACCATAAGACTATTATAGAAGACTAGAACAGACTGGTACCACCATAAGACTAGAACAGACTGGTACCATCATAAGGCTATTATAGAAGACTAGAACAGACTGGTACCATCATAAGGCTATTATAGAAGACAAGAACAGACTGGTACCAATCATAAGACTAGAAAATACTGGTACCATCATAAGACTATTATAGAAGACTAGAACAGACTGGTACCATCATAAAGCTATTATAGAAGACTAGAACAGGCTGGTACCATCATAAGACTAGAACAGACTGGTACCATCATAAGGCTAGAACAGACAGGAATCATCATAAGACTATTATAGAAGACTAGAACAGACTGGTACCATCATAAGACTAGAACAGACTGGTACATCATAAAGCTATTATAGAAGACTAGAACAGACTGGTTCCATCATAAGACCAGAACAGACTGGTACCATCATAAGACTATTATAGAAGACTAGAACAGACTGGTACCATCATAAGGCTAGAACAGACTGGTACCATCATAAGGCTTTTATAGAAGACTAGAACAGACTGGTACCATCATAAGGCTATTATAGAAGACTAGAACAGGCTGGTACCATCATAAGACTATTATAGAAGACTAGAACAGACTGGTACCATCATAAGGCTAGAACAGACTGGTACCATCATAAGGCTTTTATAGAAGACTAGAACAGACTGGTACCATCATAAGACTATTATAGAAGACTAGAACAGACTGGTACCATCATAAGGCTAGAACAGACTGGTACCATCATAAGGCTTTTATAGAACACTAGAACAGACTGGTACCATCATAAGACTATTATAGAAGACTAGAACAGACTGGTACCATCATAAGGCTATTATAGAAGACTAGAACAGACTGGTACCATCATAAGAATATTATAGAAGACAAGAACAGACTGGTACCAATCATAAGACTAGAACAGACTGGTACCATCATAAGACTAGAACAGACTGGTACCATCATAAGACTAGAACAGACTGGTACCATCATAAGGCTATTATAGAAGACTAGAACAGACTGGTACCACCATAAGACTAGAACAGACTGGTACCATCATAAGGCTATTATAGAAGACTAGAACAGACTGGTACCATCATAAGAATATTATAGAAGACAAGAACAGACTGGTACCAATCATAAGACTAGAACAGACTGGTACCATCATAAGACTAGAACAGACTGGTACCATCATAAGACTAGAACAGACTGGTACCATCATAAGGCTAGAAAAGACTGGTACCATCATAAGGCTAGAAAAGACTGGTACCATCATAAGGCTAGAACAGACTGGTACCATCATAAGGCTATTATAGAAGACTAGAACAAACTGGTACCATCATAAGGCTATTATAGAAGACTAGAACAGGCTGGTACCATCATAAGACTAGAACAGACTGGTACCATCATAAGACTATTATAGAAGACTAGAACAGGCTGGTACCATCATAAGACTAGAACAAACTGGTACCATCATAAGACTATTATAGAAGACTAGAACAGGCTGGTACCATCATAAGACCAGAACAGACTGGTACCATCATAAGACTATTATAGAAGACTAGAACAGACTGGTACCATCATAAGGCTAGAACAGACTGGTACCATCATAAGGCTTTTATAGAAGACTAGAACAGACTACTACCATCATAAGACTAGAACAGACTGGTACCATCATAAGACTAGAACAGACTGGTAACATCATAAGGCTATTATAGAAGACTAGAACAGTCTGGTACCATCATAAGGCTATTATAGAAGACTAGAACAGACTGGTACCATCATAAGGCTATTATAGAAGACTAGAACAAACTGGTACCATCATAAGGCTATTATAGAAGACTAGAACAGACTGGTACCATCATAAGGCTATTATAGAAGACTAGAACAGACTGGTACCATCATAAGGCTAATATTGAAGACTAGAACAGACTGGTACCATCATAAGGCTATTATAGAAGACTAGAACAGACTGGTACCATCATAAGGCTATTATAGAAGACAAGAACAGACTGGTACCAATCATAAGACTAGAAAATACTGGTACCATCATAAGACTATTATAGAAGACTAGAACAGACTGGTACCATCATAAAGCTATTATAGAAGACTAGAACAGGCTGGTACCATCATAAGACTAGAACAGACTGGTACCATCATAAGGCTAGAACAGACAGGAATCATCATAAGACTATTATAGAAGACTAGAACAGACTGGTACCATCATAAGACTAGAACAGACTGGTACATCATAAAGCTATTATAGAAGACTAGAACAGGCTGGTACCATCATAAGACCAGAACAGACTGGTACCATCATAAGACTATTATAGAAGACTAGAACAGACTGGTACCATCATAAGGCTAGAACAGACTGGTACCATCATAAGGCTTTTATAGAAGACTAGAACAGACTGGTACCATCATAAGGCTATTATAGAAGACTAGAACAGACTGGTACCATCATAAGAATATTATAGAAGACAAGAACAGACTGGTACCAATCATAAGACTAGAACAGACTGGTACCATCATAAGACTAGAACAGACTGGTACCATCATAAGACTAGAACAGACTGGTACCATCATAAGGCTATTATAGAAGACTAGAACAGACTGGTACCACCATAAGACTAGAACAGACTGGTACCATCATAAGGCTATTATAGAAGACTAGAACAGACTGGTACCATCATAAGAATATTATAGAAGACAAGAACAGACTGGTACCAATCATAAGACTAGAACAGACTGGTACCATCATAAGACTAGAACAGACTGGTACCATCATAAGACTAGAACAGACTGGTACCATCATAAGGCTAGAAAAGACTGGTACCATCATAAGGCTAGAAAAGACTGGTACCATCATAAGGCTAGAACAGACTGGTACCATCATAAGGCTATTATAGAAGACTAGAACAAACTGGTACCATCATAAGGCTATTATAGAAGACTAGAACAGGCTGGTACCATCATAAGACTAGAACAGACTGGTACCATCATAAGGCTATTATAGAAGACTAGAACAGGCTGGTACCATCATAAGACCAGAACAGACTGGTACCATCATAAGACTATTATAGAAGACTAGAACAGACTGGTACCATCATAAGGCTAGAACAGACTGGTACCATCATAAGGCTTTTATAGAAGACTAGAACAGACTACTACCATCATAAGACTAGAACAGACTGGTAACATCATAAGGCTATTATAGAAGACTAGAACAGTCTGGTACCATCATAAGGCTATTATAGAAGACTAGAACAGACTGGTACCATCATAAGGCTATTATAGAAGACTAGAACAAACTGGTACCATCATAAGGCTATTATAGAAGACTAGAACAGACTGGTACCATCATAAGGCTATTATAGAAGACTAGAACAGACTGGTACCATCATAAGGCTAATATTGAAGACTAGAACAGACTGGTACCATCATAAGGCTATTATAGAAGACTAGAACAGACTGGTACCATCATAAGAATATTATAGAAGACTAGAACAGACTGGTACCAATCATCAGACTGGTACCATCATAAGACTAGTACCATCATAAGACTAGAACAGACTGGTACCATCATAAGGCTATTATAGAAGACTAGAACAGACTTGTACCATCATAAGGCTAGAACAAACTGGTACCATCATAAGGCTATTATAGAATACTAGAACAGACTGGTACCATCATAAGACTAGAAAATACTGGTACCATCATAAGACTATTATAGAAGACTAGAACAGACTGGTACCATCATAAAGCTATTATAGAAGACTAGAACACGCTGGTACCATCATAAGACTAGAACAGACTGTTACCATCATAAGGCTTTTATAGAAGACTAGAACAGACTACTACCATCATAAGGCTATTATAGAAGACTAGAACAGACTGGTACCATCATAAGGCTATTATAGAAGACTAGAACAGACTGGTACTATCATAAGACTAGAACAGACTTTTACCATCATAAGGCTATTATAGAAGACTAGAACAGACTGGTACCATCAAAAGGCTAGAAAAGACTGGTAGCATCATAAGGCTTTTATAGAAGACTAGAACAGACTACTACCATCATAAGGCTATTATAGCAGACTAGAACAGACTGGTACCATCATAAGACTAGAAAATACTGGTACCATCATAAGACTATTGTACAAGACTAGAACAGACTGGTACATCATAAAGCTATTATAGAAGACTAGAACAGGCTGGTACCATCATAAGACTAGAACAGACTGGTACCATCATAAGGCTTTTATAGAAGACTAGAACAGACTACTACCATCATAAGGCTATTATAGAAGACTAGAACAGACTGGTACCATCATAAGGCTATTATAGAAGACTAGAACAGACTGGTACTATCATAAGACTAGAACAGACTGGTACCATCATAAGGCTATTATAGAAGACTAGAACAGACTGGTACCATCAAAAGGCTAGAAAAGACTGGTACCATCATAAGGCTAGAACAGACTGGTACCATCATAAGGCTATTATAGCAGACTAGAACAGACTGGTACCATCATAAGACTAGAAAATACTGGTACCATCATAAGACTATTGTACAAGACTAGAACAGACTGGTACATCATAAAGCTATTATAGAAGACTAGAACAGGCTGGTACCATCATAAGACTAGAACAGACTGGTACCATCATAAGGCTATTATTGAAGACTAGAACAGACTACTACCATCATAAGGCTAGAAAAGACTGGTACCATCATAAGGCTAGAACAGACTGGTACCATCATAAAGCTATTATTGAAGACTAGAACAGACTACTACCATCATAAGGCTAGAAAAGACTGGTACCATCATAAGGCTAGAACAGACTGGTACCATCATAAAGCTATTATTGAAGACTAGAACAGACTGGTACCATCATAAGGCTATTATAGAAGACTAGAACAGACTGGTACCATCATAAGACTATTATATAGAAGACTAGAACAGACTGGTACCATCATAAGACAAGAACAGACTGTTACCATCATAAGACTATTATAGAAGACTAGAACAGACTGGTACCATCATAAGACTATTATAGAAGACTCGAACAGACAAGTACCATCATAAGGCTATTATAGAAGACTAGAACAGACTGGTACCATCATAAGGCTATTATAGAAGACTAGAACAGACTGGTACCATCATAAGGCTATTATAGAAGACAAGAACAGACTGGTACCAATCATAAGACTAGAAAATACTGGTACCATCATAAGACTATTATAGAAGACTAGAACAGACTGGTACCATCATAAAGCTATTATAGAAGACTAGAACAGGCTGGTACCATCATAAGACTAGAACAGACTGGTACTATGATAAGGCTAGAACAGACAGGAATCATCATAAAGCTATTATAGAAGACTAGAACAGGCTGGTACCATCATAAGACCAGAACAGACTGGTACCATCATAAGACTATTATAGAAGACTAGAACAGACTGGTACCATCATAAGGCTAGAACAGACTGGTACCATCATAAGGCTTTTATAGAAGACTAGAACAGACTGGTACCATCATAAGGCTATTATAGAAGACTAGAACAGACTGGTACCATCATAAGACCAGAACAGACTGGTACCATCATAAGACTATTATAGAAGACTAGAACAGACTGGTACCATCATAAGGCTAGAACAGACTGGTACCACCATAAGACTAGAACAGACTGGTACCATCATAAGACTATTATAGAAGACTAGAACAGACTGGTACCATCATAAGGCTATTATAGAAGACTAGAACAGACTGGTACCATCATAAGAATATTATAGAAGACAAGAACAGACTGGTACCAATCATAAGACTAGAACAGACTGGTACCATCATAAGACTAGAACAGACTGGTACCATCATAAGACTAGAACAGACTGGTACCATCATAAGGCTATTATAGAAGACTAGAACAGACTGGTACCACCATAAGACTAGAACAGACTGGTACCATCATAAGGCTATTATAGAAGACTAGAACAGACTGGTACCATCATAAGAATATTATAGAAGACAAGAACAGACTGGTACCAATCATAAGACTAGAACAGACTGGTACCATCATAAGACTAGAACAGACTGGTACCATCATAAGACTAGAACAGACTGGTACCATCATATGGCTAGAAAAGACTGGTACCATCATAAGGCTAGAAAAGACTGGTACCATCATAAGGCTAGAACAGACTGGTACCATCATAAGGCTATTATAGCAGACTAGAACAGACTGGTACCATCATAAGGCTATTATAGCAGACTAGAACAGACTGGTACCATCATAAGGCTATTATAGCAGACTAGAACAGACTGGTACCATCATAAGGCTATTATAGCAGACTAGAACAGACTGGTACCATCATAAGACTAGAACAGACTGGTACCATCATAAGACTATTATAGAAGACTAGAACAGACTGGTACCATCATAAGACTATTATAGAAGACTAGAACAGACTTCTACCATCATAAGACTAGAACAGACTGGTACCATCATAAGGCTAGAACAGACTGGTACCATCATAAGGCTATTATAGAAGACTAGAACAGACTGGTACCATCATAAGACTTGAACAGACTGGTACCATCATAAGACTATTATATAGAAGACTAGAACAGACTGGTACCATCATAAGACAAGAACAGACTGGTACCATCATAAGACAAGAACAGACTGTTACCATCATAAGGCTATTATAGAAGACGAGAACAGACTGGTACCATCATAAGGCTATTATAGAAGACTAGAACAGACTGGTACCATCATAAGACTATTATAGAAGACTCGAACAGACAAGTACCATCATAAGGCTAAAACAGACTGGTAACATCATAAGGCTATTATAGAAGACTAGAACAGACTGGTACCACCATAAGACTAGAACAGTCTGGTACCATCATAAGACTATTATAGAAGACTCGAACAGACAAGTACCATCATAAGGCTAAAACAGACTGGTAACATCATAAGGCTATTATAGAAGACTAGAACAGACTGGTACCACCATAAGACTAGAACAGACTGGTACCATCATAAGGCTATTATAGAAGACTAGAACAGACTGGTACCATCATAAGGCTATTATAGAAGACTAGAACAGACTGGTACCATCATAAGACAAGAACAGACTGGTACCATCATAAGACTATTATAGAAGACTAGAACAGACTGGTACCATCATAAGACCAGAACAGACTGGTACCATCATAAGGCTTTTATAGAAGACTAGAACAGACTGGTACCATCATAAGGCTAGAACAGACTGGTACCATCATAAGGCTTTTATAGAAGACTAGAACAGACTGGTACCATCATAAGGCTATTATAGAAGACTAGAACAGGCTGGTACCATCATAAGACAAGAACAGACTGGTACCATCATAAGACTATTATAGAAGACGAGAACAGACTGGTACCATCATAAGACAAGAACAGACTGGTACCATCATAAGACTATTATAGAAGACTAGAACAGACTGGTACCATCATAAGACAAGAACAGACTGTTACCATCATAAGGCTATTATAGAAGACGAGAACAGACTGGTACCATCATAAGGCTATTATAGAAGACTAGAACAGACTGGTACCATCATAAGACTAGAACAGTCTGGTACCATCATAAGACTATTATAGAAGACTCGAACAGACAAGTACCATCATAAGGCTAGAACAGACAGGAATCATCATAAAGCTATTATAGAAGACTAGAACAGGCTGGTACCATCATAAGACCAGAACAGACTGGTACCATCATAAGGCTTTTATAGAAGACTAGAACAGACTGGTACCATCATAAGGCTAGAACAGACTGGTACCATCATAAGGCTTTTATAGAAGACTAGAACAGACTGGTACCATCATAAGGCTATTATAGAAGACTAGAACAGGCTGGTACCATCATAAGACTAGAACAGACTGGTACCATCATAAGACCAGAACAGACTGGTACCATCATAAGACTATTATAGAAGACTAGAACAGACTGGTACCATCATAAGGCTAGAACAGACTGGTACCATCATAAGGCTTTTATAGAAGACTAGAACAGACTGGTACCATCATAAGGCTATTATAGAAGACTAGAACAGACTGGTACCATCATAAAGCTCTTACAGAAGACTAGAACAGACTGGTACCATCATAAGACCAGAACAGACTGGTACCATCATAAGACTATTATAGAAGACTAGAACAGACTGGTACCATCATAAGGCTAGAACAGACTGGTACCACCATAAGACTAGAACAGACTGGTACCATCATAAGACTATTATAGAAGACTAGAACAGACTGGTACCATCATAAGGCTATTATAGAAGACTAGAACAGACTGGTACCATCATAAGAATATTATAGAAGACAAGAACAGACTGGTACCAATCATAAGACTAGAACAGACTGGTACCATCATAAGACTAGAACAGACTGGTACCATCATAAGACTAGAACAGACTGGTACCATCATAAGGCTATTATAGAAGACTAGAACAGACTGGTACCACCATAAGACTAGAACAGACTGGTACCATCATAAGGCTATTATAGAAGACTAGAACAGACTGGTACCATCATAAGAATATTATAGAAGACAAGAACAGACTGGTACCAATCATAAGACTAGAACAGACTGGTACCATCATAAGACTAGAACAGACTGGTACCATCATAAGACTAGAACAGACTGGTACCATCATATGGCTAGAAAAGACTGGTACCATCATAAGGCTAGAAAAGACTGGTACCATCATAAGGCTAGAACAGACTGGTACCATCATAAGGCTATTATAGCAGACTAGAACAGACTGGTACCATCATAAGGCTATTATAGCAGACTAGAACAGACTGGTACCATCATAAGGCTATTATAGCAGACTAGAACAGACTGGTACCATCATAAGACTAGAACAGACTGGTACCATCATAAGGCTAGAACAGACTGGTACCATCATAAGACTATTATAGAAGACTAGAACAGACTGGTACCATCATAAGACTATTATAGAAGACTAGAACAGACTTCTACCATCATAAGACTAGAACAGACTGGTACCATCATAAGGCTAGAACAGACTGGTACCATCATAAGGCTATTATAGAAGACTAGAACAGACTGGTACCATCATAAGACTTGAACAGACTGGTACCATCATAAGGCTATTATAGAAGACTAGAACAGACTGGTACCATCATAAGACAAGAACAGACTGGTACCATCATAAGACAAGAACAGACTGTTACCATCATAAGGCTATTATAGAAGACGAGAACAGACTGGTACCATCATAAGGCTATTATAGAAGACTAGAACAGACTGGTACCATCATAAGACTAGAACAGTCTGGTACCATCATAAGACTATTATAGAAGACTCGAACAGACTGGTAACATCATAAGGCTATTATAGAAGACTAGAACAGACTGGTACCACCATAAGACTAGAACAGACTGGTACCATCATAAGGCTATTATAGAAGACTAGAACAGACTGGTACCATCATAAGGCTATTATAGAAGACTAGAACAGACTGGTACCATCATAAGAATATTATAGAAGACAAGAACAGACTGGTACCAATCATAAGACTAGAACAGACTGGTACCATCATAAGACTAGAAAATACTGGTACCATCATAAGACTATTATAGAAGACTAGAACAGACTGGTACCATCATAAAGCTATTATAGAAGACTAGAACAGGCTGGTACCATCATAAGACTAGAACAGACTGGTACCATCATAAGGCTATTATAGAAGACTAGAACAGACTGGTACCATCATAAGGCTAGAACAGACTGGTACCATCATAAGGCTTTTATAGAAGACTAGAACAGACTGGTACCATCATAAGACCAGAACAGACTGGTACCATCATAAGACTATTATAGAAGACTAGAACAGACTGGTACCATCATAAGGCTAGAACAGACTGGTACCATCATAAGGCTTTTATAGAAGACTAGAACAGACTGGTACCATCATAAGACTATTATAGAAGACTAGAACAGACTGGTACCATCATAAGGCTATTATAGAAGACTAGAACAGACTGGTACCATCATAAGAATATTATAGAAGACAAGAACAGACTGGTACCAATCATAAGACTAGAACAGACTGGTACCATCATAAGACTAGAACAGACTGGTACCATCATAAGACTAGAACAGACTGGTACCATCATAAGGCTATTATAGAAGACTAGAACAGACTGGTACCATCATAAGAATATTATAGAAGACAAGAACAGACTGGTACCAATCATAAGACTAGAACAGACTGGTACCATCATAAGACTAGAACAGACTGGTACCATCATAAGGCTAAAACAGACTGGTAACATCATAATGCTAGTATAGATGACTAGAACAGACTGGTACCATCATAAGGCTATTATAGAAGACTAGAACAGACTGGTACCACCATAAGACTAGAACAGACTGGTACCATCATAAGGCTATTATAGAAGACTAGAACAGACTGGTACCATCATAAGGCTATTATAGAAGACAAGAACAGACTGGTACCAATCATAAGACTAGAAAATACTGGTACCATCATAAGACTATTATAGAAGACTAGAACAGACTGGTACCATCATAAAGATATTATAGAAGACTAGAACAGGCTGGTACCATCATAAGACTAGAACAGACTGGTACCATCATAAGGCTAGAACAGACAGGAATCATCATAAGACTATTATAGAAGACTAGAACAGACTGGTACCATCATAAGACTAGAACAGACTGGTACCATCATAAGGCTTTTATAGAAGACTAGAACAGACTGGTACCATCATAAGGCTATTATAGAAGACTAGAACAGACTGGTACCATCATAAGGCTATTATAGAAGACTAGAACAGACTGGTACCATCATAAAGCTCTTACAGAAGACTAGAACAGACTGGTACCATCATAAGACCAGAACAGACTGGTACCATCATAAGACTATTATAGAAGACTAGAACAGACTGGTACCATCATAAGGCTAGAACAGACTGGTACCATCATAAGGCTTTTATAGAACACTAGAACAGACTGGTACCATCATAAGACTATTATAGAAGACTAGAACAGACTGGTACCATCATAAGGCTATTATAGAAGACTAGAACAGACTGGTACCATCATAAGACTATTATAGAAGACTCGAACAGACAAGTACCATCATAAGGCTAAAACAGACTGGTAACATCATAATGCTAGTATAGATGACTAGAACAGACTGGTACCATCATAAGGCTATTATAGAAGACTAGAACAGACTGGTACCACCATAAGTCTAGAACAGACTGGTACCATCATAAGGCTATTATAGAAGACTAGAACAGACTGGTACCATCATAAGGCTATTATAGAAGACTAGAACAGACTGGTACCATCATAAGAATATTATAGAAGACAAGAACAGACTGGTACCAATCATAAGACTAGAACAGACTGGTACCATCATAAGACTAGAAAATACTGGTACCATCATAAGACTATTATAGAAGACTAGAACAGACTGGTACCATCATAAAGCTATTATAGAAGACTAGAACAGGCTGGTACCATCATAAGACTAGAACAGACTGGTACCATCATAAGGCTATTATAGAAGACTAGAACAGACTGGTACCATCATAAGGCTAGAACAGACTGGTACCATCATAAGGCTTTTATAGAAGACTAGAACAGACTGGTACCATCATAAGACCAGAACAGACTGGTACCATCATAAGACTATTATAGAAGACTAGAACAGACTGGGACCATCATAAGGCTAGAACAGACTGGTACCATCATAAGGCTTTTATAGAAGACTAGAACAGACTGGTACCATCATAAGACTATTATAGAAGACTAGAACAGACTGGTACCATCATAAGGCTATTATAGAAGACTAGAACAGACTGGTACCATCATAAGAATATTATAGAAGACAAGAACAGACTGGTACCAATCATAAGACTAGAACAGACTGGTACCATCATAAGACTAGAACAGACTGGTACCATCATAAGACTATTATATAGAAGACTACAACAGACTGGTACCATCATAAGACTAGAACAGACTGTTACCATCATAAGGCTATTATAGAAGACGAGAACAGACTGGTACCATCATAAGACAACTATAGAAGACTAGAACAGACTGGTACCATCATAAGGCTATTATAGAAGACTAGAACAGACTGGTACCATCATAAGGCTAGAACAGACTGGTACCATCATAAGACAACTATAGAAGACTAGAACAGACTGGTACCATCATAAGGCTATTATAGAAGACTAGAACAGACTGGTACCATCATAAGACTAGAACAGACTGGTACCATCATAAGACTATTATAGAAGACTAGAACAGACTACTACCATCATAAGACTAGAACAGACTGGTACCATCATAAGTCTATTATAGAAGACTAGAACAGACTGCTACCATCATAAGGCTATTATAGAAGACTAGAACAGACTGGTACCATCATAAGACTAGAACAGACTGGTACCATCATAAGGCTATTATAGAAGACTAGAACAGACTGGTACCAATCATAAGACTAGAACAGACTGGTACCATCATAAGGCTAGAACAGACTGGTACCATCATAAGGCTATTATAGCAGACTAGAACAGACTGGTACCATCATAAGGCTATTATAGCAGACTAGAACAGACTGGTACCATCATAAGGCTATTATAGCAGACTAGAACAGACTGGTACCATCATAAGACTAGAACAGACTACTACCATCATAAGACTAGAACAGACTGGTACCATCATAAGGCTTTTATAGAAGACTAGAACAGACTGGTACCATCATAAGGCTATTATAGAAGACTAGAACAGACTGGTACCATCATAAGGCTATTATAGAAGACTAGAACAGACTGGTACCATCATAAGACTTGAACAGACTGGTACCATCATAAGACTATTATATAGAAGACTAGAACAGACTGGTACCATCATAAGACAAGAACAGACTGTTACCATCATAAGGCTAGAACAGACTTGTACCATCATAAAGCTATTATTGAAGACTAGAACAGACTGGTACCATCATAAGGCTATTATAGAAGACTAGAACAGACTGGTACCATCATAAGACTTGAACAGACTGGTACCATCATAAGACTATTATATAGAAGACTAGAACAGACTGGTACCATCATAAGACAAGAACAGACTGTTACCATCATAAGACTATTATAGAAGACGAGAACAGACTGGTACCATCATAAGGCTATTATAGAAGACGAGAACAGACTGGTACCATCATAAGGCTATTATAGAAGACTAGAAAAGACTGGTACCATCATAAGGCTAGAACAGACTGGTACCATCATAAAGCTATTATTGAAGACTAGAACAGACTGGTACCATCATAAGGCTATTATAGAAGACTAGAACAGACTGGTACCATCATAAGACAAGAACAGACTGTTACCATCATAAGACTATTATAGAAGACGAGAACAGACTGGTACCATCATAAGGCTATTATAGAAGACTAGAACAGACTGGTACCATCATAAGAATATTATAGAAGACAAGAACAGGCTGGTACCAATCATAAGACTAGAACAGACTGGTACCATCATAAGACTAGAAAATACTGGTACCATCATAAGACTATTATAGAAGACTAGAACAGACTGGTACCATCATAAAGCTATTATAGAAGACTAGAACAGGCTGGTACCATCATAAGACTAGAACAGACTGGTACCATCATAAGGCTATTATAGAAGACTAGAACAGACTGGTACCATCATAAGACTAGAACAGACAGGAATCATCATAAGACTATTACAGAAGACTAGAACAGACTGGTACATCATAAAGCTATTATAGAAGACTAGAACAGGCTGGTACCATCATAAGACCAGAACAGACTGGTACCATCATAAGACTATTATAGAAGACTAGAACAGACTGGTACCATCATAAGGCTAGAACAGACTGGTACCATCATAAGGCTTTTATAGAAGACTAGAACAGACTGGTACCATCATAAGGCTATTATAGAAGACTAGAACAGACTGGTACCATCATAAAGCTCTTACAGAAGACTAGAACAGACTGGTACCATCATAAGACCAGAACAGACTGGTACCATCATAAGACTATTATAGAAGACTAGAACAGACTGGTACCATCATAAGGCTAGAACAGACTGGTACCATCATAAGGCTTTTATAGAACACTAGAACAGACTGGTACCATCATAAGACTATTATAGAAGACTAGAACAGACTGGTACCATCATAAGGCTATTATAGAAGACTAGAACAGACTGGTACCATCATAAGACTATTATAGAAGACTCGAACAGACAAGTACCATCATAAGGCTAAAACAGACTGGTAACATCATAATGCTAGTATAGATGACTAGAACAGACTGGTACCATCATAAGGCTATTATAGAAGACTAGAACAGACTGGTACCACCATAAGTCTAGAACAGACTGGTACCATCATAAGGCTATTATAGAAGACTAGAACAGACTGGTACCATCATAAGGCTATTATAGAAGACTAGAACAGACTGGTACCATCATAAGAATATTATAGAAGACAAGAACAGACTGGTACCAATCATAAGACTAGAACAGACTGGTACCATCATAAGACTAGAAAATACTGGTACCATCATAAGACTATTATAGAAGACTAGAACAGACTGGTACCATCATAAAGCTATTATAGAAGACTAGAACAGGCTGGTACCATCATAAGACTAGAACAGACTGGTACCATCATAAGGCTATTATAGAAGACTAGAACAGACTGGTACCATCATAAGGCTAGAACAGACTGGTACCATCATAAGGCTTTTATAGAAGACTAGAACAGACTGGTACCATCATAAGACCAGAACAGACTGGTACCATCATAAGACTATTATAGAAGACTAGAACAGACTGGTACCATCATAAGGCTAGAACAGACTGGTACCATCATAAGGCTTTTATAGAAGACTAGAACAGACTGGTACCATCATAAGACTATTATAGAAGACTAGAACAGACTGGTACCATCATAAGGCTATTATAGAAGACTAGAACAGACTGGTACCATCATAAGAATATTATAGAAGACAAGAACAGACTGGTACCAATCATAAGACTAGAACAGACTGGTACCATCATAAGACTAGAACAGACTGGTACCATCATAAGACTATTATATAGAAGACTACAACAGACTGGTACCATCATAAGACTAGAACAGACTGTTACCATCATAAGGCTATTATAGAAGACGAGAACAGACTGGTACCATCATAAGGGTATTATAGAAGACTAGAACAGACTGGTACCATCATAAGACAACTATAGAAGACTAGAACAGACTGGTACCATCATAAGGCTATTATAGAAGACTAGAACAGACTGGTACCATCATAAGGCTAGAACAGACTGGTACCATCATAAGACAACTATAGAAGACTAGAACAGACTGGTACCATCATAAGGCTATTATAGAAGACTAGAACAGACTGGTACCATCATAAGACTAGAACAGACTGGTACCATCATAAGACTATTATAGAAGACTAGAACAGACTACTACCATCATAAGACTAGAACAGACTGGTACCATCATAAGTCTATTATAGAAGACTAGAACAGACTGCTACCATCATAAGGCTATTATAGAAGACTAGAACAGACTGGTACCATCATAAGACTAGAACAGACTGGTACCATCATAAGGCTATTATAGAAGACTAGAACAGACTGGTACCAATCATAAGACTAGAACAGACTGGTACCATCATAAGGCTATTATAGAAGACTAGAACAGACTGGTACCATCATAAGGCTATTATAGCAGACTAGAACAGACTGGTACCATCATAAGACTAGAACAGACTGGTACCATCATAAGGCTATTATAGCAGACTAGAACAGACTGGTACCATCATAAGGCTATTATAGCAGACTAGAACAGACTGGTACCATCATAAGGCTATTATAGCAGACTAGAACAGACTGGTACCATCATAAGACTAGAACAGACTACTACCATCATAAGACTAGAACAGACTGGTACCATCATAAGGCTTTTATAGAAGACTAGAACAGACTGGTACCATCATAAGGCTATTATAGAAGACTAGAACAGACTGGTACCATCATAAGGCTATTATAGAAGACTAGAACAGACTGGTACCATCATAAGACTTGAACAGACTGGTACCATCATAAGACTAGAACAGACTGGTACCATCATAAGACAAGAACAGACTGTTACCATCATAAGGCTAGAACAGACTTGTACCATCATAAAGCTATTATTGAAGACTAGAACAGACTGGTACCATCATAAGGCTATTATAGAAGACTAGAACAGACTGGTACTATCATAAGGCTATTATAGAAGACTAGAACAGACTGGTACCATCATAAGGCTATTATAGAAGACTAGAACAGACTGGTACCATCATAAGGCTATTATAGAAGACTAGAACAGACTGGTACCATCATAAGAATATTATAGAAGACAAGAACAGACTGGTACCAATCATAAGACTAGAACAGACTGGTACCATCATAAGACTAGAAAATACTGGTACCATCATAAGACTATTATAGAAGACTAGAACAGACTGGTACCATCATAAAGCTATTATAGAAGACTAGAACAGGCTGGTACCATCATAAGACTAGAACAGACTGGTACCATCATAAGGCTATTATAGAAGACTAGAAAAGACTGGTACCATCATAAGGCTAGAACAGACTGGTACCATCATAAAGCTATTATTGAAGACTAGAACAGACTGGTACCATCATAAGGCTATTATAGAAGACTAGAACAGACTGGTACCATCATAAGACAAGAACAGACTGTTACCATCATAAGACTATTATAGAAGACGAGAACAGACTGGTACCATCATAAGGCTATTATAGAAGACTAGAACAGACTGGTACCATCATAAGGCTATTATAGAAGACTAGAACAGACTGGTACCATCATAAGAATATTATAGAAGACAAGAACAGGCTGGTACCAATCATAAGACTAGAACAGACTGGTAACATCATAAGACTAGAAAATACTGGTACCATCATAAGACTATTATAGAAGACTAGAACAGACTGGTACCATCATAAAGCTATTATAGAAGACTAGAACAGGCTGGTACCATCATAAGACTAGAACAGACTGGTACCATCATAAGGCTATTATAGAAGACTAGAAAAGACTGGTACCATCATAAGGCTAGAACAGACTGGTACCATCATAAAGCTATTATTGAAGACTAGAACAGACTGGTACCATCATAAGGCTATTATAGAAGACTAGAACAGACTGGTACCATCATAAGACAAGAACAGACTGTTACCATCATAAGACTATTATAGAAGATGAGAACAGACTGGTACCATCATAAGGCTATTATAGAAGACTAGAACAGACTGGTACCATCATAAGGCTATTATAGAAGACTAGAACAGACTGGTACCATCATAAGAATATTATAGAAGACAAGAACAGGCTGGTACCAATCATAAGACTAGAACAGACTGGTAACATCATAAGACTAGAAAATACTGGTACCATCATAAGACTATTATAGAAGACTAGAACAGACTGGTACCATCATAAAGCTATTATAGAAGACTAGAACAGGCTGGTACCATCATAAGACTAGAACAGACTGGTACCATCATAAGGCTATTATAGAAGACTAGAACAGACTGGTACCATCATAAGACTAGAACAGACAGGAATCATCATAAGACTATTACAGAAGACTAGAACAGACTGGTACATCATAAAGCTATTATAGAAGACTAGAACAGGCTGGTACCATCATAAGACCAGAACAGACTGGTACCATCATAAGACTATTATAGAAGACTAGAACAGACTGGTACCATCATAAGGCTAGAACAGACTGGTACCATCATAAGGCTTTTATAGAAGACTAGAACAGACTGGTACCATCATAAGGCTATTATAGAAGACTAGAACAGACTGGTACCATCATAAGACTATTATAGAAGACTAGAACAGACTGGTACCATCATAAGGCTATTATAGAAGACTAGAACAGACTGGTACCATCATAAGAATATTATAGAAGACAAGAACAGACTGGTACCATCATAAGACTAGAACAGACTGGTACCATCATAAGACTAGAACAGACTGGTACCATCATAAGACTAGAACAGACTGGTACCATCATAAGACTATTATATAGAAGACTACAACAGACTGGTACCATCATAAGACTAGAACAGACTGTTACCATCATAAGGCTATTATAGAAGACGAGAACAGACTGGTACCCATCATAAGACAACTATAGAAGACTAGAACAGACTGGTACCATCATAAGGCTATTATAGAAGACTAGAACAGACTGGTACCATCATAAGACTATTATAGAACACTAGAACAGACTGGTACCATCATAAGGCTATTACAGAAGACTAGAACAGACTGGTACCATCATAAAGCTATTATAGAAGACTAGAACAGGCTGGTACCATCATAAGACTAGAACAGACTGGTACCATCATAAGGCTATTATAGAAGACTAGAACAGACTGGTACCATCATAAGACTATTACAGAAGACTAGAACAGACTGGTATATCATAAAGCTATTATAGAAGACTAGAACAGGCTGGTACCATCATAAGACCAGAACAGACTGGTACCATCATAAGACTATTATAGAAGACTAGAACAGACTGGTACCATCATAAGGCTAGAACAGACTGGTACCATCATAAGGCTTTTATAGAAGACTAGAACAGACTGGTACCCTCATAAGGCTATTATAGAAGACTAGAACAGACTGGTTACCATCATAAGGCTATTATAGAAGACTAGAACAGACTGGTACCATCATAAGACTATTATAGAAGACTAGAACAGACTGGTACCATCATAAGGCTATTATAGAAGACTAGAACAGAATGATACCATCATAAGGCTATTATAGAAGACTAGAACAGACTGGTACCATCATAAGGCTATTATAGAAGACTAGAACAGAATGATACCATCATAAGGTTATTATAGAAGACTAGAACAGACTGGTACCATCAAAAGGCTAGAAAAGACTGGTACCATCATAAGGCTAGAACAGACTGGTACCATCATAAGGCTATTATAGCAGACTAGAACAGACTGGTACCATCATAAGGCTATTATAGCAGACTAGAACAGACTGGTACCATCATAAGGCTATTATAGCAGACTAGAACAGACTGGTACCATCATAAGACTAGAACAGACTGGTACCATCATAAGACTATTATAGAAGACTAGAACAGACTACTACCATCATAAGACTAGAACAGACTGGTACCATCATAAGGCTAGAACAGACTGGTACCATCATAAGGCTTTTATAGAAGACTAGAACAGACTACTACCATCATAAGGCTAGAAAAGACTGGTACCATCATAAGGCTAGAACAGACTGGTACCATCATAAAGCTATTATTGAAGACTAGAACAGACTGGTTACCATCATAAGGCTATTATAGAAGACTAGAACAGACTGGTACCATCATAAGACTATTATTGAAGACTAGAACAGACTGGTACCATCATAAGGCTATTATAGAAGACTAGAACAGACTGGTACCATCATAAGACTATTATAGAAGACTCGAACAGACAAGTACAATCATAAGGCTAAAACAGACTGGTAACATCATAATGTTAGTATAGATGACTAGAACAGACTGGTACCATCATAAGGCTATTATAGAAGACTAGAACAGACTGGTACCACCATAAGACTAGAACAGACTGGTAAAATCATAAGGCTATTATAGAAGACTAGAACAGACTGGTACCATCATAAGAATATTATAGAAGACAAGAACAGACTGGTACCAATCATAAGACTAGAACAGACTGGTACCATCATAAGACTAGAACAGACTTTTACCATCATAAGACTAGAACAGACTGGTACCATCATAAGACTATTATATAGAAGACTACAACAGACTGGTACCATCATAAGACTAGAACAGACTGTTACCATCATAAGGCTATTATAGAAGACGAGAACAGACTGGTACCATCATAAGACAACTATAGAAGACTAGAACAGACTGGTACCATCATAAGGCTATTATAGAAGACTAGAACAGACTGGTACCATCATAAGACAACTATAGAAGACTAGAACAGACTGGTACCATCATAAGGCTATTACAGAAGACTAGAACAGACTGGTACCATCATAAGGCTAGAACAGACTGGTACCATCATAAGACTATTATAGAAGACTAGAACAGACTACTACCATCATAAGACTAGAACAGACTGGTACCATCATAAGTCTATTATAGAAGACTAGAACAGACTGGTACCATCATAAGGCTATTATAGAAGACTAGAACAGACTGGTACTATCATAAGACTAGAACAGACTGGTACCATCATAAGGCTATTATAGAAGACTAGAACAGACTGGTACCATCAAAAGGCTAGAAAAGACTGGTACCATCAAAAGGCTAGAACAGACTGGTACCATCATAAGGCTATTATAGCAGACTAGAACAGACTGGTACCATCATAAGGCTATTATAGCAGACTAGAACAGACTGGTACCATCATAAGGCTATTATAGCAGACTAGAACAGACTGGTACCATCATAAGACTAGAAAATACTGGTACCATCATAAGACTATTGTAGAAGACTAGAACAGACTAGTACATCATAAAGCTATTATAGAAGACTAGAACAGGCTGGTACCATCATAAGACTAGAACAGACTGGTACCATCATAAGGCTATTATAGAAGACTAGAACAGACTGGTACCATCATAAGGCTATTATAGAAGACTAGAACAGACTGGTACCATCATAAGGCTAGAACAGACTGGTACCATCATAAGGCTTTTATAGAAGACTAGAACAGACTGGTACCATCATAAGGCTAGAACAGACTGGTACCATCATAAAGCTATTATTGAAGACTAGAACAGACTGGTACCATCATAAGACTATTATATAGAAGACTAGAACAGACTGGTACCATCATAAGACAAGAACAGACTGTTACCATCATAAGGCTATTATAGAAGACGAGAACAGACTGGTACCATCATAAGACTATTATAGAAGACTCGAACAGACAAGTACCATCATAAGGCTAAAACAGACTGGTAACATCATAATGCTAGTATAGATGACTAGAACAGACTGGTACCATCATAAGGCTATTATAGAAGACTAGAACAGACTGGTACCACCATAAGACTAGAACAGACTGGTACCATCATAAGGCTATTATAGAAGACTAGAACAGACTGGTACCATCATAAGGCTATTATAGAAGACTAGAACAGACTGGTACCATCATAAGAATATTATAGAAGACAAGAACAGACTGGTACCAATCATAAGACTAGAACAGACTGGTACCATCATAAGACTAGAAAATACTGGTACCATCATAAGACTATTATAGAAGACTAGAACAGACTGGTACCATCATAAAGCTATTATAGAAGACTAGAACAGGCTGGTACCATCATAAGACTAGAACAGACTGGTACCATCATAAGACTATTATAGAAGACTAGAACAGACTGGTACCATCATAAGAATATTATAGAAGACAAGAACAGACTGGTACCAATCATAAGACTAGAACAGACTGGTACCATCATAAGACTAGAACAGACTGGTACCATCATAAGACTAGAACAGACTGGTACCATCATAAGGCTATTATAGAAGACTAGAACAGACTGGTACCACCATAAGACTAGAACAGACTGGTACCATCTTAAGGCTATTATAGAAGACTAGAACAGAGTGGTACCATCATAAGGCTATTATAGAAGACTAGAACAGACTGGTACCATCATAAGAATATTATAGAAGACAAGAACAGACTGGTACCAATCATAAGACTAGAACAGACTGGTACCATCATAAGACTAGAACAGACTGGTACCATCATAAGACTAGAACAGACTGGTACCATCATAAGACTAGAACAGACTGGTACCATCATAAGACTAGAACAGACTGGTACCATCATAAGACTACAACAGACTGGTACCATCATAAGACTAGAACAGACTGTTACCATCATAAGGCTATTATAGAAGACGAGAACAGACTGGTACCATCATAAGACAACTATAGAAGACTAGAACAGACTGGTACCATCATAAGGGTATTATAGAAGACTAGAACAGACTGGTACCATCATAAGGCTATTATAGAAGACTAGAACAGACTGGTACCATCATAAGACTATTATAGAAGACTAGAACAGACTTGTACCATCATAAGGCTAGAACAAACTGGTACCATCATAAGGCTATTATAGAAGACTAGAACAGACTTGTACCATCATAAGGCTAGAACAAACTGGTACCATCATAAGACTATTATAGAACACTAGAACAGACTGGTACCATCATAAGACTATTATAGAACACTAGAACAGACTGGTACCATCATAAGACTAGAACAGACTGGTACCATCATAAGACTATTATAGAAGACTAGAACAGACTGGTACCATCATAAGACTAGAACAGACTGGTACCATCATAAGGCTTTTATAGAAGACTTGAACAGACTGGTACCATCATAAGACTAGAACAGACTGGTACCATCATAAGACTAGAACAGACTGGTACCATCATAAGACTATTATAGAAGACTAGAACAGACTGGTACCATCATAAGACTAGAACAGACTGGTACCATCATAAGGCTTTTATAGAAGACTTGAACAGACTGGTACCATCATAAGACTAGAACAGACTGGTACCATCATAAGACTAGAACAGACTGGTACCATCATAAGGCTTTTATAGAAGACTAGAACAGACTGGTTACCATCATAATGCTACTATAGAAGACTAGAACAGACTGGTACCATCATAAGGCTATTATAGAAGACTAGAACAGACTGGTACCATCATAAGACTAGAACAGACTGGTAACATCATAAGGCTATTATAGAAGACTAGAACAGACTGGTGCCATCATAAGGCTATTATAGAAGACTAGAACAGACTGGTACCATCATAAGACTAGTATAGAAGACTAGAAAAGACTGGTACCATCATAAGGCTATTATAGCAGACTAGAACAGACTGGTACCATCATAAGGCTATTATAGCAGACTAGAACAGACTGGTACCATCATAAGACTAGAAAATACTGGTACCATCATAAGACTATTATAGAAGACTAGAACAGACTGGTACATCATAAAGCTATTATAGAAGACTAGAAAAGGCTGGTACCATCATAAGACTAGAACAGACTGGTACCATCATAAGACTATTATAGAAGACTAGAACAGACTACTACCATCATAAGACTAGAACATACTGGTACCATCATAAGGCTAGAACAGACTGGTACCATCATAAGGCTTTTATAGAAGACTAGAACAGACTACTACCATCATAAGACTAGAACAGACTGGTACCATCATAAGGCTAGAACAGACTGGTACCATCATAAGTCTATTATAGAAGACTAGAACAGACTGGTACCATCATAAGGCTATTATAGAAGACTAGAACTGACTGGTACTATCATAAGACTAGAACAGACTGGTACCATCATAAGGCTATTATAGAAGACTAGAACAGACTGGTACCATCATAAGGCTATTATAGAAGACTCGAACAGACAAGTACAATCATAAGGCTAAAACAGACTGGTACCATCATAAGGCTATTATAGAAGACTAGAACAGACTGGTACCATCATAAGGCTATTATAGAAGACTAGAACAGACTGGTACCATCATAAGAATATTATAGAAGACAAGAACAGACTGGTACCAATCATAAGACTAGAACAGACTGGTACCATCATAAGACTAGAACAGACTGGTACCATCATAAGACTAGAACAGACTGGTACCATCATAAGACTATTATATAGAAGACTACAACAGACTTGTACCATCATAAGACTAGAACAGACTGTTACCATCATAAGGCTATTATAGAAGACGAGAACAGACTGGTACCATCATAAGGGTATTATAGAAGACTAGAACAGACTGGTACCATCATAAGACAACTATAGAAGACTAGAACAGACTGGTACCATCATAAGGCTATTATAGAAGACTAGAACAGACTGGTACTATCATAAGGCTAGAACAGACTGGTACCATCATAAGACTATTATAGAAGACTAGAACAGACTACTACCATCATAAGACTAGAACAGACTGGTACCATCATAAGTCTATTATAGAAGACTAGAACAGACTGGTACCATCATAAGGCTATTATAGAAGACTAGAACAGACTGGTACTATCATAAGACTAGAACAGACTGGTACTATCATAAGACTAGAACCGACTGGTACCATCATAAGACTATTATAGAAGACTAGAACAGACTGGTACCATCATAAGGCTATTATAGCAGACTAGAACAGACTGGTACCATCATAAGGCTATTATAGCAGACTAGAACAGACTGGTACCATCATAAGACTAGAAAATACTGGTACCATCATAAGACTATTGTAGAAGACTAGAACAGACTAGTACATCATAAATCTATTATAGAAGACTAGAACAGGCTGGTACCATCATAAGACTAGAACAGACTGGTACCACCATAAGACTAGAACAGACTGGTACCATCATAAGACTATTATAGAAGACTAGAACAGACAGGTACCATCATAAGACTATTATAGAAGACTAGAACAGACTGGTACCATCATAAGGCTAGAACAGACTGGTACCATCATAAGGCTTTTATAGAAGACTAGAACAGACTACTACCATCATAAGGCTAGAAAAGACTGGTACCATCATAAGGCTAGAACAGACTGGTACCATCATAAAGCTATTATTGAAGACTAGAACAGACTGGTACCATCATAAGGCTATTATAGAAGACTAGAACAGACTGGTACCATCATAAGACTGGCTGAACAGACTGGTACCATCATAAGACAAGAACAGACTGTTACCATCATAAGGCTATTATAGAAGACTAGAACAGACTGGTACCATCATAAGGCTATTATAGAAGACTAGAACAGACTGGTACCATCATAAGAATATTATAGAAGACAAGAACAGACTGATACCAATCATAAGACTAGAACAGACTGGTACCATCATAAGACTAGAACAGACTGGTACCATCATAAGACTAGAACAGACTGGTACCATCATAAGGTTATTATAGAAGACGAGAACAGACTGGTACCATCATAAGACAACTATAGAAGACTAGAACAGACTGGTACCATCATAAGGGTATTATAGAAGACTAGAACAGACTGGTACCATCATAAGACAACTATAGAAGACTAGAACAGACTGGTACCATCATAAGGCTATTATAGAAGACTAGAACAGACTGGTACTATCATAAGACTATTATAGAACACTAGAACAGACTGCTACCATCATAAGGCTATTATAGAAGACTAGAACAGACTTGTACCATCATAAGGCTAGAACAAACTGGTACCATCATAAGGCTATTATAGAAGACTAGAACAGACTGGTACCATCATAAAGCTATTATAGAAGACTAGAACAGACTGGTACCATCATAAGACTAGAACAGACTGGTACCATCATAAGACTAGAAAATACTGGTACCATCATAAGACCTATTATAGAAGACTAGAACAGACTGGTACCATCATAAAGCTATTATAGAAGACTAGAACAGACTGGTACCATCATAAGACTAGAACAGACTGGTACCATCATAAGACTATTATAGAAGACTAGAACAGACTGGTACCATCATAAGACTAGAACAGACTGGTACCATCATAAGGCTTTTATAGAAGACTTGAACAGACTGGTACCATCATAAGACTAGAACAGACTGGTACCATCATAAGACTATTATAGAAGACTAGAACAGACTGGTACCATCATAAGACTAGAACAGACTGGTACCATCATAAGGCTTTTATAGAAGACTAGAACAGACTGGTACCATCATAAGACTAGAACAGACTGGTACCATCATAAAGCTATTATAGAAGACTAGAACAGGCTGGTTACCATCATAATGCTACTATAGAAGACTAGAACAGACTGGTACCATCATAAGACCAGAACAGACTGGTACCATCATAAGACTATTATAGAAGACTAGAACAGACTGGTACCATCATAAGGCTAGAACAGACTGGTACCATCATAAGGCTAGAACAGACTGGTACCATCATAAGGGTATTATAGAAGACTAGAACAGACTGGTACCATCATAAGACAACTATAGAAGACTAGAACAGACTGGTACCATCATAAGGCTATTATAGAAGACTAGAACAGACTGGTACTATCATAAGACTATTATAGAACACTAGAACAGACTGCTACCATCATAAGGCTATTATAGAAGACTAGAACAGACTTGTACCATCATAAGGCTAGAACAAACTGGTACCATCATAAGGCTATTATAGAATACTAGAACAGACTGGTACCATCATAAGACTAGAAAATACTGGTACCATCATAAGACTATTATAGAAGACTAGAACAGACTGGTACCATCATAAAGCTATTATAGAAGACTAGAACAGACTGGTACCATCATAAGACTAGAACAGACTGGTACCATCATAAGACTATTATAGAAGACTAGAACAGACTGGTACCATCATAAGACTAGAACAGACTGGTACCATCATAAGGCTTTTATAGAAGACTTGAACAGACTGGTACCATCATAAGACTAGAACAGACTGGTACCATCATAAGACTATTATAGAAGACTAGAACAGACTGGTACCATCATAAGACTAGAACAGACTGGTACCATCATAAGGCTTTTATAGAAGACTAGAACAGACTGGTACCATCATAAGACTAGAACAGACTGGTACCATCATAAAGCTATTATAGAAGACTAGAACAGGCTGGTTACCATCATAATGCTACTATAGAAGACTAGAACAGACTGGTACCATCATAAGACCAGAACAGACTGGTACCATCATAAGACTATTATAGAAGACTAGAACAGACTGGTACCATCATAAGGCTAGAACAGACTGGTACCATCATAAGGCTAGAACAGACTGGTTACCATCATAAGGCTATTATAGAAGACTAGAACAGACTGGTACCATCATAAGACTAGAACAGACTGGTAACATCATAAGGCTATTATAGAAGACTAGAACAGACTGGTGCCATCATAAGGCTATTATAGAAGACTAGAACAGACTGGTACCATCATAAGACTAGAACAGACTGGTAACATCATAAGGCTATTATAGAAGACTAGAACAGACTGGTGCCATCATAAGGCTATTATAGAAGACTAGAACAGACTGGTACCATCATAATAGTATAGAAGACTAGAAAAGACTGGTACCATCATAAGGCTATTATAGCAGACTAGAACAGACTGGTACCATCATAAGACTAGAAAATACTGGTACCATCATAAGACTATTATAGAAGACTAGAACAGACTGGTACATCATAAAGCTATTATAGAAGACTAGAAAAGGCTGGTACCATCATAAGACTAGAACAGACTGGTACCATCATAAGACTATTATAGAAGACTAGAACAGACTACTACCATCATAAGACTAGAAAAGACTGGTACCATCATAAGGCTAGAACAGACTGGTACCATCATAAGGCTTTTATAGAAGACTAGAACAGACTACTACCATCATAAGACTAGAACAGACTGGTACCATCATAAGGCTAGAACAGACTGGTACCATCATAAGTCTATTATAGAAGACTAGAACAGACTGGTACCATCATAAGGCTATTATAGAAGACTAGAACAGACTGGTACCATCATAAGGCTATTATAGAAGA